>NW_003852503.1:6078213-6124214 GCF_000181295.1 Otolemur garnettii | reverse complement strand
GGTTTGAACCCGCCACCTCTGGCATATGGGGCTGGCACCCTACTCCTTTGAGCCACAGGCACCGCCCTTCGCCCAGCTATTTTTTTGTTGCAGTTTGGCCAGGGCCGGGTTTGAACCTGCCACCTGTGGTATATGGGGCTGGCACCCTACCCACTGAGCCACAGGGCCAGCCTTAGTTTAAATTTCTATTACCTTTGCATGGATTCTTGTGAGATCTCCTAACTGATCTCCCATATACCCTACACAGTATTGCGCATGGTTTTCTTAAATGCGGATCTGATTATGTTACTATATTCCTAAAACCCTTTGACTTCTCACTGAACATGAAATAAAATTTAAAATTCTTATCCCTTCATAATCTAGCTGGCCTACATTTCTGTATTTTGAACTGTATTTTCTGAATGCACATTCTCATTTATGTGCTTCAGCCCCCTTGGACTGCTGAACTTATTAGATGTTCTCCACATTCTTTGTATATCTATTTGCCTTTATACCTTTGGTAAAGCCTCTCCCTTGCCTTGAAGAATGGTTTCCTTTTTTTTTTTTGAGACAGAGTCTCAAGCTGTTGCCCTGGGTAGTGTGCCGTAGCGTCACAGCTCACAGCAACCTCAAACTCTTGAGCTTAAGCAATCCTCTTGCCTCAGCCTCCCAAGTAGCTGGGAGTACAGGCACCTGCCACAATGCCCGGCTGTTTTGTTGTTGTAGTTGTCATTGTTGTTTGGCAGGCCCAGGCTGGATTTGAACCTGCCAGCTCCAGTGTATGTGGCTGGCCCTCTAGCCGCTGAGCTACAGGCGCTGAGCCAAACTTTCCCATTTTGACCTGCCTTTGGCTTGTTCATTTTCCATGACTCAACTCAGATCCCCAGATCATAATCCTTCCATAAAGCTTTCACAGATACTCCTAGTAGTTGAAACTCAATTCTTTGCTGTTTGCTTATTGTACCTTTATACCTTACCTTTAACGAACTTACCCCAGGATACTTTATGTTGTGATATTTTTGAATTTGTCCTTTTCCTATTAATTGGATCATGACTCCCTTAAGAAGTGGACATTTGGGCTCGGCGCCTATAGCTCAACCGGCTAAGGCGCCAGCCACGTACACCTAAGGTGGCGGGTTCAAATCCCCAGCCCGGACCTGCCATACAACAATGACGGCTGCAATCAAAAAATAGCCGGGCGTTGTGGCGGGCGCCTGTGGTCCCAGCTACTTGGGAGGCGGAGGCAGGAGACTCGCTTGAGCCCAGGAGTTGGAGGTTGCTGTGAGCTGTAATGCCACGACACTCTACCCAGGGGGACAGCTTGAGGCTCTGTCTCAAAAAAAAAAAAAAAAAAAAGAAGTGGACATTTGAATTGAAAATTTGATGTACATACAACTTTGAGTAATTGTTTGCAAGAACCAATTTATTGCATAAACTAGGAGAATGTGAACAAGACTACTAGCAGAATAATTCTGACTAGTTAAAAAAAACTAAGTATGGCAGAGGACAGGTGTTCAGAGCCATCATAGGACATATTCATAAAGGGACTGATTGGGTTTTGAAAGTGATGTTGAGGTATCCTAATGGGATGGCATTATCTTTTATGTAGATAAGTACTTAGCACTGATCATCCCCTTACTTGAGTGTTGTTTCCATTTCTAGGTTCCTCAACTTAAAAGGGATGAGGAGACCTTGGAGACGGTTCTGAGGAGACTCAAAAGATGATTATATGACTGGAAGTCAGTCCTGTGAGGAAAGGTTGAGAGAATGAAAGGTTAACAGAGGCAACTTAATAATTCTTCACAAAACATGAATGGATCCATTATTAGGAATGGTAACAAGCTGTTTTCCAGCCCCACTGATACCAGAATAAGAGAAAATAGTTTTAAAGTGAAGCAAGGGATAGTTGTGTAAAGAACTTGTTGCTAATGATGGTTGCCATTATAGTGATGGTAGAAAGATTACCACAATAGGGCCGGGCACGGTGGCTCACACCTGTAATCCTAACACTCTAGGCCAAGACCGGTGGATTGCCTGAGCTTAGGAATTTGAGATCAGCCTGAGGAGGAGCAAGACCCTGTCTAAAAACTATCCAGGAGTTGTGAAGGGCACCTGTAATCTCAGCTACGTAGGAGGCTGAGACAAGAGGATTGCTTGAGCCCAAGAGTTTGAGGTTTCTGTGAGCTATTATGACACAGTACTCCGGGTGACAAAGTGAAACTCTATCTCCAAAGAAAGAAAAAAATAGATTAGCAAAATAATTTTGTCATCTTCTCTGGAGGTATATTTTTAAAAGTACAGTATTACCTGTATGTATAAAATGACCTCTCAAGCTACCTTCTTCTGTGAATTAATATATTCTTACTCAGCTCCTTCAGCACATGGATCATGTTTTATACTTTTTAATATTCCCCAAGAGGTCCTAGGGCCTCATCTCTCTCTAAGAAGTATTTGATTTGAATTGTCTATTTACGGCAATAATTAATTTTTAGTAGTAAGCTTCCAGAGAAATCTCTTTATGAAATAATGATTTCGTAGTGGTTTTATAAGGAGAATAAAAATTTCTTAAGTGGAGCTAAGAGAGAAATCTTAAACATCAGGAGAAACTAGGGAAAATAGTAGGTGTGATTTCAATATAGGAAACAAATAAGTATTTGTAGCTTTTATGTTCATTTTCAGTCATAACTTAAAGACATATGCTTCAGAATATCCCTAGTTAAGGGTTACCACTGCTGTGGATATATTTTAGCAAGTGCTTGTAAATTATTTCCAAAAATATAAGTTTGCTTCGTGTGAGTTAGTATTATAAAAGCCTCTGACCCTTCTTGGCTTTTGAGGCTCTGTGGAGGGCTTATATTACTCAGAATGAAACCTTTCTAGATATGTTGGGTTGCAAAAAGCATTTCCTGTACAGTCAGAATGAAAACTGTGAATTGGGATTATTCATATAGAGTACCAAAAGTCTAGGCAGACTGATATCGGCACCAGCTAGTTTTCCTACCAACTCTTAGCTCCAGAACCTTGCTTGAGTTATTGAAGCTTTAGGACTTTGGAATTTTGTACTAGAATTGTGTACTAGAATTTCATCTTTTAAGTGCATTGATACTAGGTTTATTTAAGGTTAATTACATATATTGAATATTTTCTAGGTTTCATATAATAAATGGTATTCACTTTTAACCACAGTCTTATAAAATAACTGGAGTTCACAGGTGAAGCTGGATTGTACCAGGAATTCTACAAATGGTGGTAAAGTGAAGGGCAGTTTGGTGTCTTTGAGAAACTCTGAGACTTGGAAATGTACAGATTCATGCTTGTCCTGTAACTTTCAATTGCTAGTCTTACATGTATAAATTCAGAAGATTATAAAAGCAGAAAATAATGCCCTTATGGCTCTTTATTCTACTTGAGAGACTCAGTGTTAGAGTAATAAAAAACACCAGGGACTTCCTTTTTTTCAAAAATAGGTTAATGCCACCTAAGGGCTTCTCAGAATGTGATGGCAAACTTCCAAATATGATATGGTAGTCAAAAGAAACTAACTGGTTTTTCAGAATATTAAGAACACAGACTTTTCCAACTCGTATATTTGAATATTAGTTTCTAAAAGATCATAAGTCAAAATTGTGTTGGCTGACTTGGTGGCTTTATTATTTCGCTAAAGGAATATTCACTTTTGTCATGTAACTTCACACTGCACTCCTTCAGAAAACCGACTTTCTGGAGGGAAAAATCATATTTACCTAAGAAGGAAGTTGTGGATCCCTCAGTGTTACTCCAGTTGCTATCAGTCATGTAACAGCCCATCTTCCCAGAAGGAAAGATGCAACCTGACTTTTGCACCAGGATAAGAAGCTGGAAGAGAAAAACTGAAATATTTTAGCAGAAGTTTGTTGGAATGAGGATGTAGTTCAAAATGAAGTTAACTGCTTAAAGTTGTCACCTGGGGGACCAAAACCTCTTATAATAAAAAGAACCATCTCTGAAAACAAAGTTGGTGTTTGTTTAATTTTTCCAGCCTGGTTGGCACCTGTGGCTCAGTGGGTAGGGCGCTGGTCCCATATACCGAGGGTGGCGGGTTCAAACCCAGCCCTGGCCAAACTGCAACAAAAAAATATCCGGGCGTTGTGGCCGGTGCCTGTAGTCCCAGCTACTCAGGAGGCTGAGGCAAGAGAATCGCCTAAGCCCAGGAGCTGGAGGTTGCTGTGAGCTGTAATGCCACCGTACTCTACTGAGGGTGATAAAGTGAGACTCTGTCTCTACAAAAAAAAAAAAAAAGTAATTTTTCCAGCCTATTCAAATAGATCTATTTCAATGGTGATTTTATGATACTTTCTTGGTAGAGAAGAATAAACCTTGTGATGTGATGATTAACTTAGTTTTCTACCATGTATCATTAAGGGGACCTATTTCTTCTGCTTTAGCAAGCAGATAAACCAGTTCAGACTTGGAACCAAGGAGTTCAGAAATCCAGCTCTTTTGCACTTTACTTTTTAGATTTTATAGAATAAACTGGGGCATTGCCAGGTATCTAAAAGGTTTCCTGTCTGAAGTAGTACATTCATTTTGCTGGTTTGTTTTTTTTTTTAAAGGCAGATGAACTACTTTATGATTACCTTTGTCTGAAGCAGTCACCTGTCTCATTTGCTTAGCTATGTTGAGCATCTTTGCTTATTCTTGTTGACATGGAGTAGCGATGAGGGGCACTACCTCTTTCTCTAGTTACAAAGTAGATAGCATTTGTGTTTCTTAGGTGACAGTTGCCAGGTAGTATTGAATTAAATATTCAAAAACTGGACTTCATTCTGTGTGGGTTGAAAATTTTACCTTCTGTTGTTATTGAAGAACAGTGCATTATTGTGTTGGTACTCTTTAATCCTAAGTGACCTTTTTATGTTAACATTTCTCAATATCAGGCAGAGGTCATATGTAAATCTCTTCCTCTCTGTTAGGTATTTCAGACGATCACTGTTCTCTTTGATGCACCAATAACCAGAGATTATCTGCCCTTGTCCCTGCCCTGACAATCTGTTCATACATATAAGAGATTGTAATGTCAGTTCAATAACTGAATGCGTTTATTGACTGGTTGAATTTCAGTAACCATCTTGGCTTAAGAAGTTTGCCTCTTTTTTTTTTCTATTACCCTGGGTAAAGGGCTGTGGCATCATTATAGCTCACAGCAACCTCAAACTATTGGGCTTAAGAGATCCTTCCACTTTAGCCTCCTGAGTAGCTGGAACTACAGGTGCCAGCCACAACACCCAGCTAGTTGTTCTTTATTTAGTGGAGACAGGGTTGCACCTTGCTCAAGCTGGACTCCTTCCTCAGTTCAGGCAGTCCACCTGCCTCAGCCTTCCAGAGTGCTGGGATTACAAGCATGAGCTATCACGCCCAGCCAAGATGTTTGTGTATTTGATTGTGTTTAAGTATATTATACTTTTCTTATTGATTCAACATCATTATTTTTATATTCCTCTTTTGGAAATGGTTTACAGGTGTCACTAACTTTCTTCTATTACAAATGATGAAAAAGTGCCTGCAGAGAGGCTCATCATCCTACATGGCCATTATGAATATAGCACTCTACAAAATAAGCAGAGACAGAAATCAGAAAATCTAATTTTTCAAAGAACATTTTTTTTTTAAATTTGAGACGGAGTCTCACTAGGTTGCTCCCTTGATAGAGTGCTGTGGTGTCACAGTTCACAGCAACCTCAAACACTTGGGCTTAAGCGATTCTCTTACCTTAGCCTCCCAAAAGCTGGGACTACAGGTGCCCGCCACGATGCCTGGCTATTTTTTGTTGCAGTTGTCATTGTTGTTTTAGCTGGTCCAGGCCAGGTTTGAACCTGCCAGCCTCAGTGTATGTGACCAGCGCCCTACCTACTGAGCTACAGGCACTGTCCAAAGAACATCTTTGATGGTCCAGGCAGATGACCAGCTGCTGGGGCTTTAGTATTAGTTGACAAGTTTCTTTTTAATGAACTCAGCTTGAAATACAACATGAATATAAGCACTTAACATTTTAGTATTTTGCTGGATACCTTGGAAATTAGTAAAGGTATTAGAAAGTTGAGGCTCTCATAACTACTACTAATAGAATAAACCTTGGGAGCAACAGTTACTGTTCTTCATTTGCTGATTCTTGAGAGTAATTTGTATTATACCAAGTGTAATAAATGAATCAAGATTTTTATTTTGATTGTGTGTGTGTGTGCATTTTTTTTTTTTAAGGAGAATCTCACGGCTCGGCGCCTATAGCTCAACCGGCTAAGGCGCCAGCCACGTACACCTAAGGTGGCGGGTTCGAATCCCCAGCCCGGACCCGCCAAACAACAATGACGGCTGCAACCAAAAAATAGCCGGGCGTTGTGGCGGGCGCCTGTGGTCCCAGCTACTTGGGAGGTTGAGGCAGGAGACTCGCTTGAGCCCAGGAGTTGGAGGTTGCTGTGAGCTGTAATGCCATGGCACTCTACCCAGGGGGACAGCTTGAGGCTCTGTCTCAAAAAAAAAAAAAAAAAGAGAATCTCACTATGTTGCCTAGGCTGGAGTGCAGTAGTTATTCACAAATGTGATCATAGCACATTATAGCCTTAAATTCTTCCTGTCTCAGCTTCCCAAGTAGCAGGGACTATAGATACATACTACCATGCCCAGCTCTGAATCGAGATTATAAACATTCTCAAAGTATGTAATAGCATTTCCCTTCCTGTTAAAAGGACGTAGGTGCTACTACATCTTCTGCTTCCTTCTATAATTAAAGAAATACCGCCTCTCCTGTCTAAGGCCAGCCGCCATAGGAGCTCCGGATTCCATCCCTTGTCATCTACTCAGGGTTGTACTTGCAGTTATCCCTTCTCTCCTGTGCATTGGCAATTTCTTTCTTAAATAACTGGATTGGTCCCATAAAACTATCCAATGTTAATATAATCCCTTTAAAAAACCCCTCATCTCCTCCTGCCGCTACTACCGGATTCTTCGGTCCCTTTCACAACAAAACTTAAAAGTGCTGTGTATAATTAGTGTCACCACTTTCTCACTGTTCCTTCTCTTAACTCTCCAATTGGGCTTTTATCCCCAAGACTCCACTGAAATAGCTTTTATCAGGGTCCTCAAGGACCTCTATCTTACTAGATTGAGTAGATAATTCTCAGTCCTCATCCTATTAAACCCTTTGGCAGCTTTTGAACTAGCTGGCCACTCCCTTCTTCAGAAGCTGTTCTTGGATTCTTTACTACTATACCCACCTGTTTCTTTTTCTTAACTCTTTGGTTATTAATTCTTAGTATTCTATATGACCTCTCTCTTGCACGTAACTCTCCTGCATGTTGGAGGCTCCCAGGAGTCTCCCTGTGGCTGCCTTCTCTGTGTACATACTCTTCTTAGGTGATCTCTTCCAGGCCTCATCTATATGTTGGGGTTGACAAAATCTTAGTGTCCAGTACTGACCACTTCTTGGAGGTCCAGACTTGTATAACCTGCTGCCTATTTGATATTTCCATTTGCATTAAAAAAAAAAAAAAAGAATGGCTAACATTTACTGAGTATGTATTGTAGACCGTTCTGTACTCACCTAATCTTTACGACCACCCTCTGAAGTGCCGCTCCTATTCCCATTTTACAGGCAAGGAGACAACGTATGCAACTGAAGCACTTGGATCTCTCATAGGTATCTCACCATGCCCGAGAAGTCTTGATTTTCTCCCTCAAAGCTTTTCTATTCCTAGTCACTTTGTTTCCGATGACTTCACCATATACCCAGTTGCTCAGGTCTAAGATTTAAGAGTTATCCTTGATTCTCTCTTTTATTCACATTCCATATCTAACCTGTCAGTACATTCTGTCTGCACTCTATCCAAAATGCACCGTAAATTCAACTGCCTCTCAGCACCTTCACCACCCAAACCGCATACTTATTTATTATAATCACTTGGCTGGACTTGTGTTCTTACCTCCCTAAAATTTGTTCTTCATACAATAGCTATGAACTCCAGTATCAGATCATATGATTCCTTCACTTTAAACTTGTCAGTGTCTCCCCATCACTGCTACAATGAATCCAGACTCTTACATGGCTAAGAAAGCAGTACATGGTTTGGCCTTTGTTTAAGCCTTTTTCTCTAGCACCATCTCTTATTTTTACTTGTTCTGTTGTAGAGCCACACTGGCCTTTTTCTGTCACACATGCTATGCTTGTTGCCATCTCTGGGCTTTTGCCCTTGCTATCAGGCCAGAGAACACTTCTCTATCAAAGTCTTTTTATGCCTGACTTTCTTGTTTAGGTCTAACTTTTTTTTTTTTTGAGACAGAGCCTCAAGCTGTCCCACTGGCTAGAGTGCTGTGGCATCGAAGCTCACAGCAACCTCCAACGCCTGGGCTCAAGCGAGTCTCCTGCCTCCGCCTCCCAAGTAGCTGGGACCACAGGTACCCATCACAACGCCTGGCTATTTTTTGGTTGCAGCCATCATTGTTGCTTGGCGGGCCTCGGCTGGATTTGAACCCGCCACCTTAGGTGTATGTGGCTGGTGCCTTAGCCACTTGAGCCACAGGCGCCAAGCCTTAGGTCTAACTTTTTTCTAGGAAGGGCCAGAGGGTCTGTGTTGAAAACTACTGGACTCTATTACTCTTGGTGTAGTGCAGAACCAACCATAGGCAGTACAGATGCTCCTGGACTTAGAATGGAGCTGAAGAACCCGTCATTAGTTGAAAGTACATTTAATACACTTGTGAACCTTCATAAAGAGGAAAAATCTTAAGTTGGGGACTATTTGTGCGTGAATGAATGAGTGTGGCTGTGTTCCAATGAAACTTTTATGAGCACTGAAATTTGAATTTCATATACTTCTCATGAGCATGAAATACTCTTTGGACTTTTCTTAACTATTTAAAATGGTAAAAGCCATTTCAATCTTAGCTAATGACCTGGACAAAAACAGGGTGGGCCACATCTTACCTGTGGCCCATAGTTTGCCAGTCCATGGTAAACTATTAACTTTAGAGAAACCTTTCCTGACTGCGTTAGTGAATATAACCCTACCAATAACCTCCATCGAGTCTTACTGCCCTGGTGTCTTTTATTTATTTGTTATGTATCTATTTTCTATCTCCACTAGATTGTAGCCTCACGTGGCAGGGATTTTGTCAATTCTTTGCCTGTGTATATTTAGAGTCTAAAATGGTACCTGGCAACGCTCAGTAGATACTACTTGCAGAATGATTGAAATGCCAGTCATATTTGAATTATGGCTGTAGACTGCTATCTGGTCTTTTTTTTTTTTTTGAGACAGAGTCTCAAGCTGTCAACTTTTGTAGAGTGCTGTGGTGTCACTGCTCACAGCAACCTCAAACTCTTGGGCTTAAGCGATCCTCTTGCCTCAACCTCCCAAGTAGCTGGGACTACAGGTGCCCACCACAATGCCCAGCTATTTTTTGGTTATAGTTGTCGTTATTTGGCGGCCCTGGGCTGGATTCGAACCTGCCAGCTCCAGTGTATGTGGCTGGCACCTCAGCTGCTTGAGCTACACGCCAAGCCTGGTCTTCATTTTTGTCAGTCTCTTTCCTATTATACCATTTCCAGAATAAACTTCAAACATTGTTATGCCTTTAAAAAACAATTGAGAATCAGTGGTAGTTCCTGGCTATTTGTTTTATTAGCTTTGACCATCGGATCCTAAAATGATGCTTCCTTTTTTTTTTTTTTTAATTAATTCTTGGATTTGTTTTTCTGTTTTTCTCCATCATTCTTAATCATTCATTGCTCATTTCCTTCATGAGTTATTTCCTCTAGGGCTGCATTTTTTAAATGTTTTGTAGGATGTGAGCTCCTTGACAATCTGAAAAAATCTGTTGTGTTTCTCACCAGATAACACATACACACAAAATTTACCTGTGATTTCAGAGACATTTTTGAGCTTACTTCTGCTTAAAAGCTTTTTTGCAGTTAAATCCCCGCTTATCTCCTCTCTTCCTTTCTCAGGAGAGAAGAATTCCCTTGTATTGTGCTTTATATTCATTCCCTCCCACTACTGGTCTCACTCCTACCCTGGCCCTTTTTTCATTATTCAAAATCCTTTGCTTTTCAGGATTTTCAGTCTCTCCTTTCCTGCTGTGTTTCCTTTCAGCATATAAACATAACTCCAAGATAATCCTCCAAGCTGGTCTTTTCCCTAACTTTATACCCTATCATTCCTTCCCCACCTGAGTTTTTGAAAAGAGGTCATTTTCATTTTCCTACTTTCTAATCCCACCTCAACCCATTGTAGTTTGGCTCCTCTAGACCTTCTAACAGTTGTGAGGTGATATCTCATTGTGGTTTGAATTGACTCCCTATGCATTCTTTAAAGTATGAATGAATCATAATGTCAGTGGCTCATGCTTGTAATCCCAGCATTATGGGAGGCTGAAGTGAGAGGATCCCTTGAGGTCAGGAGTTTGAGACCAGCCTGGGCCAAGATCCTATCTCCACCCCCACATTTTTTTTTAAGTAAGGATTTTATTTATTTATTTATTTATTTATTTATTTATTTATAGGCAGAGTTATCGGCCTGGGTCATAGAACCGCAAACTCCCAGACTTGGGTGGTCCTCCTGCCTCAGCCTTCTGAGTAGCTGATACAGGCACTTACCACAATGCTTGTCATGCTCTTGCTGAGACTGATCTCATGTGATCCTCCTGCCTTGGCTTCCCAGAGTGCTAGGATTACAGGAATGAGCCATTACACCCAGCCTAAAAGAAAAAAAAGAAAAAACTTAGCTGGGCATGGTGACGTGCACCTGTAACCCTACTCAGAAGGCTGAAGCAGGAGGATCATTTGAGTCGAGGAGCTGGAAATTGCAGTGAGCTATGATCATGCCCCTGCCTGTTCTTCAGATTGGGCAACAGAGCAAGACTCCATCTTTTAATTAAAAAAAAAATCATCAGCTACTCGGGAGGCCGAGGCAAGAGAATCACCTAAGCCTGGGAGTTGGAGGTTGCTGTGAGCTGTGTGACGCCATGGCACTCTACCAAGGGCGATAGAGTGAGGCTCTGTCTCTACAAAAAAAAAAAAAAAAAAATCATAATTTCTAATTCTTTGGAGTCCACTGTACTGCATTTCAGTTGGCCTTGGTGGTGTCACAGGTTGACCTCCCAATTTCAATATCCTCCTGTACAAGTTTCAGTCCTTACCCAACTGGACTACCCCTTGATATGTATTCTTCCTTTTGTACTTGCCATGTGTAATCGTCTTCCTTGGCCATTGCATGTCTAACTTCTTCCAGGGCTTCTCATTCCCCTGTATGTGTATGTTGCTATATAGATATTCCTCGGGGCTCTCCCTTCTGCCTCCTTTTCTCTCTGCCCTGTATTCTTTTCTCTGGTGATTGTATTCACATGCACAGTCTTAGCATTCATATATTCACTGAATTAGATGTGTTTTTCTCTAGATCATCATATCCTTTAGCCAACTTGGATGAACATATCAAATTCAAATGTCTAACGTGATCTCCCTTCTCACTCCTATAAACCTGTCTTCTTTTTGCCTTCCCAATCTTGGTAAATATCACCATAAAACAAATCAGCCTATGGCCAGACTCACTAGTCTTTATGGATGCTTTCCGTCCCTCAGCCCTTTAGCTCAAAACCTTGTCCATTTTGCCTGCTAAGCATCCATGCACTCTGTCCCTTTTCCGTCAGTTCCCACTGCTACTGTAGTTATTTCAAAACTTTGCTGGGGCGGCGCCTGGGGCTCAAACAGGTGCACCAGCCCCATATGTCAGAGGTGGTGGGTTCAAGCCCAGCCTCAGCCAAAAACTGCAAAAAAAGAAAAACACCTTCTTCCTGGGCAGCACCTGTAGCTCAGTGGGTAGGGTGCCGGCCGCACACACCAAGGCTGGCAAGTTTGAACCCATCCTGGGCCACCTAAAACAACAATGACAACTGCAACCAAAAAAAAAAAAAAAAAATCCAGGCATTGTTGTGGGCATTTGTAGTCCTACCTACTTGGGAGGCTGAGGCAAGAGAATCACTGAAGCTCAAGAATTTGAGGTTGCTGTGAGCTGTGACATCACAGCACTCTATCCAGGGCAACAGCCTGAGACTCTGTCTCAAAAAAAAAAAATAAATAAATAAATAAATAAAAACTTTTCCCTGCCTCTACCTCTCCACAGCTGTCATAGCTTCCGGCAGCAAAAATCCAAATCTAATTGTTTCCCTTCTAGGGGAAAGTCACTGATGCACTATAGCCTTCTGGATGACACCCACACTTCCTCAAAGATAAACTTCAAACTTACAAAAGCATATGAGACCTTTCATGATCTCCCTCCTGTCTTTTATTTTTGCCTTAATGTCTCCTGCCCCTTTCCAGTCCTGGAGCTGGAAATTGCAGTGAGCTATGATCATGCCCCTGATCATGCCAGCTAGGGCCTCAGCCATACAGAACTGTTTGTCATTTCACTCCGTGACATATTCTTTTATGCCTCTGTGGCTTTGTCTGTGTTATTCTCACTGCTTGCAATATACTCCCCCCCATCACGTTCCCCCTACCAGCTTTATTATCCTTCAAGAATTAGATTAAGTTTTCATTTGAAGACAGTGGCTCTCCTGACCATTTCTCCTTGAGTATGTTAGTTGTCTTTCAGCTGTGCACCCACCTACATCCCTCCAGCAGGTGTCTTCCTCTAGCATAGCAGGCAACATACTGTATTCCATTAACATACACATCTGTTCTTAACAGACTAGCAGGTCCTTGAAGATAGCAGCTGTCTTCATCTCTGTCTCCATACTTTAACCCAATAATGGGCTCACATAAACTTTAATAAATGGATGAATGAATGAATTTGTTTAGTTTGGCCTCTCCAACCTAAGGGTGTGTTCTCCTTGTGCATTTTTGAAATGTTTTAAAATTTTTTTTGTTGAGACATAGTCTCACTATGTTGTCTGCAGTACATAGTGGTATCACAGTTCACAGCAAATTCAAACTCTTGGGCTCAAGCAATTCCCTGGCGGTTGTCATTGTTATCATTGTTGTTTAGCTGGTCCAGGCTGGGTTCAAACCCGCCCTGAGGTCAAGTGGCTAGATGAATTTAAGGGGGCTGGAGAGAAAAAGGTAATTGCACGAGATTCACAAAGTATTGTGAACATGAATGCTGTATTCCTTTTTTTTTTTCCTCTAGTAAGGTTGGAGACATTCTTTTCATAGGTGTTTCTGATCCTGAGGCCTGATGTTCAAACCCCCTTTGTCCAGAAACAGCTCAGGAATTTTTCTTTAGTAGGTTCTTGCTCTCAGGGATTGGGAGAATGAACCCATGGACCACAGATCAGTGGTGAGATAGGCTTTTACTAGAAAGAAAGGAATACAGAAGGAATGAAAAAGCACCAGAGCTTCTGGCAAAGGGGAAGCCCCAAGTTGGAAGTCTCTCCTCCCTATTCATTCTTTTTTTATTGTTATTATTGAGACACAGTCTCACTGTGTCACCCTTGGAAGAGTGCCGTGGTATTATAGCTCACTGCAACTTCAAACTCTTGGGCTCAAGTGATTCTGTTGCCTCAGCCTCCTGAGTAGCTGGGACTACAGGTGCTCGCCACAACAGCCAGCTATTTTTAGGAACAGGGTCTTACTCTTGCTCAGGCTGGTCTCAAACTCCTGAACTCAACCAATCCACCTGCCTTGGTCTCCCAGAGTGCTAGGATTACAGGTGTGAGCCACCGTGCCTGGCCTACCCTGTACATTCTTAACTATAAGAATCATATTGTTGGGCAGCGCCTGTGGCTCAAGGAGTAGGGCCCCAGCCCCATATACCGGGGGTGGCAGGTTCGAACCCAGCCCTGGCCAAAACTGCAAAAGAAAAAGAATCATATTGTTTAATTCTTTGGAACCTGCCAGTATTTTCTACTACTACTGTTGCCACAGTAGGTACTTAATGTTTTTTAATGTTTCTACAGTACGGTGGCTTCAGCCTACCTCACAGCAATCTCAAACTCTTGTGCTCAAGATAGCCTCTTGTCTCAGCCTCCTGAGAAGCTGAGGCTATAGGTGCCCGCTGAACACCCAGCTAGTTTTTCTATTTTTAGTAGCGACGGGGTCTACCTTTTACTCAGTCTGGTCTCAAACTCCTGAGTTCAAGCAGTCCACCTGCCTCAGCCTCCTATCGTGCTACGATTACAGGCATGGACCACCATTTGGGGTTCATAGGTACAGTTATTGGCACTACAACCTTGAACCTGGGCTCAAGTGATCCTCCTACCTCAGGTTCCTGAGTAGCTGGGAATACAGGTGTGAGCCACCATACCCAACTACATTTAAAAAAACTCCTGTTAATTAAATGCTACTAATTATGTGTGCATGTCTTTGAAATGCAACATCAAGACTTTGGTATTTTAGAGCTTATAGCAGTAGACACAAAGGGAAATGTGCCAGCTGAAGTGATAGCTAACTGGAATACATTCCCAAAGGAGAAGTGTTACTCTTTTTAAATTTATAGCTGCCAAGATGCACACTTTGCCTCCTGGATGTTTCTTCAACTTTAGTTGTTCTCATTAATTTGCTTAGTTCTTCTGTGGCCCCCTCATTTGATTGAAAGGTGATGATACCAAAAACTAGGAGACTTGTTTTGTTTTGGTTTTTTTTGGAGACAGAGCCTTAAGCTATTGCCCTGAGAGTGCCGAGGCCTCACAGCTCACAGCAACCTCCAACTCCTGGGCTAAAGCGATTCTCTTGCTGCAGCTTCCCGAGTAGCTGGGACTACAGGCACCCGCTACAACACCCAGCTGTTTTTTGGTTATAGTGGTCATTGTTTGGCAGGCCCAGGCCAGATTTGAACCCGCCAGCTCTGGTGTATATGGCTGGTGCCTTAGCTGCTTGATCTATAGGCACCGAGCCAAACTAGGAGGTTTTAAAACAAAGCATTTATGTCATCAATGACAGCTTTAAATAAAGGAAAGCAAATTAAAAAATAATAAATTTTAAAAATAATTTTAAATAGAGTATAGCAGGAGTGATTTTGATAATGATCTGTGGTTATTGATGTTATTTTCAGTTGATCCATTAAAATTAATTTTGTTTTTGTTTTTGTTTTTGTTTTTTTTTTTGAGACGGAGCCTCAAGCTATCCCCCTGGGTAGAGTACCATGGCCTCACAGCTCACAGCAACCTCCAACTCCTGGGCTCAAGCGAGTCTCCTGCCTCAGCCTCCCAAGTAGCTGGGACTATAGGCGCCCGCCACAGCGCCGGCCATTTTTTGGTTGCAGCCATCATTGTTGTTTGGCGGGCCCGGGCTGGGGATTCGAACCCGCCACCTTAGGTGTATGTGGCTGGCGCCTTAGCTGATTGAGCCACAGGTGCCGAGCCAAAATTAATTTTGTAATTGAAGGAATTTGATTTTTCAAACACTGAAGATTTTGGAGACAGAGAATGCTAAAATGTGGCTGCTGCCAGGGTGTGTTTGAGATACCTGCCTCTTAATTTTAAGTGCTCTGAAGTGCTGAGGAGTTAGGCTAGAAAAGAAAGGAAGATGAGAGTAGATTCATCCTAGGCCTTGTTCCTCTGAGGCCCAGAGTGGCCGAGCTTGTTTAATAGAGGAGTTTTCAAAGTAGCTTTGGAACTGGGAGGTGTAGAACTCTAGGTGATTTTTGCTCCGAGTATGGTAAATTAGGAAGAGTGGTTTTTTTCCATCACTACACTAACAAGGAAGGATTTTTTTTTAAATTGTGAAGAATTTAAGGGCAAAACTAAAAGCTATATATTTAAGTTGGGTGTACAAGAGGAAAGCATTGAGGTCTTTCAGTTGAAATTTTATCAGATCACTGATATTGCTAGGAATAGTGTCACATGTAATCACTGCAGATGATTTAGGCCTTGATTACCTAATCTCGGTTTGATCCCTACAAAGTGCCTAGTTACGGTACTGAAGGGCACAAATACACTTTGCCACATACTTTGGAAGAACTTTGAAATTTGTTGAATATTTCTTCGCAAACCAAATACTAACATAGAGTGAAGAGTGAATTATTCCAAAATTTCAGCAATATTTTTATTGCAGAATATGAAATACATAGTCTTTTATCCTCTGGTTGACTTTTTTCTTTCTTTCTTTTTTTTTTTTTGTTTGTTTTTTTAGAGACAGTCTCACTTTGTTGCCCTCGGTAGAGTGCTGTGGCGTCACAGCTCACAGTAACCTCCAGCTCTTGGGCTTAGGCAATTCTCTTGCCTCAGCCTCCCAAGAAGCTGGGACCACAGGCATCCACCACAGCGACCAGCTATTTTTTATTGTTGTTGCTGCAGTTTGGCAGGGGCCAGGTTTGAAACTGCCATCCTGGGTGCATGGGGCCAGCACCCTCTGGTTGACTTTTTTTTTAAAGATGGGATCTTGGCTGGGTGAGGTGGCTTATTCCTGTAATCCTCGTACACTGGGAGGCTAACGTGGGAGGATTGCTTGAACTCAGGAGTTCAAGACCAGCCTGAGCAAAAGTGAGACCTGTCTCTACTAAAAATTGAAAACTTAAACATTTATCACAGTGGGCGCCTGTAGTCTCAGCTACTCAGGAAGCTGAACCAGGAGTATTGCTTGAACGTGGAAGTTTGAGGTTGCTGTAAGCTAGGCTGATGCCAACAGCACTGTAGCCTGGGCAAAAAGAGAGAGAGAGAGAGAGAAAGATGGGATGTTTCTGCACTGTCCCCAGCTAGAGTGTAGTGACTATTCACAGGCAGGATCATAGTGCCCTAAGGCCTCAGATTCCTGGGCTCAAGCAGTCCTGCTTCAGCCTCCCAAGTAGATGAGACTACAGGTATGCCCAACTATCCTTTGGTGACATTTCATTGAGACTTTGATTTTTGAAAAGAAGGCTGAAATTATACACCTACCTGTCTTTGCTTTAGATACTGCTTGGGAGTAGGAGTCATGTCTTACTCAACTTTGCATCTGGAACATTTAGCCTGGGATACATGTTTAAAAACAAATAAATATTAATAAATGAATATTGCTTTGTTTGAAAAGTTGTCTCATTTTAAATATTAAGGTATTTGTGAGTAAACTGAATTTATTAGTAAAGATATGCTTAGAAGTTCTTAGTTTGGCTCGGCGCCTGTGGCTCAAGTGGTTAAGGTGCCAGCCACATACACCTAAGGTGGCAGGTTCGAATCCAGCCCGGGCCCACCAAACAACAATGATGGCTGCAACTAAAAAATAGCCGGGCGTTGTGGTGGGTGCCTGTGGTCCCAGCTACTTGGGAAGCGGAGGCAGGAGACTCGCTTGAGCCCAGGAGTTGGAGGTTGCTGTGAACTGTGATGCCATGGCACTCTACCCAGGGGGACAGCTTGAGGCTCTGTCTCAAAAAAAAAAAAAAAAAATAGAAGTTCTTAGTTTATTGGTTACCCTAGAGTTAGGAGTAGGGATAATAAAATTCTATATGTTTATTATTTTTACAAGTAGATTTCATTTAGGAAGCGACATTGGGTAGCTTAATTTGCTTTCTTAATCATTGGAAGTTAAATCACATTTAATAGTATTTTACAGTGTTCAACTTGAAAGGGTGTTTTTCCATCTTTGAAGGTAAGAAAATGTTGAAATCTTGGCAGTCTGGTCTCCAAGGACATCATTGTCTGAAAGGAATCGGTTACATGCCTCCTGCTTATACTCTTGTCTTGGAATGCTATGCTCATCAGAGAAGGCCATGTTGAAAGCTAAAGTATGTGATGAATGGCTGTCTGGGCCCAGTTCCCAGGAGGCCTTGGTCACGTGGAGCATGATGTCTCTGTACCCTCTCTCTTCAGGGCTGTCCAGGCTTATGATACTGCAGTGCCAAATGTAGATTTAATTGCAGCTCCTTTTTTTGTCTTTTTTTGTAGAGGGTAGTCTTTTGATTTCTAGGCAAGCCTAAATCCTCAGGAAGCCAGCACTGTTACCTTTTTATATCCTCCAGGGAGACTCCATATTTCCAGAGGGTGATGGAACAGGAGTATGCGTATTGGTGATTTCTGGTGATAGCGCCAAGTGTGCCGCAGGAAGGACTCGCTCCCATCACCCCCTTGCAGCATTCTCTCCCAGGGCTTTCTTAACTTGGCTTTCCTAGGATGTTTTTTAGGGCTCTTACGTAGGCTTAGAAGTTAAGAGTTGAAGGACTAGAGCTCTTTAACATGACAATGTCAGCATTTGTTTTGGCTAAGCTGTCAGGATTCTTTAACAATGGATACTTTTTTTTTTTAAAGCATTCTTCTCAATGTTTGCTTACATATGAGGTAAAAAGAAAGTTCTTGAATGGAAGTATACTTTTTTGGGTTTCTTTTTACTACTTCTTTTCTTCCCTTATTTCCATCTACAAAACCAGAAGGAGAACAAATTAATGCTTCCTGTCCTTTTGCAAAGTACTTGGAAAACTTTATATTGACAGCTCAGTGGCATTCTTGTTTTGGAGCATATTGCAATTAGAATTGCATAGTTATATTTTGTGATAGTTTGAAATATAGAAAAGTGACCCATTGAGATTGTTGATAATGAACTTAACAGTGTGAATTCTTACACGTTAAAAGGCTCATAATCTTTCATGACCTGTTGGCTATTGTATGTATAATCGCTTGAGCTGTTTATTATTGCATAACTTGGAGTATAAAAGTCATGCATTTAGCAATGTAGTCCCTGGTAAGTGTGGGGAAATCCCTAGGTGTCTTTGTGCAATGATGCTTAGACTAGCAGGTTATTCCATGAAGATAATATAGGAAAAGAATGAATTAATCAGAAAGTTGAACAATCTGAACACAGTCATCATATGACTTTAACAGTAGCTGAAAGAATAGCAATTTTTGTACTAGGTGATTTATTCAATTCCTTTAAATATTTATAGTTTTAAGATTGTAACTATTTTAGTAGAAATATTATTGTACACCCCAATTTAGATATATAGGTTCTCTGTAGCTAACTATATGATCTGGGACAAATTATTTGGCCTCTAAGAGTTGGTAATAAGAACCATTATACGTATATTGCCTGTAGTTTTCCAAGTTGTTTTACACAAATTATTTTATTTGTTCCTTGCAATGCTTAAATAAATAAATAGAGAGATAAAAGACAGTAAATAACTTGTCTAAGACGACATAGCCTTACAAGGCTGAGACCCTAATCTAGCCCCTTTCTTCCTCAGATCCACTGCTCTCCTCCCTGGTATCATTTGGCAACAAATGAGAGGATTGGACTGGCCTAAAATTTTAAGATTCTGTGATTTTTTTTTTTAATTTGCCATTGCCTATTTTATTTGCTTTTTTCCTCAAAATACATTTTAGAGTTACTATTTTAAATGTCTTTTCTTCTGCCCCAAAATATATTTTTAAAGATAACAATATGGAATTTCCATTATTATGATAAGATTTTGGATTAATTGGGCTCTTAGGAGTTTTGGCTTCTTTTTTGGTAACGTTGTTGCCTACAAGTATAAACCCTAAAAATCATTCCAGAAATTTATTTGGGTTAAGTTCCACATATCTTAGATTATGTCCTAGCTTCTCTTAAAATGAAAAGATGAAATTTTTCTTATTCACAAATGTTGTTTGCAATATGAATTTACTTTAAATTTTTTTTAAATGAAAATAATTGACTTGAAGAATTTCCTTTTAATTTAGTGATGAAAGAAGAAACTACAAAAGGTACTTTGATAATGCAGATATAGTGGCGTGTACATGTAGTTCAGCTACTCCAGCTGAGGCAGGAAGATCACTTGAGTCTCGAGTTTGAGTTTAGCTTGGGCACCATCTCTACAAAACTTTTTAAGTAGCATTTATTCCTTAAATTTAGGTTTAACACATTCTTAGCACTGTAATACTTTTCAAATAAATCTCTTTGAAAAGGAGAATTTTAGCCTTTTCTTAAATAATTCAGTACTTAATTTTTAAATTAATTAATTAATTTTTGAGATAGTCTCACTCTGTGCCCTGGGTAGAATGTCATGGGCATCCTAGCTCACAGCAACCTCAAACTCTTGGGCTCAAGTGATCCTCTTGCCTCAGCCTCCCAAGTAGCTGGGACTATAGGCACCTACCACAACACCCAGCTAGTTTTTCTATTTTTAGTAGAGACAGGGTCTCGATTTGCTCAGGCTGGTCTGGAACTCCAGAGCTCAGGCAATCTATCTGCCTCAGCCTCCCAAAGTACTAGGATTACAGGTATGAGCAACGGTACCCAGCCAAGTTCTGTACTTTAATCTTAGCAATCAAAGAGGAAAAACCATTTTAGATTCTAGTAAGAATTGTCTTTCAGTTGCATAGTAGACAAAAGCTTGGCCCCAAATGTTTTGCTCCTCAAAAGCATTTACATTTAAGAGATGGGCTTTCTAATTTGTGTAAAAAGTTAGGTGTATTTTTTAATACGTTCTTGGTTGAAAGTGGTTAAGTAGATTAGGATCTGATTCTAGCTTTAAACTAAATAAGGAAACAACTCTTCAGAAAATCCAATGTGATGTTGTCTACATACATGTGATCTTAGCTCCTGAGAGGAAAATCTGGGTGCTTTAATCTTTGGAACTCAGTTTGGGACTTCTGTATAAATTGGAAGTTCAAGAAAGTTGTTGATCATTTTATATTTTGTTCTTGTTCAATGTGGATTTTGTCTCTCTGTGTCTATCTTTCTGGAAAGAACTCTTAGTTGCTGAATCAGTGTATTTCTATTAATCGGTCTGTTTGAATAGACCATCTTTCTTAAGAACTTGTCCAAAATAGGTTAAATAAGTCCTTAGTATTTTTTCAAGGACAGGTTAAAAGTTAGAGGTAAGAAGAAGTTTTTGCTTTTTATCTTTTCCAAATATATGTATAACTGAAAACGAGATGTTTCCCTAAGTTATTAGTAAAAAGATTTCACCCTCTATTTGGTCTATTCACGATCCCTTTCATAAATGCTGCTGCCCACCATTAAGTCTCTTATCACAGGGCATTTCAAAATGATGCCATAAAATGCATGTTGAGAATCTCTGGATTTCAAACATACAGAAATCACATCCTAAATGTCAATTCCTGAGTTAAGGAACTGACAATTATGGCATTTTCAGTCTCTATTAAGATTCAGCAAGCAAGAGATTATTACAGTCAGTCCTTATATGACTGTAGACTTAAATCCTTCTTGAAAAGTATGTGTTTGTTATATTGGGGCTATATATTTCTGCCATTTTACTCATTTGCTTACCTGAATTAAGCCATCCTTTAATTGTTTTGGGCTGTATCTGTAGTTTGAAATTTAGGACTATCCCTTGTGTACTGTGCACCAAAGATGACATTTCAATGCCTCGTTCAGTTATGATGTAGCTTCTGTTTGTCTATAATGAAGCTACGTGGCTGGGTCCATTTATTTCAGTATTAGTTATTTTACGGTATTCATTTGAATGATGATGATTAATATATAGAGGCTAATTTTCCAAATTCATTTATGTCTCCTCTGGGTGTTTCTTTGGGAATGTGTTTGCATTCGTGTTTTTGCTTCTGATTTTAAAATAATTTTCCTTTGTTGTAGGATGAGCAGTTCTTAGGTTTTGGCTCAGATGAAGAAGTCAGAGTGCGAAGTCCCACACGGTCTCCTTCAGGTATGGCCGATTAAGTACATTGTTAGGAGGTTGTGGCTTCCCCTTGCCTTTTTGCATGTAAACGTGCTCTACAATACTGGGGTTAGGAAGTGGCTTATGAACTAGACTTCTTTATGGGACTCTTCTCTGTCAGGCCCCATTTGTTTATTCTTTAGTATGCTTGTTTCTGGGAACTACTTGGAGCATGGGAAGTAGGTGTCCCCAAACGATTGGGAAACCTGGTAGGCAAAATGAAGGCAGTCTACTCAAGAGCATCTTCAGATGTATGCATTTTATATTATACAGTAGTATATATGCCTTTGGGAATGATTTAGCCATTATTTTTTACAGATGACATTTGGTCTACTGTTGTCAAAGAACTAAAAACAAAATATTGCCTTTGTGATACTATTACATCTGATCCTTGAAAGGCTGTATTAAAAATAAAAAAAAAGAAAAATGATATGGGGTGTTTCTATTTATTAGCAATATTTGTCATTATTCTCACCAACAAAATATCTAGAATATCTGGAAATTCTAAACTTACAAGCAGTTTCTTAAGAGAAGATCCTTAGTGAAAATAACATTTAATGGCTTGAAAGATTCAGTTCGTACTGCCATTTGTGTGTGTGTGGCTTTTTTTACTTTATGTGGATAGAGAATCGAGTTACATGTGGTTAAATAATGATATTATTGGCTGTTTTTGCTCTTTTACATTGACTTAGTTTGTAATGTTCAGTAGCATTTGAATCTCACTTAGGAGTTGTCATATGCTGTATAGTAATCTAATTCAAACACCCAAGTTGATGCTTTCTCTGTTCCAAAATGGTGGTACTGCATTCTAGTTGGAAGGAGTTGTGTCCCGGTATAGGTGCTATTCGGATAGTAGCAATATTCTCTTTAGGATGTGATGAAATCTTAAAATTTTATAAAGGAAAGGGATTTTAAAGATCATCTGGTCTAACCCTTTGTTTATAGATGACAAAATGAAGCATAGAAAATACTTGATGTGTAATTATTTGTCACCAACTTGAGAGTTCTTTGGATGTGCTGTGGATCTGCGAAGTTAGCAGCCAGTGCTGGGAATCTTCTCTGTTCTTTTGCTTGCCTATCATAAGCTTTTCAAAGTAGGATAGAAGATGTTTTCAGAATTGATAAAACCCTCTCAGTTGCCAGGTTGAAATCTACCAAAATGATAGTCTTCTGATGTATATTATATTCCTGGACAGAGGTTTTATTTTGCTAATTCCACAACTCTTTGATGACAATTTCCTCTTAAGTTTTTTCTTGACTGTCAGTCTACCTTGCTTGTTGTCTTGGTTTTTCGTTTTTTGTTTTTTTTTGTTTTTTTTTTGAGACAGAGTCTCACTCTGTCTCCCTTGATAGAGTGTCGTGGTGTTATAGCTCACAGCAACTTTAGACTTTTGGGCTCAGACAATCCTCCTGCTTCAGCCTCCTAAGTAGCTGAGACTACAGGTGCCTGCCACAACATCCAGCTAGTTTTCTATTTTTAATAGAGATGTGGGTCTCTTGTTTAGGCTGGTCTCAAACTTCTGAGCTCAAGGAATCTACTTGCCTGAGCCTCCTAGAGTGCTGGGATTATAGGCGTGAGCCACCATGCTAGGCCTTAATCTTTTTGTTTTGTTTTGTTTTTTGCAAAATCATCTTGCTATGCTTCATTATTTAAGAAATGAAACATAGTTTCTCTCTTATCTCCTAGTCTGTTAATTTTGTTGTAATTAGAATATATTGAGGATAGATTTGTGAATCTTTTTTAAGGGAAGTCTTAGAGGCTAATTGATGAGGAATGCATTTATATTTAGAAGGCACACTAATAGGACCCAGTTAATTTCTGTTTGGTTAGAAAGTAATTTCATTGTAAAAATGTTCATCATAATGGCATAAATTTCTTTTGGTGCCTGTCAAAGGAGGTTTTAGTTGCATAAGAAAATGTTGTCATATAAAACATCAAAAAGTCAAAAGGGAAGAGAAGATTTTATAAAGTAAGCAATTCTTAACTACATTTAAGAATATGGCTTTATTGGTACACTATAGGTGTGGTTAAAGCATAAATAAAAATATAGGTTTATAAAAGTATTTTAGAAACAGTCTTACTGAATTGCTTGATAAGTAGCAAATTGAGCTGATTTATAAACTGGCAAATTCCTTTTATTTAGACTAGAAATCTGATTTAATAAATTGTTGCTTTAGTGTTGACATCAATTAAAGTTAAATCTTTTTGTAGCTTGGAACTAACTAGTTAAGAAACTCTAGGTAGGGTAGTAGACTATTGGACACATCATTATGTCACTTTACAGATTAGTTCACATGCTACTGAGTTCAGTGATTTTATTCTGATGTCTCATTAATGAATATCTTTCTATTCAGTAAAACTTTTTTAGTTTACTTTGGCAAAACAGAGTGAAATATAGGAATCTGAGCTGTCCAGGAACCTTTTCCTATGGAAGTTGGTATGTTGTTGATTGAAGAACACCTTGCTCAAGTTTGTTCAAAGCCAAAACTCTAAATTAAAAACATGGGATGACTTTCTAGAAGCATGTTCTTACCTGTTAATCTTGGTGGCTGGAATATCGAAAACTTGGTTTTTTTTTTTTTGTTCGTTAATTTTTGTTAACAATTCCTTTGAATTCAGGGGGTAAAAAGTTGCATGAAAATCAGTTTTGTAGATCAATTGGTTGAAAATCCTTTATTATGTCTTGATTTTTGTATCAAAAGAGTAATGTTCTTTCAGGTGGAATGTTATTTGCTTGACTTCTTTGAGCAAATTTTTGGTGAAAAGAAACTAAGCACAATTAAGATGTTTTATTGACTCATTAGACTCAAGTTGAGTTCTCAGTACAAAATGGCCTGTGCTAAATTATATTCAGCTTAGTTAAGACCTGAACTACACAGCTAAATATATGCTCTTCATTGTTTAATTTCTGTACACAGTTAAAACTAGTCCTCGAAAACCTCGTGGGAGACCTAGAAGTGGCTCTGACCGAAATTCAGCTATCCTCTCAGATCCATCTGTGTTTTCCCCTCTAAATAAATCAGAGACCAAATCTGGAGATAAGATCAAGAAGAAAGATTCTAAAAGTATAGAAAAGAAGAGAGGAAGACCTCCCACCTTCCCTGGAGTAAAAATTAAAATAACACATGGAAAGGACCTTTCTGAGTTACCAAAGGGAAACAAAGAAGATCGCCTGAAAAAAATTAAACGCATACCTTCTGCTACATTTCAGCAAGCTACAAAGATTAAGAAATTAAGAGCCGTTAAACTCTCTCCTCTCAAGTCTAAGTTTAAGACAGGGAAGCTTCAAATAGGAAGGAAGGGGGTACAGATTGTACGACGGCGAGGAAGGCCTCCATCAACAGAAAGGATAAAGACCCCTTCAGGTCTTCTCGTTAATTCTGAACCGGAAAAGCCCCAGAAGGTCCGGAAGGACAAAGAAGGAACACCTCCACTCACAAAAGAAGATAAGACAGTTGTCAGACAAAGCCCTCGAAGGATTAAGCCAGTTAGGATTATTCCTTCTTCTAAAAGGACAGATGCAACAATTGCTAAGCAACTCTTGCAGAGGGCAAAAAAGGGGGCTCAAAAGAAAATTGAGAAAGAAGCAGCTCAGCTGCAAGGAAGAAAGGTGAAGACACAGGTCAAAAACATTCGCCAGTTCATCATGCCTGTGGTCAGTGCTATCTCCTCAAGGATCATTAAAACCCCTCGGCGGTTTATAGAGGACGAGGATTATGACCCTCCAATTAAAATTGCCCGATTAGAGTCTACACCAAATAGTAGATTCAGTGCCACATCCTGTGGATCTTCTGAAAAATCAAGTGCAGCTTCTCAGCACTCCTCTCAGATGTCTTCAGACTCCTCCCGATCTAGTAGCCCCAGTGTTGATACCTCCACAGATTCTCAGGCCTCTGAGGAGATTCAGGTACTTCCTGAAGAGCGGAGCGATACCCCTGAAGTTCATACTCCACTGCCTATTTCCCAGTCCCCAGAAAATGAGAGTAATGACAGGAGAAGCAGAAGGTACTCAGTGTCAGAGAGAAGTTTTGGATCTAGAACAACTAAAAAATTATCAACCCATCAAAGTACCCCCCAGCAGCAGACTTCCTCCTCGCCACCTCCACCTCTGCTTACACCACCCCCGCCGTTACAGCCAGCCTCCAGCATCTCTGACCACACACCTTGGCTTATGCCTCCAACAATTCCCTTAGCATCACCATTTTTGCCTGCTTCTGCTGCTCCCATGCAAGGGAAGCGAAAATCTATTCTGCGAGAACCGACGTTTAGGTGGACTTCTTTAAAGCATTCTAGGTCAGAGCCACAATACTTTTCCTCAGCAAAGTATGCCAAAGAAGGTCTTATTCGCAAACCAATCTTTGATAATTTCCGACCCCCTCCACTAACTCCTGAGGATGTTGGCTTTGCGTCTGGTTTTTCTACGTCTGGTACTGCTGCTTCAGCCCGATTGTTTTCGCCACTCCATTCTGGAACGAGGTTTGATATGCACAAAAGGAGCCCTCTTCTGAGAGCTCCAAGATTTACTCCAAGTGAGGCTCACTCTAGAATATTTGAGTCCGTAACCTTGCCTAGTAATCGAACTTCTGCTGGAACATCTTCTTCAGGAGTATCTAATAGAAAAAGGAAAAGGAAAGTGTTTAGTCCTATTCGACCTGAACCAAGATCTCCTTCTCACTCCATGAGGACAAGAAGTGGAAGGCTTAGTACTTCTGAGCTGTCACCTCTCACCCCCACGTCTTCTGTCTCTTCCTCGTTAAGCATTTCTGTTAGTCCTCTTGCCACTAGTGCCTTAAACCCAACTTTTACTTTTCCTTCTCATTCCCTGACTCAGTCTGGGGAATCTGCAGAGAAAAATCAGAGGCCGAGGAAGACTAGTGCTCCAGCAGAGCCCTTTTCATCGAGTAGTCCTACTCCTCTCTTCCCTTGGTTTACCCCTGGCTCTCAGACTGACAGAGGGAGAAATAAAGACAAAGGCCCCGAGGAGCTGTCCAAAGATCGAGATGCTGACAAGAATGTGGAGAAGGACAAGAGCAGAGAGAGAGACCGAGAAAGAGAAAAGGAGAATAAGCGAGAGTCCAGGAAAGAGAAAAGGAAAAAGGGATCAGAAATTCAGAGTAGTTCTACTTTGTATCCTGTGGGTAGGGTTTCCAAAGAGAAGGTTGTTGGTGAAGATGTTGCCACTTCATCTTCCGCCAAAAAATCGACAGGGCGGAAGAAGTCTTCATCACTTGATTCTGGGACTGATATTGCTTCTGTGACTCTTGGGGACACAACAGCTGTCAAAACCAAAATACTTATAAAGAAAGGGAGAGGAAATCTGGAAAAAACCAACGTGGACCTCGGCCCACCCGCCCCGTCCCTGGAGAAGGAGAAAACCCTCTGCCTTTCCGCTCCCTCATCGAGCACTGTTAAACATTCCACTTCCTCCATAGGCTCCATGTTGGCTCAGGCAGACAAGCTCCCAATGACTGACAAGAGGGTTGCCAGCCTCCTAAAAAAGGCCAAAGCCCAGCTCTGCAAGATCGAGAAGAGCAAGAGTCTGAAGCAGACCGACCCACCCAGAGCACAGGTACTCTTCCCACCTTGTCTGTTAATGGCCAGCAGTTACGGGGTGCCTTCTGTGGGCAAATGTTAGGCTGCGTCTCAGTCGTACCCAGTTATGGGAGTCAGGAAAGGCATGGCAGAGGCCATGGTATTTACAGTGGTCCTTCAAGGGCCGACAGGATTTAGGTAGGTACAATGTTGCAGGACGTATCATGCTGAGTGGAGGGGACAGTGTGGGTAGAGATGGAAAAGCATGAAACACATGTGAAGAACGGGGAATAGCTGGATTGGCACATATGGGAAAGCGGTGAACTAAGGCTGAGCAATAGATTGGGACCAAACTAGAGAATGCTGAGCTGTTTATGCCTCGTGAGTTTGGTGTAGTGGAATCTGTGACTTCTAAAGGTGCATTTTAATAGTCAAATTGTTTTACTCTCTCTGGTAGAATAGCAAACAAGAGAGGAGCATTCGCTTCCTCTGAGTAGTGAGAGACGTTAATTAGGTTTTTGCAGAATACCAATGAGAAGCACTTAGCCTTCAGTTGTTGAACAGAAAAGCTGTAGTTGGTAACTAGGACGATATCAAATTTTTATAAACATCAGTGTTTTTTCGGGGGGAGGGTTTATGTTTTTTTTTTTTTAATAAAGTAAGCTAGTCTCTGGCCTTTTCCAAGAAAATTTGCTGATCTTGAGGTTCTTTTAAAAAATTGTCATAGAAAAAAAAAATTGTCATAGATGCATATTTATGTATATTTGCACCAAGATCATCGAGTTAGGTTAAGATGGCCCCTGATATAGATTTTTAATGTCTAAATAGTCTACAGCCATATTTACACTTAATAATTCTGCCAGTTAAGAATTCTAGCAGGTATGTGATGGTATTTATTTTTGATTATCAAGTTGGATATTTTTTGGTTGGCCTCTTAGTGCTTGGAGCAGTGACTCTTTAAAATGCAATACATTTCTGTTTGGGGCCATGGCCTTTTACACTTCCATTTATTGGTTATTCTCGATCAAGGAAATATAAAAAATAGTCTGTGGTTAGATAAGCCCTATTTATTCCAGACTGAATTTTTTTTATAGTATAGACTGGCAGCTTGAATTTTGAGGGGAATTTTAAAGAAGTTGAATAATTGGGAGTAGAAACTTAGTTGTTTTCTATTTTTTTTTTTTTGTTTGTTTTCTGTTATTAATTAGAGGCCTTTTTATTTTGCTGGTAATTTTAGGAAGCAGAAATAGTTGATTTCTATATATTGATATGATTCATCAGCTGGGAATAACTAGAGTGGTATATTTTGGTTCTAGATCATAATTCAATTGAAAAGTATACTTTGGCTTCACTTAATTATGTTTTCAGTATGTATGGTTGTTATTGTTTGTTTTTGGCTTGCCTAATATACAGGGTCAAGAAAGTGATTCATCAGAGACCTCTGTGAGAGGACCTCGGATTAAACATGTCTGCAGAAGAGCAGCTGTTGCCCTTGGCCGAAAACGAGCTGTGTTTCCTGATGACATGCCCACCCTGAGTGCCTTACCATGGGAAGAACGAGAAAAGATTTTGTCTTCCATGGGGAATGATGGTAGGTCAGGGAGTCAGCCTTGGAGTCTGATCAGACTTTGTTTGCTGGTCATTCTGGGATGCGCAGTAGGCTTTTTGAAAACCAGATCGTATGGGGGGATTAGATGTGCAAAGACTTCATTAGAGAAAATGCCTGAAAAGGAATATGAGGAGGGAAGGCTGGGAGAGCTGTCAGATTCATACTGATCTGATCCCCATGAAGATAAGGGGGAAGGAGGGTTGGGTAGAACTTCTAGACTACTGTTCAGTCAGTGTAAGAAAGGTTTGGTAAGGCTGTCGGGGCGCCTTTTAGCAAAAGTTGGCTGTCAGAGGAGTCCTGTGTCTCTTAGAAACAGACTTACTTTAGTATCCCTGCTGTGTCAAGTCACTGCCTAAAAGGGACCCTTGGTATGTGTGGCCTGTTTGCACCACTGGATTTCAGAGCACAGCAGCTGTGGCCCTGGATCAGTTATGCTTTCAATAGTTGGAGTTCCGTGAGGTACATTCTCATGGCTACCATATAGTACTTTAAATGCAGGGTAGCCTCTCATAAAAGTTTAGAGACTCTTTAGAGGTATTTGAATGATTCTTTTTTTTTTTTTTTTTTTTTTTTTGAGGCAGGGTCTCACTCTGTTGCCTGGAATAGAGTGCAGTGGCATCATCATAGCTCCCTGCAGCCTCACATTCCTGGGCTCAAGCAATCCTTCTGCCTCAGCCTCTGAGACTACAGGCGCCAGCCACTGCCCCTGGCTAACTTTTCTATTTTTAGTAGAGACAGGATCTCACTCTTGCTCAGGCTGGTCTCAAACCTCTGAGCTCAAGGGATCCTCCTGCCTTGGCCTCCAGAGTGTTAGTATTATAGGCTAATACTAACCTATTTGGATTTTTGCTTTCATCAAGCTGCAAGTTACAGGTGCTTTTAAACAGTTAAATTAATTGTTTGACTAGACTCAAGTTCTGCACATCAATATTTTTATTATAATGTATTTCATTTTGGAGTACCAATTAAAAGAAGATTTGAATCTATCTAATGATATGAAGGGATTTTGAGGATCTCTCCCTCTACTCCTAAGAAGGGCGTTGACAATTCTTCATAGCTAATGACATATTTCTTTAACAGACAAGTCATCAATTGCTGGCTCAGAAGATGCTGAACCTCTTGCTCCACCCATCAAACCAATTAAACCTGTTACCAGAAACAAGGCACCTCAGGAACCTCCAGTAAAGAAGGGACGGCGATCACGGCGGTGTGGGCAGTGTCCTGGCTGCCAGGTGCCTGAGGACTGTGGAATTTGTACTAACTGCTTAGACAAGCCCAAGTTTGGTGGCCGCAATATAAAGAAGCAGTGCTGCAAGTGAGTGGCTATTTACTCTGAGCTGTTGACTTCTCAACAATGAAGATTGTTTATTCCTAGTTTGTTGAAGAGATGCATCAGGAAATTGAGTCTGGTTGTATCGAGTTGCAAGATTAGTTGTAGAGGTGGATTTTGTGTTGTTAAGGTTAGTGCTTAAATAAGAAATAACTCTGGAGCAGTGTTATCTATCTAATAATAGAACATTCTGCAATAATGAAAATGATCGGTTCAATATAGTAGCCATTAGCCACATGTAGTTATTGAGCAGTTGATGTGGTTGTGTGACTTAGGAACTACATTTTTTATTTCATTTAAATTTTAATTAAATTTAATTAGCCACATGTGACTAGTGGTTACTGTATCAGACAATGCAGTTCTGAAGGGTTTCTACTTAACAACTTTATGCATAATATTTATTGGGTCAACTGAAGTCACTTTTATCTTTGTGATATTCAGCAATCACCGGGGATATCTTACAAAAATTTCTGAGCTCTCTGATTCTCTTAGATTATTAAGAGATTAATAAATCTCTTAGATTATTTTTATGCCTATATAATTTTTTTTTTTTCTTTTTGAGACAGAGCCTTATTCTGTCATCCTTGGTAGAGTGCTATGGCAACATAGCTCACAGCAACTTCAAACTCTTGGGGTCTAGAGATCCTCTTGCCCGAGTAGATGGGACTATAGGCACCTACCACAAGGCCTGGCTATATTTTTCTGTTTTTAGTAGAGATGGGGTCTTGCTGTTGCTCAGGCTGATCTCAAACTCCTTAGTTCAGGTAATCCACCTTCCTCGGCCTCCCAGAGTGGCAGGATTACAGGTGTGACCCACCATGTCCGGCTAAGTTAGGGTTTTATTAAATTTAAATTGAGGGGTGAAATATACATATATATATGTATATATATATATAAACATCGTGAGTTATCATGATAGTATTATAGTGACAAAAGACTTGTCTGATTATTTTAGTCCATTTTTGTTCTGATTAGTTTGTGAATGTCATTCTCATAAGAGAGCAGTACTGATAAGATTATAAGGTGTAGTGACTGATCATTTTGCATATAGTGCTACTCAGTATTGGATTACAAGAAATTTGAGTAAAAAATACTTTTATATTTTTTCCTTTTTGATCCTAAGGGTAGGTGAAATTGCTGATCCAAGGATTCAAAGGCTCAGATTTAATCTGAGTAACGAGCAGTCTTTTTTTCAACTGTAAAAACGAACCTAAATAAAGATTCACTTCTTATAGATAAATGAAGAATTGTTTCAACTGTTTCTCTTCTAAATGTAGTTTATTTTATGGTTTATTCTTTATTATCTTAGGATGAGGAAGTGTCAGAATCTACAATGGATGCCTTCCAAAGCCTACCTTCAAAAGCAAGCTAAAGGTAGAGTTATAAAACATTCTCCAATGCTCCCTACTTTAATGCCATAGAGTCACGTATATTCAGTAGTAGAAAAGAATACTAGTTTTGTTTCTGATTTTAAGTATTGCTCTTTCCCAGGGAGTTGATAGTTGTTGAAGCTGGATAATAGGTTTATAGGGATTCATTTGACTATTTCCTATATTTTGGGGTATGTTTGAATTTTTCCATAATGAAAAGAATTTTTAATTTTTTTTCCTTTTTTTTAAGAGATAGAGTATTACTCTGTCACCCCAGCTAGAGTGCAATGATGTCATCCTAGATCACTGCAACCTCAAACTCATGGACTCCAGTAGTCCTCCTGCCTCAGCCTCCCAAGTAGCTGGGACTACAGGCATGTGCCATTGCACCAGCTAATTTTTTTTTGTTTTAAGAGACAGAGTCTCACTTTATTGCCTTTGGTAGAGTGCTTTACAGCTCACAGCAACCTCCAACTCCTGGGCTTAGGCGATTCTCTTACCTCAGCCTCCCGAGTAGCTGGGACTACAGGCGCCTGCCACAACGCCCGGCTATTTTTTGTTGCAGTTTGGCCGGGGCCAGGTTTGAACCTGCCACCCTCGGTATATGGGGCTGGCACCCTACTCACTGAGCCACAGGCACTGCCCAGTTTAATTTTTATTAAAGATGAGGTTTTGCTTTTGCGCAGGCTGGTCTCAAACTTCTGAGCCCGAGTGATCCTCCTGCCTCAGACTCCCACAATGCTAGGATTATAGGCATGAGCTACTATGCCTGGCTGAATTTTTAATTCGTATAAAAATTATAACTCATTCTGTTTCCTAGCATGATAAAAGTAAACCTATTTCACCTAATCAACTTGACATTAACTCACTTAAACCTTTCAGTACTATCTTTAGCTATAGGAAACTGAGAATAAGATTTTACATTTCTATACTTTTTTTTTTAAGAGGTAGAGTTGCTCTGTCACCCAGGCTAGAGTGTAGTGGGATGATTACATTTTACTGCTGCTTAGAACTCCTGAACTCACATGATCCTCCTACCTTAGCCTCCCAAGTACCTTGGCCTATAGGTGCATGCCACCATGCCCAGCTGATTTTTAAATTATTTTCTAGAGATGTGGGAGGTCTCACTATGTTGCCCAGGCTGGTCCTGACCTCAAGTGATCCTCCTGCCTCAGCCTCTAGTACTTCTATTTTAAATGAAATAAAATTTTTCCTTGTAGATAGATGATCTTGTTGTTTTTCTCACCCCAGCTGTGAAAAAGAAAGAGAAAAAGTCCAAGACCAGTGAAAAGAAAGAAAGCAAAGAGAGCAGTGTTGCAAAGAATGTGGTGGACTCTAGTCAGAAACTTGCCCCTTCAACAAGAGAGGATCCTGCCCCAAAGAAAAGCAGTAGCGAGCCTCCTCCACGAAAGCCCATCGAGGAAAAGAGTGAAGAAGGGAATGCCCCTGCTCCCGGGCCTGAATCCAAACAAGCCACCATTCCAGCTTCCAGGAAGTCCAGCAAGCAGGTCTCCCAGCCAGCAGCACCAGTCGTCCCCCAGCAGCCACCTAGCACAGGCCCACCAAGAAAAGAAGTTCCCAAGACCACTCCTAGTGAACCCAAGAAAAAGCAGCCGCCACCACCAGAATCAGGTGAGTGAGGAAGAAAGAAGGAATTGCTAAACCACAAGTACTGGCGACAAAGCACTGATGCCTTAAAGGGCATTTGGAAACATGAAATGTATAATTTTAAGTCTTTCATTCCAGCCTTTTAAATATTCTATAATAAAGAAATAGAAGCAAAAAAAAAAAAAAGCTAAATTGGAGATAGTGTCTTAATTTACTGTTCAAAGCCTACAGTCTAAATAGTTTTTTTTCTAATACCCTTTTCTTCACAGGCTATCAATCCTAGTCATTGTCATTATCTGACCTGCAATTTATTTTGAATTCTTTAGGTCCAGAGCAAAGCAAACAGAAAAAAGTGGCTCCCCGCCCAAGTATCCCTGTAAAACAAAAACCAAAAGAAAAGGTAAGGAGAGATTTGTTTCTCGGCCATTTCGTGGGATATTTCTGTTCTGTCAGGGGAAAAGCCTTATCCTTGACATTTCCATGAAACCACATTTCTGCTTCTATGTAGATGGCAATAAAATTTCTTTTTCTTTTTCTTTTTTTTTTCCTTGAGACAGAATCTCTGTCACCTGGCCTTAGAGTTTAGTGGTGCCATCATAGCTCACTGTGGTCTCAAACTCCTGGGCTTGAGCAATCCTCCTGATTCAGCTTCCTAAGCAGCCAGGACTACAGGCCCACACCTGACTGATTTTTCTGTTTTCTTGTAGAGATAGGGTTTTAGGTTTGGGCCTCATCCCATTTCTTTGTTTGTTTATTTGCTTTTCCTTTCTTTATAGCTTTATATATTCTGGCCTAGGAATCTCCTATTTGGCAGGCCATTTGGCATAATTGTTTTTAACCACAACATCCTTTAGCAATTCTTTTCTATAAAAATCATCTTATTTGGCTTGGCACATGTAGCTCAAGTGGCTAAGGCGCCAGCCACATACACTGGAGCTGGCAGGTTTGAATCCAGCTTGGGCCTGCCAAACAACAATGACAACTACAACCAAAAATTAGCCAGGCATTGTGGTGGGCACTTGTAGTCCCAGCTACTTCAGAGGCTAAGGCAAGAGAATCACTTAAGCTCAGGAGTTGGAGGTTGCTGTGAGCTGTGATGCCACGGCACTCTACCAAGCGAACAACCTAGTGAGACTATCTAAAAAAAAAATCATTTATTAAAGACAAGGAAATAAAAAAATCATTTATTTTTCTTTCTATAGGATATTTATGAGGGAAACAGGTTTTTCAGGTGTATCAATAAGATGTGTTACTGACAAGGGTGAAGGGTGTGGTTTTATTCTGTGTTTATCTGCTGTCTCTTTAGGAAAAACCACCTCCCGTCAATAAGCAGGAGAATGCAGGCACTTTGAACATCCTTAGCACTCTCTCCAACGGCAATAGTTCTAAGCAAAAAATCCCAGCAGATGGAGTCCATAGGATCAGAGTGGACTTTAAGGTAAAGATATCTAGTGATCATGGACTTTTAGTTTTGTGCACCTTTGGTGCTAGTAAAGGTGTTGAAAAAAGAAATTGGCACTAAATGGCAGGCTAGATAAGAACTACCTATAGCAGATAGGTTCAAGGCTGTGAGAGGTTTAGTTAGTGTGGCAAGGTCATTGTTTGTGAATTGACTAAAGAACATAAGTATAGTGTTCTTCTCTTAAAAGGGATACTAGTGATGGTTGTTTTATACTGAACATAGGTATTGAAACATTCCTTCCTTCCTGAGTAATATCTGAGAAAATAATTCCTTCATATAAGAATTGTGACACCATGATGATTGCTTACTTAAATTACTAAAACTATAAGGAAAATTGAGTCCCCAGTATATCTTTGTAATATATTTAATATGAATTGAACTAATAAGTAAGCCTTTAATAGTTTGTGTTTGAGATTGAAATTTTTAAAAGCAACAGTTATTTTTGGATTCATTGAAACAAAATAATTTTGACATTCTGATGTCACACTAATTTTATACTTTTCGTGCTTATTTTCAATACAAAGTTGTGTCATTGTGAAACTTCTCACAAGTGATCTTTCTCTTCCCACAGGAGGATTGTGAAGCAGAAAACGTGTGGGACATGGGAGGCTTAGGAATCCTGACCTCTGTTCCTATAACCCCCAGGGTGGTTTGCTTTCTCTGTGCCAGTAGTGGACATGTAGAGGTAATGAATACTGCTTCTTTGTACCCCAGAAGGAATTGTTATATTCTATTTTGTTGATATTTAACATGTACTATATTTAAACTGGTTAGTGAAATGTTTTAAAGTTTATTAGTGATTTCAGGAAGAAAACTGCTGCTGCTTTTTTTTTGTTGTTTTTTTTTGAGACAGAGTCTCACTCTGTTGCCCAGACTAAACTGCCACGGCATCAGCCTAGCTCACAGCAACTTCAATCTTATGGGTTGAAGGATCCTCCTGCCTCAGCCTCCTGAGCAACTGGGACTACAGGAGCCTGCTGCCACACCTGGCTAATTTTTCCTATTTTTAGTAGCGATGAGGTCTTGTCAGGTTGTCTTGAACTCTTGAATTCAAGGGATCTTCCTGCCTCGGCCTCCCAGAGTTCTAGGATTACAGGTGTGAGCCACTGCAACTGGCCAGAATCTGCATCTTAATAAAGTAGCAAAATTACCTCTAGAACAGTATCCTTCAGCCTTTTTTATTGAATGGCACACTTGAAACGATAGTTAAACTTTCACAGCCCACTTAAATATGTTGATCCAAAAAAAGAATAAAAAAAATATACTTACTGTGCTTAGAACCTCCTTCAAAAAGAATTGAATTAACGATCTTTAAAAAGTTTCGTGGCACACCTAAAATCCTCTTATGGCTGTGGCAAACTGGTTGAAAATCACTGGTTTAGATCTGAGTTTAATAATCTCATCTTTTAAATTAAATCTTTATTAGAGCTCTGATTTTCCGGTTAAAGGTCCAAACATGGAAAAAAGATTACAGTGTTCTTCTATTAAAAGAACTATTGATGGTTGTTTTTACTGAATATCAAAGCTCTCTTGTCTGTGAAGGGTTCTTAGCAATTAGTGAGAAGAAGAAGTAACACCCAGTGAAAAATGGGCAAATGACAGACACAGATAACTCACACAGAGAAATACGACAGGGTGGAGACGAGCATCAAGCCAGCCCTCTAGTACGCAAAAGCTGGACATTTTGAATTTTCTTTATTTTGTTTCTTTAGATTTTTATTGTTTTGTTTTGTTTTTGTGCTAGGATTACAGGCATGAGCAACCTGGCCGATTCTGTGACTTTATATATTCTAGTGTTATTTCCACTTTAGTTCCCTGAGTCTCCTGCAGTGCCCAATACTGTACTTTTTTCATAGTCATTGCTTACAGAATATATATTGAACTAAATATGTACCAGTGGAACTCCTAAAACCCAAAGTATCTAAGTCAGGTATGGTTGATATTTTTTCCACACATTATTTGACATACTTCTATGTTCCCATCTTCTTACTATAGTTTGTGTATTGCCAAGTCTGCTGTGAGCCCTTCCACAAGTTTTGTTTAGAGGAGAATGAGCGCCCTCTGGAGGACCAGCTGGAAAATTGGTGTTGTCGTCGCTGCAAGTTCTGTCACGTTTGTGGAAGGCAACATCAGGCCACAAAGGTATGTAATAGATAGGTAATAGAACTGTAGTCGGTTCTCCGTATTTGTAAGTTCCACACCTATGGATTTGACCAACCTCAGATTGAAATTATTTGGGGGAAAAAAAAACATGGCTCGGTGCCTGTAGCTCAGTGGTTACAGCAGCCAGCCACATACACCAGGCTGGTTCAAACCCGGCCTGGGCCAGCTAAACAACAGTGACAACTGCAACAAAAAAAAAAGCTGGGTGTTGTGGCGGGTGCCTGTAGTCCCAGCTACTTGGGAGGCTGAAGCAAGTGAATTGCTTACCCCCAAGAGTTGGAGGTTGCTGTGAGCTGCACTCTACCCAGGGCGACAAAGTGAGACTCTGTCTCAAAAAATAAAAAAAGATGGTTGTGTCTGTACTGAATGTGTACAAACTTCTTATTATTAATCCCTAAACAATACAGTATATCAACTATGCATGTGGCATTTACATTGTATTAGGTATTATATATAAGTAATCTAGAGATGATTTGAAGTATGTGAGAGGCTATGCAGACTGTATAAGCAAATACTGTACCATTTTGTATAAGGAACTTGAGCATCCATGGATTTTGTATCCTGCTGGGTAGGGTGGAGAGTGTCCTGGGACCAATCCTCCATAGATACCAAGGGCTGACAATACTCAGAGTATTGCTTTCTGTTTCTATTTTTGCCTTCTAATTTAGGATTCTGTATCTAATTCTTTTCTCTTTTGACTTCTTTTGACCTCTTAATTGGGCATACTCAATTGATTATTTTAGTGTTTTAATTTTGGGAATATAACAGAAAACAAGATGTTGGATAAAATTCCAAAAATAAAATCTACCCAATGAGAATACTCATCACTAGTGTCTTTGGCAAGAGATAAATCCCTATGCTTTAATTGGAAGTAAGTAAAGTATGAGGAAATTTAACTGTTATAATGGTGTACTATACCTACTTGAATATGAAATGAGGTACTAAGTAATAGATCTTTAAGTGAAAGTAATGTGATGCCCACTTTTTGCTATCATATTTTCTTATAGCAGCTGCTGGAGTGTAATAAGTGCCGAAACAGCTATCACCCTGAGTGCCTGGGACCAAACTACCCTACCAAACCCACAAAGAAAAAGAAAGTTTGGGTGAGTATACATATTATGCTATTTCAAAGAGACTTTCCTTGGAACTCTTGGGCTTACATAACTTGTAATAGGAATATCCTTACTAGAAGATATAAGGAGTATCAAAATAATAGCTTTTTGCCTCATTACAAGGAAATCATCCTAGTAGAGAAATCAAATCTAGAAATGGATTGTGTTTGAGAGCTTTTTCATTAAGAAAAGATATTGGAGCGGCACCTGTGGATCAAGGAGTAGGGTGCCGGCCCCATATACCAGAGGTGGTAGAGTTCAAACCCAGCCCCAGTCAAAAACTGCAAATAAATAAATAAATATAAAGATGTATGTTTGAAAAAAAAAAGAAAAAGAAAAGTTATCAAGGGCAGCACCTGTGGCTCAGTGGGTAGGGTGCCGGCCCCATATACTAAAGGTGGTAGGTTTGAACCCAGCCCTGGCCAAACTGCAACAAAAAATAGCTGGGCATTGCGGTGGGTGCCTGTAGACCCAGCTACTCGGGAGGTTGAGGCAAGAGAATTGCCTAAGCCCAGGAATTTGAGGTTGCTGTGAGCTGTGACACCACGGCACTCTATCCAGGGTAATAAAGTGAGACTCTGTCTCTAAAAAAAAAAAAAAACAGAAAGAAAAGGTATCAAAAATAAGAAATTATTGGCCAGGTATGGTGGCTCCCACCTGTAATCCTAACACTCTGAGAGGCCGAGGTGGGTGGATTGCTTGAGCGCATGAGTTCAAGGCCAGCCTGAGCAAAAATGAGACCCCTGCCTTTATTACAAATAAAAAAAAAAAAAAAACTGAGGCAAGAGGATTACTTGAGTCTGAGTTGGAGGTTGCTGTGAGCTGTGCTGCCACAGCACCCTACCCAGGGGAACAACTTGAGAAAGAAAGAAATTACTAATTATTATTGGCTTTCTTCCCTTCTTTTCCAGATCTGTACCAAGTGTGTTCGCTGTAAGAGCTGTGGGTCCACAACCCCAGGCAAAGGGTGGGATGCACAGTGGTCTCACGATTTCTCACTGTGCCATGATTGTGCCAAACTCTTTGCTAAAGGTAACCCAAAAAGCTAGTTTTGTTAACTTTTAGAGGTTGTTCTTAGAGTCTGGGGAGTAAACTACACACTCTATTGGAATGAAATAAAGTCTTGTGCATTATGTCAAGGATACCATTTAGACTCATTTATTAAGTTCTTGTTTTTCCTCTTTCCTTTCCATAGAAAACATAGCAACTAGAAATGCTGTGTTAGCTTGTATGGAAAGAATTAAAGGGACTTTTTATTATAGCTAACCACAAAGAAATGCTCTAAGCCAGTTTTCCTAAAGTGTGGAACATATATATTTGATTGTTTTGTAAGTGATTTTAGGTGGTACTCAAATATTTTGTTTTGATAGTTATGTTAGAAAATATCATAACTAATATAAACCCATTATATTACTGACTTAGGAAAATGATGACGTAACATTTATTACTAAAGTTATTTTAAGCAAAATAAGCAGATGAATTTAAAGAAGTCTATTAAGGGGCTGGGCTCATGCCTATAATCCTAGCACTCTGGGAGGCCAAGGTGGGTAGATTGCCTGAACTCAGGAGTTTGAGACCAGCCTGAGCTAAAGTGAGACCTGTCTCTAAAAATAGCTAGGCATTTGCGGCAGGTGTCTGGTACCAGCTATTCAGAAGGCTGAGGCAAGAGAGTCATGTATGCCCAAGAGTTTGAAATTGCTGTGAGCTATGATGCCACAGCGTTCAATAATACTAAAGATTCGTGGGTAAAGCAGATCTGTGAAGGTTGTACATATCACTAAATTTTAGAAAGTGCTGCTCTAAGCTCTAACTTAAGCACATAAAGAATAAAGAAAAATTTAAGTTAACTATTCCTTACTCCTACCTTGGCCCCTGGCTTTTAAACATTTAAACATTTCTCTCAAATGTTTAAGAGGTAGTTTTCTCCTCCCGGCTTGGTGCCTGTAGCTCAGTGGCTACAGTGCCACAGCCACATACACTGGAGGTGATGGGTTTGAACCCAGCCTGGGCCTGCCAAACAACAATGGCAACTACAACCAGAAAGGCCAGGCGTTGTGGCGGGTGCCTGTAATCCCAGCTCCTTGGGAGGCTGAGGTAAGAGAATTGCTTAAGCTTAATAGTTTGAGGTTGCTGTGAGCTGTGACGCCATGGCACTCTACCAAGGACAACATAGTGAGACTTTGTCTCAAAAAAAGAAAAAAAAGTTTCTCTTGCATTCTTTTCCTAGCATGTTATCTTTAAAATTGATCTCATGTTCTTTTTAATGGGTCTAAAGAGAACTAGAGGCATATCTGAAGCTGTTTTGTGCATGTTCTAGGAGCTTAGTATAATCTGAAACATTCCATAGTAGGTCTATACTCTACTGTTAGCTGTATGGAAAGAATTAAGGGAGTTTGTAAGGGATTCCGTAAGAATGTAGATTTTAGATTAGCCTAAGTTAAGGGCCTTAAAAGCATTGGTGTGTAAGCCAAAGCAGTGCTGTAAACTTGGCTTTGCTTTCAGGAAACTTCTGCCCTCTCTGTGACAAATGTTATGATGACGATGACTATGAGAGTAAGATGATGCAATGTGGGAAGTGTGATCGCTGGGTCCATTCCAAATGTGAGAATCTTTCAGGTACAGAAGGTTGGAGTCTTTTTATTACAGTTTTCTTCTTTCTAGGTACTACTGCATTTACAGCCCCTACACTTTTATAAATCTAAAATTATGGTACTGTTGTGATTGTAAGTCTTACTAAGTTTAGTTTTTGGCTTCTAGAATAAGCAGCATCATGTTATATTTGTGCTTGCTTATCTTGAACACCCGCCTTAAAAAGTATTTATTTGCTGTCCTTTGTGGCTTCTATAACCTATTAACCAAATCCTGGATTAGTGTTAATTAATAATGTCTCTTTTGGAGATCGGTGTTGTATACATCCATGGGTGGTTTTTACTCTTAATGTGGTTCCTAACACACAACTTTATAGGAAGCTCAGTGGAATAGTTTTCCTCTTTCCTGCTTTTCAGAGGGCTTTGTCATTGTGGGTTTTTGTTTTCCTAGATGAGATGTATGAGATTCTATCTAATCTGCCAGAAAGTGTGGCCTACACTTGTGTGAACTGTACTGAGCGACACCCTGCAGAGTGGCGACTGGCCCTCGAAAAAGAGCTCCAGACTTCTCTGAAGCAAGTTCTGACAGCCTTGTTGAATTCTCGGACTACCAGCCATTTGCTACGCTACCGGCAGGTAGGCTAAGTCTCATTTTGTTTTCTAAGAGCTTGTTCTTAGGTAGTTTTTGGTTGTAATAGAGTGAGGGGATTTTTTTTGGTTTTGTTTTACTTCATTCTTCAGTTAGTTTTGTAGAGTTACTTATTTTGGCTATAAACATTAGGAAAACTTTTAGAACCAAGGGTAGGACCACCTTTGGAGTAAGAAATAGGAAGGGGGGAAAAAAAAGAAATAGGAAGGGGCCATAGCTTCAAAGGCCTTGAAGTTGTAATAAGAAATTTGGATTTTATACTCTGAGGCTGATGAGAGCCAATGAAGGATTTTGCCTAAGAGGGTAACCTGATCAAGGTTGCTTTTTAGGGAAACAAATGAATGGAGTGGAGAGGAAGAATTGGAGAAGCTTGAGCCTACAGGCAGGAGCAGTTATAGTGATCACTTTGAAAACTACTACTTTGTCCATTAAGTTGTGAACTATGTATTTTATAAGGTTGTCAATGGGAACATAAATAGCATCGGAAGAAATACATGGATAACCTTACTTAGAGCTAGGCTACTATTTTATCTTTTAATAGAGCTCTATTTTTTTGAATAGCTCCTATCTTTGTCCTACTCAAAAGGAACTTAGCACAGTTTCAGTTTCTCCTTACTAGGTTTGGAAATGATCAAACAAAACACCTAAGTTAGTCTAGCCATGCCAATAGATAATGTTAGCATTTTAACCTTCCTTTTCTATTTGAGAAGTCTGATTATTTTCATGTTCTTTGAATTTTATAATATGATTTGTTCAGTGGCATCTTTATTAATTTTGATAGAATTCGTGTGGATGCCTCATTGTTAGATAAAAGAAACATGTTTTTCCTGGCAATAGGCTGCCAAGCCACCGGACTTAAATCCTGAGACAGAGGAGAGTATACCTTCCCGCAGTTCCCCAGAAGGACCTGATCCACCTGTCCTTACTGAGGTCAGCAAACAGGATGATCAACAGCCTTTAGATCTGGAAGGAGTCAAGAGGAAAATGGATCAAGGGAACTACATATCTGTGGTATGTCTCTACAATGAACTACCAGAATTTCAAGTGTCAGTGATTTGTATTATATTTAGAAATGCTATGGGTTTTTTTTGTTGTTTTGTTTTTTTTTTTGAGACAGAGTCTCACTATGTCACCCTCGGTAGAGTACTGTGAGGTCACAGCTCACAGCAACCTCAAACTCTTTGGCTTAAGCGATTCTCTTGCCTCAGCCTTCCAAGTAGCTGGAACTGCAGGCACCTGCCACAATGCCTGGCTATTTTTTGGCTGTAATTGTCATTGTTTGGCAGGCCCAGGCTGGGTTTGAACCTTCCAGCCCTAGTGTATGTGGCTGGAGCCCTAGTGGCTGAGCCACAGGCGCCAAGCCTAGAAATGCTATGGTTTTAGGTACCTAAAAATATGCGAGCTATTTTAGCTCTGTGTTTCAGAAGGGTTATGATAGGGAAAGTAGTGTCTGGAAATGGTTTTTTTATTTGGATTTCAGCTGAGTTCTCTGCAACTTATATTCAGAAGAAGCACTAAGAACTCTTTATGGGGAAAATGCTCTAATGGGAACTTAATTGGTTTTCCTCTTTTGAGATCAAATTTTAATAATGTATCTTCCTTCATAAAGTATTTTGTTGTAGATGCGTGTTAATTTTATGATTTTAAGAATACCTCTATATAGGAAATAATCATTTTATTATCTTATGGTCCATGTTTGCTAATCTATTATTTATTCATTTTAGTCCAAATAAAAAATTGTGAACCTATTTGGGTAACTTACCACAATACAACTAACTTGTTTGCAGTTTTGCCTTATTAATTTGGCATTTCTTAATTGTCACAAGTTAACTATGGACTGAATCCTAAAGGTTTTAACCAAAGAGAAAAAAACTTTACCATATTAAAATAGGGTGATTTTTCTGTTGAGTCTCTGTGTGAGATGATTAAGGAGGGAAGAGGAAGTGGTTTTGAGAGTGTATTGTTTTATGAATAATTAATATTTTGTTTTTAAATATAGTTGGAGTTCAGTGATGATATTGTGAAGATCATTCAAGCAGCCATTAATTCAGATGGAGGGCAGCCAGAAATTAAAAAAGCCAACAGCATGGTCAAGTCCTTCTTTATTCGGGTGAGAGATATTACTAGTTCATAGTTTTAAAATTTAATTTAATTTTTGCTGTTTTTAGAGACAGAACCTTGCTCTACCTCCCAGTCTGGAGAGCAGTGGCATGATCAGAGCTCACTGTAATCTCTAACTCCTGGACTCAAATGATCCTCCTGCCTCAGCCTCCTGAATAGCTAAGGCTATAGGCATGTGCTGCCATGCCTTGCTAATAAAAAAAATTTTTTTTTCAGAGATGGGGTCTCTTTGTGTTGCCCAGGCTAGTCTGAAACTCCTGGCCTCAGATGATCCTCCTGCCTCAGCCTCCCAAAGTGCTGGGATTGTAGACATAAGCCCCTGCTCCCAGCCCTAGTTCATGTCTTTAATACTTACCTATGAGTATTACTACATGAATACAATGGAATTTTTTTCATCTAGTTTTTTACTTTGCCATGTATAGAAAACATCTTTTGGTTTAATTTGATCCTCTGATTCTTTGGGAGGAAGTTGGTGAGGTTGCCAGAGCAGATAGATCTTTCCCTTAGTGGCCTGACATTATCCCAGTATTGATTGACAGAGAAGCTGCTATAAGGATGTTGGGTTTTTTGTGGTTTCCAAATGAATATTCACGTGTTTATATTTTGTTTGTTTTTCTTTTTATTTTACTTTTAGCAAATGGAACGTGTTTTTCCTTGGTTTAGTGTCAAAAAGTCCAGATTTTGGGAGCCAAATAAAGTATCAAGCAAGTAAGTGAAATTTAGAATAACTATTTAACTTTCTTTCCTCCTTGTCAGCTAGAAATCTGAATGTTCTTCTATCTCTAGATTGAATTTAAGAGGTTTTAATATTAAAATGAATCTGTTGAACTGTCTTCACTGCTGGTTTGGAGACATCACATTAGTAATGTTTGTTTATGCTGTTGCTCCCCCTTTTCATATTTGTTACGTTTTAAGGAACTTGGTTTAACTTAAGATGTGTGTCTGATACAGTCACGTAGAAGTGGGTTCTATTTTACTTAGTTCAGATTGTGCTCTCCTATGTCTCTTGATTCTCCATATGAAACTTTTAATTTTTATTACAGTAAATTGCTTTTTCTTTTTTTGGAGACAGTGTCTCAAGCTGTTACCCTGGATAGGGTGCTATGGCATCATAGCTCACAGCAACCTCTAACTCTTGGACTCAAGCAATCCTCTTGCCTCTGTTTTTCTATTTTTAGTAGAGACAGGGGTCTCACTTTTGCTTAGGCTGGTCTTGAACTCGTGAGCTCAGGCAGTCTAGCAGCCTTGGGCTCCCTGAGTGCTAGGATTACAGGTGTGAGCCACTGCTCCCAGCCTAATTCTTTTGATTTTTGATAGGACTATCATTTGTTTCTGGAATTTGAGCTAAGAGTTATCTACTAAAATTATATTTTTTAAAATATTAAAATTCTGTATTCTTAAGCAAATTCTGTGACTTGTTCTTACATTCTATGAGTGGCTCGTACATGGAGCACCTGATCTTATCAGGAATTTAGTTATCTTATACAGTTCTAGGTATATTGTAGGAGTTGAATAAATACGTGTTGAATCAATTATTTTCAGCAGTGGGATGTTACCAAACGCAGTGCTTCCACCTTCACTTGACCATAATTATGCTCAGTGGCAGGAGCGAGAGGAAAACAGCCACACTGAGCAGCCTCCTTTAATGAAGAAAATCATTCCAGCTCCCAAACCCAAAGGGCCTGGAGAACCGGACTCACCAACTCCTCTGCATCCTCCTACACCACCAATTCTGAGTAAGGCACCCAAGGCAGAGACAGCTTTCTCTTCTCCCTCTAGCTGCAAATAAGTGATAGACTTTATTAATCTAAATTAAATATACTTGGATATTAGAAAGGAATTTTCAGGTCATCCTTAAATGTAGTAAGATCATTATTTTTGCTTTACTTGAAATGATAGTAAGGACTTGATATAAATACTACTGAGGATTATAACATAGGTGGTGAGAGTGTAACTTTGAACACTTTTTGAAATGGGTTTAATCTGTGTGCTATTTAAGCTGAATTATTTTCTTTTTTTACTGGAAATCAGATATAATATTACTAATTTCATTTTGTTTTAGAAAACTATTTACTCGTTTATTATTTTGAGACAAGGTGCTCTATTGCCTGGGCTAGAGTACTATGGCATCATACCTCACTGCAACCTCAAACAGTCCTCCTGCCTCAGCCTCCCAAGTAACTGGAATTATAGGCATGCACCACCATGCCTGGCTTTATCTATAAAAAAGAGATAGTGTCTCACTTTTGCCCAGGCTGGTCTTGTACTCCCAGCCTCCCAGAGAACTAGGATTATAGGCATGAGCCACTGCCTGGCCTATCATATTGCCGATTTTAACTTTACATGTTTTGGGTTTCAAGGTACTGATAGGAGTCGAGAAGACAGTCCAGAACTGAACCCACCCCCAGGCATAGAAGATAACAGACAGTGCGCATTGTGTTTGATGTATGGTGATGACAGTGCTAATGTAAGTACTTTGGAATGTGGGATTCTGGTTAATAGACACCCCAAAAGAACTATTTGTCCTTTGTTATCTATGCCTGATGTCTGGGTGCTATTTATTTAATGGATGTTTGGCACTAAATTTGTAGGAATTGGACTATTTTAAATAACTGACATAGTTGATTTAAAAAGTAATTTGCCTTAAATTAACCTTCTTTTTTCTTTTTTTGAGACAGAGTCTCAAGCTGTTGCCCTGGGTAGAGTGCCCTGGCGTCACAACTTACAGCAACCTCCAACTCTTTGGGCTTAAGCGGTTCGCTTGCCTCAGCCTCCCAAGTAGCTGGGATTATAGGCACCCACCACAATGCCCAGATATTTTTTAGTTGTAGTTGTCATTGTTTTTTGGCGGGCCTGGCTGCATTTGAACCCCTTGTCTAATAATTTCTTTCTTTTTCTTTCTTTCTTTCTTTCTTTCTTTTTTTTTTTTTTT
>NW_003852503.1:6065899-6077684 GCF_000181295.1 Otolemur garnettii | reverse complement strand
TGACATAGGGAGACTCTGTCTCAAAAAAAAAAAAAAAAAAAAAAATTGTGTTTGCCTTTGTACCTATAGCTCAAGAGCTAGGGTGCCATCACATACACCAGGACTTGGGGGGTTCGAACCCAGCCCAGGCCTGTCAAACAACAATGATAACTATAACCAAAAAATAGCTGGGCTTTGTAGTGAGTGCCTATAGTCCCAGCTACTCGGGAGGCTAAGGGCAAGAGAATTGCCTAAGCCCAGAAGTTGGAGGTTGCTGTGAGCTGTGTGACTCCACAGCACTTACTGAGGGTGATAAAGTGACCCTTTTCTTTTTTTAAAAAAGAAAAGTTTGTGTTTAATGTAGGGTAGCAGATTGGTCAAGGGCCCTAGTTCTTTCAGGCTGCCTGGGCTTATTTCTATGCTGAACTGACTACTTAGTGACTTTGTCAAGTAGCTTGACCTCTCTGATCCTCAGTTTCATCATTTATTATTATTATTATTTAGTTTGTATTTTATAATCATAACCTTAACTTCACAATCCAGCTAGACGTGGAGAGGAATAAGGAAACTATGAAACCCAAAGAATTGCAGTGAGAGCACAAGGATTACAGGATATGTTGAGCAAATGGGGTACAGAGGTGTCCTCCTGAGCTGCAGAAGGAATGGTTTGGAGGTTGAAACAAAACATGAAGTCAAATTTATTACAGTTGTCCACAGTCAATAAGAGGGATCTTCTTGCTGGTCTTGCCATTCTTGGACCCAAAGTGCTCCATGGCTTCCACAACATTCATGCTTTTTTTCACCTTGCCAAAGCCCACATGCTTACCATCCAAACACTTAGCCTTGGTAGTGCAGATGAAGGACTGGAAACCATTTGTGTTGGGTCCAGCATTCGCCAGGGACAAGATGCCGGGACCTGTAAGCTTTAGGATGAAGTTCTCTTCTTCAAATTTCTCCCTGTAGATGGACTCGCCACTCGGTTTCATCTTTAAAATGGAGATAATAATGCTTACCTCAGAGTGGTTGTAAAGCTTAATAGAAAGAAGGTATATAAAACCTCTATTTAGTGATTGGCACAAAGCAAACTGAAAGTGTTTTAAAAATCTGAAAGAATTGGCTTTGAAATACAGTTTTTTTTGTTTTTGTTTTTGTTTTTGAGACAGAGCCTCAAGCTGTCCCCCTGGGTAGAGTGCCGTGGCATTACAGCTCACAGCAACCTCCAACTCCTGGGCTCAAGCGAGTCTCTTGCCTCCGCCTCCCAAGTAGCTGGGACCACAGGTGCCCGCCACAACGCCCGGCTATTTTTTGGTTGCAGCTGCCATTGTTGTTTGGCGGGTCCGGGCTGGGGATTCGAACCTGCCACCTTAGGTGTACGTGGCTGGCGCCTTAGCCGGTTGAGCTATAGGCGCCGAGCCTGAAATACAGTTCTAAAGAAGTCAATGAATATAGTTATAACTTACTGTTCTTTGGGGGTTTTTTTAAGACAGAATCTCACTTTGTTGTCCTTGGTAGGGTGCTGTGACGTCACAGCTCACAGCAACCTCAACCTTTTGGCTCAAGCAATCCCCTTGCCTTAGCCTCCTGGATAGCTGGGACTATAGGCACCCACCACATCGCCTGGCTATTTTTAGAGATGGAGTCTTGCTCTTGCTCAGGCTGGTCTTAAACTTGTGGGCTCAGGCAGTCCACCTGCCTTGGCCTCTCAGAGTGCTAGGTTTATAGGAGTGAGCCATCCCGCCTGGCCTGTTCGTTTTTTGTTTTTTGTTTTTTTGATCTCTAGACTTACAATATATTTTCAGTCTATGGAAAAAGTAATCTAAAAAGGAAGGAATAGAAACAGAAACATTGAAAAATGAATTATGATTTTTATGTACATCTCTAAATTGAAGAATTATAGTTGCTTTCTTAAAGTCATCTTGACTGAGGTAAAAATAATGTCAAGGAAAACCTTTGGCATAATATTCTTTAAGAAAAAAGAAATCCCTTTATTTTGTAGGATGCTGGCCGTTTGCTATACATTGGCCAAAATGAATGGACACATGTAAATTGTGCTTTGTGGTCAGCGGAAGTGTTTGAAGATGATGATGGCTCACTAAAGAACGTGCATATGGCTGTGATCAGGGGCAAGCAGCTGGTAAGAACTTACACATAAATTTTATGAAAGAGATTCCAGTTTCCAGATATTCTTTCTGTGGATGAATGGGACTTTGTTGATGTTTTTTACAGGGCCTTCAGGATAGTTAGCCAACAAGTACTGGTTTACATAGTTCAACAAATTACCAATAAACAAAATGAACTGTACAAAACCCAGAATGGAGTGATTTTGTGGATGAGATGGTAAATGTCTTAAAACATGTGAACGTCTGAACAGAGTTCTGTTCTTTCTGGATTTTAGAGATGTGAATTCTGCCTGAAGCCAGGAGCCACAGTGGGCTGCTGTCTCACATCCTGCACCAGCAACTATCACTTCATGTGTTCCCGAGCCAAGAACTGTGTCTTTCTGGATGATAAAAAAGTGTATTGCCAACGACATCGGGATTTGATCAAAGGCGAAGTGAGAGAGCTTAGTTGCTTTTTTTCCCCTTAAATAATAGACTTTAGGGTTTTAGAGCAGTTATAAGTTGATAGCAAAGTTGAGTGGAAGGCACAGAGATTTCCCATATACTCCCTGCCCTCACATATGCACAGCCTCCCCCGTTAGCAGCATCCCTCACCAGAGTGGTACACTTGTTATAAGTGATGAACACACATTAATACATCATTATTACCCAGAGTCCATAGTTTACATTGTGGTTCACTCTTGATGTGCACATTCTGTATTTGGGCAAATGTAATAACATGTATGCACCATTATAATGCCGTATAATGTATTCTCACTGCCCTAGAAATGCTGTGGGTTCTGCTTATTTATTTCTACCCCTCCAACCCTGGGCAACCCTGATGTTTTTACTGTCTCCATACATAGCCTTGCCATTTCTTAGAGTTCCATGTAGTTGGAATAATATAATATGTAGCATTTCAGACAGTCTTCTTCTGCTTAGCAATATGCATTTAAGTTTCTTATGGGTCTTTTCAGGGGTTGTTGAGTTGCTTTTTGAATTCTCTAGTAATTCAAGGGGGAAAGGCTAAAAATAGTAAGATGGTAAAATATTGTGCCTTTGCATTAGGTGTTCCTAAAATCAGGCTTAAGAGAAATAACAATCCCGCTAGTATAACCCAAGGGTGATTTTAAGATACTCTCTGTTCTTTCCCTTTGAGAGAGTTAGTGTTGTATCATGAGTATAATGTGTAAAGGGACAGTCTGTTAATAGCTGTCATGGATTTTACTTAAGGTGGTTCCTGAGAACGGATTTGAAGTTTTTAGAAGAGTGTTTGTGGACTTTGAAGGAATCAGCTTAAGAAGGAAGTTTCTCAATGGCTTGGAACCAGAAAATATCCACATGATGATTGGTATGACTGAGGCCTTGGTTGTTGGGGAAGACTGTGTGTATCATTGGGGCACTTTCTAGGCCTTAGTTATAAAATGACCCTCTTTATTATCTCCTCTGATCACTGCTTCTTTCCTCGGCCAGGCTCCATGACAATTGACTGCTTAGGAATTCTGAATGATCTCTCGGACTGTGAAGATAAGCTCTTTCCTATTGGATATCAGTAAGTAGCACTATAAAAGAAAAGACAGCAACCCCCCAACCTGAGTACCCTGAAGTCATGTGCAGGTCATTAAATGTGGAGACATACTTATTAGCTTCTTTTAACTGCTATTAAAAATTAATCATGCGGCTCGGCGCCTATAGCTCAACTGGCTAAGGCGCCAGCCACATACACCTAAGGTGGCGGGTTCGAATCCCCAGCCCGGACCCGCCAAACAACAATGACGGCTGCAACCAAAAAAAAAATAGCCGGGCGTTGTGGCGGGCGCCTATGGTCCCAGCTACTTGGGAGGCAGAGGCAGGAGACTCGCTTGAGCCCAGGAGTTGGAGGTTGCTGTGAGCTGTAATGCCACGGCACTCTGCCCAGGGGGACAGCTTGAGGCTCTGTCTCAAAAAAAAAAAAAAAAAAAAAAAAAAAAAATTAATCATGGGTGGCACCTGTGGCTCAAAGGAGTAGGGCGCCAGCCCCATATACTGGAGGTGGTGGGTTCAAACCTAGCCCCAGCCAAAAATTGCAAAAAAAAAAAAAAAGTTAAAAAAAATTAATCACATTCTTTGTTAGTTCTCTGGTTCTTCTGCTTATAGATTGGGACTAAAACAGCATTTTATGTTGGCTAACTGATGTTATAGAAGGAAACTACTGTTGGCATAACTTCGGAATTCTTTTTTTTTAGGCTTAAAAATGTGAACTTCTGTTATAGAAACATTCAAAACAAATTTTAAAATTACAGAAAAGAAATTGGGATCAAACTATTTGGTTATAAACATTGGTGCTCCCATTTTCTTGCTTTGTTGTCTTCAATACTGAATTATTTTGAAATAAAACTTACATAGAAAACACAGGCTGCGGCTCGGCACCTGTGGCTCAAGTGGCTAAGGTGCCAGCTACATATACCTGAGCTGGCGGGTTCAAATCCAGCCCAGGCCCGCCAAACAACAATGACAGCTGTAACCAAAAAATAGCCGGGCATTGTGGCGGGCACCTATGGTCACAACTACTTGGGAGACTGAGGCAGGAAACTCACTTAAGCCCAGGAGTTGGAGGTTGCCGTGAGCTGTGATGCCACAGAACTCTACCCAGGGGGACAGCTTGAGGCTCTGTCTCAAAAAAAAAAAAGAAAGAAAAGATAATACAGGCTGGCCAGGCATAGTGGCTCATGCCTTTAATTCTCACATTCTGGGAAGCCAAAGCAGGAGGATAGCTTGAGCTTAAGAGTTCAAGACCTGCTTGAGCGAGAGTGAGATATGTCTCTACAAAAAATAGAAAAATCAGCTGGCTTTTGGGGTGCTTGCAGGTGCTTATACTCCCAGCTACTGGGGAGGCTGAGGCAGGATGATTACTTGAGCCCAAGAGTTTAAGGTTACTGTGAGCGAGTCTGATGCCATGGCACTCTAGCTGGAGCAACAGAGTGAATCTCTGTCTTTAAAAAAAAGAAAAAGAAGGCAGAGCATGGTGGCTCCCGCGGTAATCCAAGCAGTCTGGGACGGCAAGGCTGGCAAGGTTGCTTGAGCTTAAGAGTTATAGACCAGCCTGAACAAGAGCTAGACCCTATCTCTGCTAAAAATAGAAAAACTAGCCAGGCGTAGTGGTGCACGCCTGTAGTCCCACTATCTGGGAGGCTGAGGCAAGAGGATTGCTTAAGCCTCAGAGATTGAGGTTGCGGTGAGCTACGATGATGACATGGCACTCTACTCAGGGACAACAGAGTGAAACTCTTGTCTCAAAAAAAAAAAAAAAAAACACAGGGTCAGTTCTCTTAAGATTTCTCTAAATTCCATCCATTCATCTTTTGCTAGAAAGATTCAGGTTTTCATGGACAGAACTCATACCTTGTTCCCAACTTTATATTTTTTAGGTCCTTCTAAAAATAAAAATCCCCACATTAATAATCAAATTCTCCAGTAAGAATGTATGATCTCTCCTATGTGAAGCAAATTGTCAAAATGTCTAACAAGCTGGCAATAAATTCAAAATTCCCTTCTTCTACTCCCTCTTGGGATTCTCATTTTGCAGTATATACTCCAACTTATTTTGCATTCCATTTCTGATGACACAGACTGTACTCCACATTTAGCTGACAGCTCTTTGTACAAATTAGGCTCCACTAGCATTCAGCAAATCTGAAGCAATTACATTTCTCTTGTCTCATGGGGCATTTCTCCCAAAGGAAACACCTCAGGTTTGCCCTTAGTTTTATTTTAGGGCCTCACTTTGTATATATTGTGGAGTAGTAATCCTTTCCTGAAGGCTAATAGTATTTTTCTTTCTTTGGCTTTTAGGATGTTTTGCTATATTTGGCACCTGCTCATGATACAATAAAAAAAGATCTTGTGCTATTTTCTGAGAGCCTAGGAAAAACCAAGGACTTCAAAAAGCTTGGGACAACTTAACTAGGGGAATCTATACTAAGAATCCATGAAGTAAAGCTAAATTTTTATAGATAGTAGAGATCAAGGAACCTAGGGTGAAGACAGATCTCTCCTCTCCCTGGTGTGATTTTCTCAAATCTGTCTGCCAGGTGTTCCAGGGTCTATTGGAGCACCACAGATGCTCGCAAGCGCTGCGTATATACATGCAAGATAGTGGAGTGCCGTCCTCCAGTTATAGAGCCAGATATCAACAGCACTGTTGAACATGATGAAAACAGGACCATCGCCCATAGTCCAACATCTTGTACAGGTTAGTCTTTAATTAAGACATGACTTGGGCTCAGCATCCATAGCACAGTGGTTACGGCACCAGCCGCATACACTGAAGTTGGCGGGTTCAGCTAACCAACAATGACAACTGCAAGAAAAAATAGCTAGGCGTTGTGGCAGGAGCCTGTAGTCCCAGCTACTTGGGAGGCTGAGGCAAGAGAATTGCTTGAGCCCAAGAATTTGAGGTTGGTGTGAGCTGTGACGCCATGGCACGCTGCCAAGGGTGACACAGTGAAACTCTGTCTCAAAAAAAAAAAAAAAAAAAAGACATGACTTGAATTCAGTGTTTGGAGTACTGTGATTGAAAGGTTAGGGGAAAGTCATTTGCATGGGAGGTCTCATTTGTTTCTAGGTCCACCTAGAAACAATACCTAATAGCTGGCTTTTTATTGGATCGTTTGTTTGATATTTTAATTGGGATTTTTTAGTTATGAGTTTTTATTTCCTGCCACAGAAAGTTCATCTAAGGAAAGTCAAAATACAGCTGAAATTGTTAGTCCTCCATCACCAGACCGACCTCATTCACAAACCTCTGGCTCCTGTTATTATCATGTCATCTCAAAGGTCCCTAGGATTCGAACACCCAGTTATTCTCCAACACAGAGATCCCCTGGCTGTCGGCCGTTACCTTCTGCAGGTAAAAGACTTCATTGACCTACTTGACTCAAAAAGATCAGTCTAAAACTTAATTTATAATTTTTTTAATTTTCAGAAGTCTTCTGTTTTTTTATTTTATTTATTTATTTTTATTTCAGGTTTAATTGATAATTCAGGCAGCTTTACCTTGGTGACTTTTGATAATTAAAAAATGTAGAATTCTGATACCTATAAATAATACACAGCCAAGTAATTGAAACCAGTGACTTCCACACATTTGTTTTATCTGTAATAGACTTTAAACTTTTTCTCTGTTTAGGAAGTCCTACCCCAACCACTCATGAAATAGTCACAGTGGGTGATCCCTTACTTTCCTCTGGACTTCGAAGCATTGGCTCCAGGCGTCACAGCACTTCTTCCTTGTCACCCCAGCGGTCCAAACTCCGGATAATGTCTCCAATGAGAACTGGAAGTACTTACTCCAGGAATAGTGTTTCCTCGGTTTCCACCATTGGGACTGCTGCAGATCTTGAGTCAAGTGCCAAAGGAGTCGAACATGTCTTAGGGCCACTGAGTTCAAGTACTAATTTAGGGCAGAACACTCCTACTTCTTCAAATTTGCAAAGGACAGCAGTTACTGGAGGCACTAAAACCAGTCACTTGGATGGATCCTCATCTTCAGAAATGAAGCAGCCCAACACTTCAGACTTGACATCTAAGAGCTCTTCCTTAAAGGGAGAGAAGACCAAAATGCTGAGTTCCAAGAGTTCAGAAGGACCTGCACATAATGTGGCTTACCCTGGAATTCCTAAACTGGCCTCACAGGTTCATAACACAACATCTGGAGAATTGAATGTTAGTAAAATTGGCACTTTTGCTGAGCCGTCTGCAGTCTCCTTTTCTTCTAAAGAGGCCCTCTCTTTCCCACAACTCCATCTGAGAGGGCAAAGGAATGATCGAGACCAGCACACAGATTCTACCCAATCAGCAAACCCTTCTCCAAATGAAGAGACTGAAGTCAAAACCTTGAAGCTATCTGGAATGAGCAACAGATCGTCCATTATCAATGAACATGTGGGATCTAGTTCCAGAGACAGGAGACAGAAAGGGAAAAAATCCTGTAAAGAAACTTTCAAAGAAAAGCATTCCAGTAAGTCTTTTTTGGAACCTGGTCAGGTGACAACTGGTGAGGAAGGAAACCTAAAGCCAGAGTTTGGTGATGAGGTTTTGGCTCCTGAGTTTATGGGGCAACGACCATGTAACAACGTTTCTTCTGATAAAATTGGAGATAAAGCGCTTTCTATTCCAGGAGTCCCCAAAGCCCCACCCATGCAAATAGAAGGATCTGTCAAGGAATCCCAGGCACCCCGGAAACGCACAGTCAAAGTAACGCTGACACCTCTAAAAATGGAAGGTGAGAACCAATCCAAAAGTGCCCTGAAAGAAAGTAGTGCTGCTTCCCCCTTGCAAATGGAGTCGGCATCACCAACAGAACCAATTCCAGCCTCTGAAAGTCCAGGAAATGGTCCAGTGGCCCAACCAAGTCCCAATAATACCTCATCCCAGGATTCTCAAAGTAACAACTATCAGAATCTTCCAGTACAGGACAGAAACCTAATGCTTCCAGATGGCCCCAAACCTCAGGAGGATGGCTCTTTTAAGAGGAGATATCCCCGTCGCAGTGCCCGTGCACGTTCTAACATGTTCTTTGGGCTCACCCCACTCTATGGAGTAAGATCCTATGGTGAAGAAGACATTCCCTTCTATAGCAGCTCAACTGGGAAGAAGCGAGGCAAGAGATCAGCTGAAGGACAGGTGGATGGGGCTGATGACTTGAGCACTTCAGATGAAGATGACTTATACTATTACAATTTCACAAGAACAGTGATTTCTTCAGGTGGAGAGGAGCGGCTGGCATCCCATAATTTATTTCGGGAGGAGGAACAATGTGATCTTCCAAAAATTTCACAATTAGATGGTGTGGATGATGGGACAGAGAGTGATACCAGTGTCACAGCCACGACAAGGAAAAGCAGCCAGATTCCAAAAAGAAACGGTAAAGAAAATGGAACAGAGAACTTAAAGATTGATCGACCTGACGATTCTGGAGAAAAAGAACATGTCATTAAGAGTACTGTGGGTCACAAAAATGAGCCAAAGATGGATAACTGCCATCCTGTAAGCAGAGTTAAAACACAGGGACAGGATTCCTTGGAGGCTCAGCTGAGCTCGTTGGAGTCAAGCCGCAGAGTCCACACAAGCACCCCCTCAGACAAAAATTTACTTGACACATACAATACTGAGCTTCTGAAGTCAGATTCAGATAATAACAACAGTGATGACTGTGGGAATATCCTGCCTTCAGACATAATGGACTTTGTGCTAAAGAATACTCCATCCATGCAGGCTTTGGGTGAGAGCCCAGAGTCATCTTCATCAGAACTCCTGAATCTTGGGGAAGGTTTGGATCTTGACAGTAACCGTGAAAAAGACATGGGTCTTTTTGGAGTATTTTCTCAGCAGCTGCCAACAACAGAAACTGTGGACAGTAGTGTCTCTTCCTCTATCTCAGCAGAGGAGCAATTTGAGCTGCCTCTGGAGCTACCGTCTGATCTCTCTGTCCTGACCACCCGAAGCCCCACTGTCCCTAGCCAGAATCCCAGTAGGCTAGCTGTAATCTCAGACTCAGGGGAGAAGAGAGTAACCATCACAGAAAAATCTGTAGCCTCCTCTGAAGGTGACCCAGCACTGCTGAGTCCTGGAGTAGATCCAACTCCTGAAGGCCACATGACCCCTGATCATTTTATCCAAGGACACATGGATGCAGACCACATCTCCAGCCCTCCTTGTGGTCCAGTGGAACAAGGTCATGGCAACAATCAGGATTTAACTAGAAATAGTAACACCCCTGGCCTTCAGGTACCTGTTTCCCCTACTGTTCCTATCCAGAACCAGAAGTATGTGCCCAATTCTACTGACAGTCCTGGCCCATCTCAGATTTCTAATGCAGCTGTCCAGACCACTCCACCCCACCTGAAACCAGCCACTGAAAAACTCATTGTTGTTAACCAGAACATGCAGCCACTTTATGTTCTCCAAACTCTTCCAAATGGAGTGACCCAAAAAATCCAATTGACCTCTTCTGTTAGTTCTACACCCAGTGTGATGGAGACAAATACTTCAGTATTGGGGCCCATGGGAAGTGGTCTCACCCTAACCACAGGACTGAATCCAAGCTTGCCAGCATCTCAATCTTTGTTCCCTCCTGCTAGCAAAGGATTGCTCCCCATGCCTCATCACCAGCACTTACATTCCTTCCCTGCCGCTACTCAAAGTAGTTTCCCACCCAGCATCAGCAATCCTCCTTCGGGCCTCCTTATTGGGGTTCAGCCTCCTCCAGATCCCCAACTTTTGGTTTCAGAAGCGAGCCAGAGGACAGACCTCAGTACCACAGTAGCCACTCCATCCTCTGGACTCAAGAAAAGACCCATATCTCGTCTACAGGCCCGAAAGAATAAAAAACTTGCTCCCTCTAGTACCCCTTCAAACATTGCCCCTTCTGACGTGGTTTCTAATATGACGTTGATTAACTTCACACCCTCACAGCTTTCAAATCATCCCAATCTGTTAGATTTGGGGTCACTTAATACTTCATCTCACCGAACTGTCCCCAACATCATAAAAAGATCTAAATCTGGCATCATGTATTTTGAACAGGCACCCCTGTTACCACAAAGTGTGGGAGGAACTGCTGCCACAGCGGCGGGCACATCGACAATAAGCCAAGATACTAGCCACCTCGCATCAGGGCCTGTGTCTGCCTTGGCATCTGGTTCCTCTGTCTTAAATGTTGTATCCATGCCAACTACAACAGCCCCTACAAGTAGTACATCAGTTCCAGGACATGTGACCTTAACAAACCCAAGGTTGCTTGGTACCCCAGATATTGGCTCAATAAGCAATCTTTTAATCAAAGCTAGCCAGCAGAGCCTGGGAATTCAAGAGCAGCCTGTGGCTTTACCACCAAGTTCAGGAATGTTCCCACAACTGGGGACATCACAGACTCCCTCTACTGCTGCAATGACAGCAGCGTCGAGCATCTGTGTGCTCCCATCTACTCAGACTACAGGCATCACAGCTGCTTCACCCTCTGGGGAGGCAGAAGAACACTATCAGCTTCAGCATGTAAACCAGCTCCTTGCCAGCAAAACTGGGATTCTCTCTACCCAGTGTGACCTTGATTCTGCTTCAGGGCCCCAGGTGTCCAACTTTACCCAGACAGTAGATGCTCCTAATAGCGGGGGGCTAGAGCAGAACAAGGCGTTATCCTCAGCTGTGCAAGCCCGCTCATCCTCTCCTGGGAGCTCCCCATCCTCTGCACAGCAGTCAGCAAGCCCTTCAGTACCAGGTCCCACCAAACCCAAACCAAAAATCAAGCGGATTCAGCTGCCCCTGGACAAAGGGAATGGCAAGAAGCACAAAGTTTCTCATTTGCGGACCAGTTCTTCTGAAGCACACATTCCAGACCAAGAAGCCAACACAACATCCCTGACCTCAGCCACAGGGTAAGAGATCCAAATACTAGCTATGCTGAGTCTGGGGATTTGTGTTCTGGGTTAGGGCTGTGAAAGTGGTAGTCACTTGGGAGAGACACTCCTCTGTCCAAGATGCATTTCTAGGGAGTTTTCTTGAGTTTGACTTTCTTTTTCTCCCAATGGTGATTTATAGAGCAAAATTTAGTCCCACCCATGGGCAGTTTGTCTCCTGGATAGAACCACTTCTCGATTATTCTTTGCTCTGATTTCGGATAGTGCTGCCATTTGTTCCTGTTTTTTTTTTTTTTTTTTTTTTTTTTTTTT
>NW_003852503.1:6055222-6065879 GCF_000181295.1 Otolemur garnettii | reverse complement strand
TTTTTTTTTTTTTTTTTTTTTTTTGTTTTTGGTTTTTTTCCCCCGCTGAAGCTCAGGATACTAGGGAATGATCATTCATGTCTGGAAGGCAAAGTCCCCTGTTGTACATCCTCTTAGATCCCTTTTTTAAAACTCGATCATTAAAGTATAACATATGTAAAGTACACAAGTGAATTTTTACATAAGTGTGCACCTCTGTAGCCACCATTTACATCAAGACAGAGAACATACCTAGCACCCTCCTTGTGCCCTCTCTTAGTCAGTACCTCCTCAGGGTTACCATTATTCTAACTTTTATGACCATAGGTTAGTTTTGCTGGCTCATAAATTTTATCAGATGCTATTAGATTGACCTCCACATTTAATTCAATATGTACTATATTTACTGGTCGTTTATCTTAAAAAGATACAAATGATTCTGTTTCAGGACTCCAGGAACAGAAGCTGAGCAACAGAATACAGCTAGTGTGGAACAGTCATCACAAAAGGAGTGTGGGCAACCTGCAGGGTAAGGTTAAAAGTTAGTGCTCTAAGCGGCCAGGTGCAATGGCGTAGCTGTTGGCAGGCTGAGTGTGAGGGTCACTTGAACCCAGGAATTTGAGACTGCGGTGAGCTATGATCCTGCCACCACACTCCAGCCCGGGCATCAGAGAAAGACCCTATCTCCAAAACAAAAAACAAAAAATAAAATTAGTCTCTAAGATTAAACCCTCACTTCTGTTTACCTCATTTAAAAAGAGAGTTCTTGGCTCGGCGCATGTAGCTCAAGGAGCTAAGGTGCCAGCCATATACACTGGAGCTGGCGGGTTCAAACTCAGCTCGGGCCTGCCAAACAACAGTGACAACTACAACCAAAAAATAGCCAAGCATTGTGGCAGACGCCTGCAGTCCCAGGTACTTGGGAGGCTGAGGCAAGAGAATCAGGAGTTGGAGGTTGCTGTGAGCTGTGATGCCATAGCACTCTACCCAGGGCGGCAGCTTGAGGCTCTGTCTCCCAAAAAAAAAAAAAAAGGAGTTCTTTGTGATATGCATTGATTTTTGGTTTTTTGCCAAATTTTTTTTCATGGGAGTAATATAGGATGGTAAAAAAACATAGCATAGAATTACTTAAATAACTGGGTAATGGTTCCCTATTTGTCCTGCCCACCACTTCCCAATCTGTTCCCTAGAGGTAACGTGATAATTTGTTTTTATCCATGCACTCATTTCTTTGCATATACAGATCTAGATGCTATATACACGTTATGAACATGTATGTGTTTTCTTTTACATAAAAGGGATTCTGTCGTATGTGCTCTTTTGTGCTTGGTTTTCACTTGCATTGTGTCATGTGCTTCCTTCCATGCCAGTACATGGAGAGGCACTTCTCTTTTCTAGTGGCTGCTTTCCGTTCTATTGAATGGATCTACAGTAATTTATGAGTATACATTTGGATTGTTTCAGGATTTATTTAATTTTATAAAGTAAAATTGTTGGCGGTTTACTGGCTCATACATCTTTTTTTATTGTTTAGGATTCATTGAGGGTACAAAGAATTAGGTCACACTGATTGCTAAAGTCCCTCTTATAATCGTGTCCCATCCCCAAGAGGTGTGCCATACACGTAACTCCCATCTCCCCCTCCCCGTTTTCTTTCTTTCTTTTTTTTTTTTTTTGGAGACAGAGTCTTACTTTGTCACCCTCAGTAGAGTGCCATGGTGTCATAGCTCACAGCAACCTCAAATTCTCGGGTTTAAGCGATTTTCTTGCCTCAGCCTCCTGACTAGCTGGGAATACAACTGCATGTCACAATACTTAGCTATTTTTAGAGACGAGGTCTCGCTCAGGGTCAGGCTGGTCTGGAACCCATGAGCTCAAGCAATCTACCTGCCTCAGCCTCCCATGGTACTAGGATTACAGGCGTGAGCCACTGTGCCTGGCCTCATAAAAGACAGTTTTATGTTTGGCACCATACAGTGGTGTGTTCATTCAACCAGTTCTACCAAAAGCTCCTGCGGTTCATTTTCTAGTAACATTCTGTAAAACTAACACAGCTGTATGGCAGATGATGGACAGTTTTTAGTCTTTGAATTAAAGAAGTAGCTGATGTTATATTTCACATTTGAATTTATTTTTATTCAGGCAAGTGGCTGGTCTTCCAGAGATTCAGGTGACACAAAATCCAGCAAATGAACCAGAAAGTACAGGTATGTGGGTGGTAACAGGTTAGAATCCAAGAATTTCAAAGCTAAAAGGATGATTAAAATCACCTACTTTGCCTCCTGATCTTCTAGATTTAAAAAAATCTAAGGTCCAGAGAAGTTAAGTGATTGGCTAAAGTTGTAGATTGAAACTCAGGGCATCTCTGCCCTGGTGCAGTGGTCTTCTAGTACACACTCTGTGATTCTCTCTCAGCTAAAGGACACAAAAGAACACCTGTAAATACTTTTCCATTCTATGAGTTTTAACAACAGTGAGATTTAAGTAGCTAATAATAACCTGGCTTCACCCTTTAGTTGTCACTAAAGAAAACCAAGCAGTATTTTTATTAGCAAGTCAGATTTTGGTTACACCACCACATACATCTCCATAGCATTTTCTGTCTGGAATTGATTAGAAAACAAGTCTCTTCAAGATTAGAGAGTTCTGCATATAAGGCCTTGCCCAGTTCCACAGATAGGACTTCCCAATAGAGAACCAGGTGGAAAAAATGCTCAGGCATAAGATTTGGGATATTATCTCATGCCACTGGTTTGTTAACTCTAGAGGATTGACACTTCTGTTTATGTGAGGGTGGTGACTGATAGGGCATCTGAAGCCAAGGTGGATTGAAATCCCTCCCACCTTTACCATTTACTAGCTAGGCTAGTTACTTGCCTCAGTTTTTCACCTTTAAAATGGAGATGCACATAATGTAACACCTACCTCAGTGAGTTACTGTGGGGATTAGTAACTATGTGAAGTTCCTAAGAGAGAGCCTCGCGTATGGTAAGCACTTTATATATATAAACTATTGTTGGTTTTTGCCTATGACCCTGTTGAGGGCAGTTATGCACTGAAAACTATCAGGTGGTCATGCCAGAAACTCTATCACAGAGACAGTATAACTTCGTGTAAAACAAACAAACAAAAAACCCAAAAAACGGTTTTAGTCACTTTCTAGCTATGACCTAGAGCAAGCTCCTTCCATATCTACAAATGGAAATAAGCCTGCTATGGAGTGTGGTCAGGTGCAGAGACAGAGTATGTAAAGTACTCTGTACACAGTGCTCACTAGACATTTGTTACTACAGCCACTTTCACCCTTATACATATTTCTTCCCCTTAGAACCTAAAACGGTGGAAGAAGAAGAAAGTAATTTCAGCTCTCCACTGATGCTTTGGCTCCAGCAAGAACAAAAGCGGAAGGAAAGCATTGCTGAGAAAAAGCCCAAGAAAGGACTTGTCTTTGAAATTTCAAGTGATGATGGCTTTCAGATCTGTGCAGAAAGCATTGAAGGTGAGTGAATTCAATTATGTTCACCTGCCAGCAGAGGTCCTGTCTCAGCTAGATCTGTATTTTATGAGTATTTGTACCATGTAGGTGAACCTTTTATACTAGGTGTCAGGAGAATACTTGGAGGCTCATACATTTTCCTTGTTCTTGAGAAGTTTGTCTTATTGGAGAAATAGCTATAATTTATGTGAGAAGTTAATGATACAAATTCTGTTTTCAAGGTTATACACATCTTAGCAGAGCTCATGAGAACTCTGCTTCTCTTTCCAGCCTTGTTTTCTGCCACTTCCTCGTGCACCTTCCTTGCCATTCTCTCTCTCCTGTGCCTTTACACACGCTCTCCCCTCTGCCTGGATGCTCTCCCTGCCCTTACTCACCTGGTGAGTTCCAGCTCACCTTTCACAATCTAGTTCAGATTGTCTTCCCTGAGCGGAGGCAATTAAACACGCCCACATCCTCCTTTTGAATTTTATGTAGCTTAAAATTTATTTTGTAAATTTTTATTTCTTACTCGGTCAACAGCAAACTTCTAGTAAGGGCTGGCGTTTTATTTTCTTATTAGCCTTTGTGTCCTGAGCATGTAGGTGCTCATTAGCCTTCGAAGGACTGGTGAATGTTCTCTAAGCTGTCAATACTAAAAGAGTTTGATGGGAAGACAGGTACCATGGGTAAGTTAGGGTTATCAAAAAATCCATGAAGGTTAATGGAATGGAAAATTCTTATTAAAAGAAAACAATTTGGGTAAGGCAAAGAGGAATGGGGAGAGCTTTCAGAGAAGCAGGGATGTGAGCAAAGTCAGAAAGATAGGATTGCTTTTGGCAGGTTTAGAGTTGTATCAGGTGAGAGGGTGATACCGAAATCCATGTCAGGGAGTAGTAAAGGAAAATACTGGAAAGGTAGAGAGGGCATAAGTTTGGGGGGAGTTCAGTGCCAGGCCATGAGGCCTTTCAAAACTTGGGGCAGTGAAATAAAAGCAGAATTTTAGGAAACTTAATGTGGTAGCTCCATGTAGAACTGGAGACACTTCAAGACAAGAGGTCACTAATGAGAGTATTGCTAGAAAGGAGATGTCAGGTAGTAAAGGCCATTTTCTGTGGGAAAAGAAAGAAGAATGGACACGCTTGGTGACAAGTTGGATATAAGGACTGGCGAAAGAAGAGTAACTGAAGATTCAGGTCTGGGTGACTAAAAGAAATACAACGTATGGAGAACAAAGAACATGTAAGGAGAATATGAGTTCCACATCAGATAGTGAGTGTGGACTGGTGGTTAAGAAATACAAGTGGAAATCTCTAGCCGACAGTAAGAAATCATAGGCTCTCAGGTTAGAGCTTGAAGGGATCATAAAGATTTTCTAGTTTACCCCTTAATTTTAAGGAACTGAGATTTTTTTGACCTCCCCACAGGCCTGGTTAAATCATTACTACTGCTACTGTTTTTGGTTAGGGGTATAAGGAACAGAAGTAATACAAACACTGAGGTATGAGAGCCGGACTCCCAGCAAGGAGTGTGAATGCCTCGGAGAACTCAAAGGTCATTTTAGGGGCTCGCCTCAGTGCTTCTGTGCCCTCTAACAGAAGGCAGCACTGCTGGGTAGTCCACCTTCCTGCTTCTTTAACACACTGATTCAAACGCTTACAAACAAGAAAGCACTATTCTAAAAGGGTATGTGCTCACACTAGGGATTCTAAGCACAGTGCTTGTGCCCACCATTAGTATCATTTGTGTGAATATTTTTTGGCCTACGGTTTTCTTTATTTCCACACAGATGCCTGGAAGTCACTGACAGATAAAGTCCAGGAAGCTCGATCAAATGCCCGCCTAAAGCAGCTCTCATTTGCAGGTAATGGCTGGAGCTGTTATTCTACTCCTATCTCAGAATATTCTGGTGATCAGTTTGCCAAAGCCAGAGAGTTGATTCTACCAAAAAAAAAAAAAAATCCACCTTTAAAAAAAATCATAATAATTTTTCACAGCTTTATTGAGATATAATTGATATACCATATAATTCATCCACTTAAAGCATACAATTCAGAGGTATTTAACATAGTCACAGAGTTTTATAACTATCACTACCGTATAATTAGTAGTCATTCCTCATTCTCAGCCCTTGGCAACCACAAATCTACTTCTGTCTTTATGGATTTGCCTATTCTAGATTTTAGATATCTTATACAGATTAAATGGCTTCTTTTAGTTAACATAATTTTTCCAGGTTCCTCGCTGTGTTACATTGTGTCAATACATTGTTCCTTTTTTTTTTAAGAGACAGAGTCTGACTTTATTGCCTTCGGTAGAGTTACTATACTAGAGAGGTATAGTAACCTCCAACTCCTGGGCTTAGGTGATTCTCTTGCCTCAGCCTCCTAAGTAGCTGAGACTACAGGCCCCTACCACAATGCCCAGCTATTTTTTGTTGCAGGTTGGCCAGGGCCGGGTTAGAACCCACCACCCTCGGTATATGGGGCTGGCGCCCTACCCACTGAGCCACAGGTACCACCCACTTCATTCCTTTTTTATTGACAAGTAATATTCCATGTGTATGTATATTGCTTATATATTCATTGTTTGATACACATTTTCCACTCTTTGACCATTGTGAATACTGTTGCCACAAATATTTATATATAAGTTTTTGTGTAGAAGCATTTTTATTTTTCTTGGTCATATACTTAGGAGTGGAATTACTGAGTCATATGGTAACTCTGATTAACTTTTTGAGGAACTGCAAAATTGTTTCTTTCCTCCAAACTGACTGCATATTTTATATTGTACCTCCAATGTATGGCAGTTCCAGTTTCTCCACATCCTTGCTTTCTCTTTTTTGGATTTTAGACATCCTAATAAGTGTGCAATGGTATCTTATTGTGGTTTTGTTATACCTTTTGTAAAATTGAAATCATTTCTAATTGCTATTCGACTTAAATAATATTTAGGCAGAACAAAAACTTACTAATATATTTGTTTTGAGTGAACATTGAAGATGTTAGTTAACCTAAGGTAGAAATCTTCCAATGACTCTGTTTATTTCACATCTGTCTATCTCTTCTACCTTCTTCCAGATTTGTTCTGGGAATGTAGGCAAATGGGTACTTAGAGAAAAAAATTTAACTTTTTTTTTTTTGGTTTTGTTTTGCTTTGTTTTTGTAGATAGGATCTTGCTCTGTTGCCCAAGCTGGAGAGTGCAGTGGCATTATCATGGCTCGCTGCAACCTCAAAGTCCTGGGCTCAAGGGATCCTTCTGCTTTATCCTCCCAAGTAGCTCATGCCACCACACCTGGCTTATTTTTCTCTCTTTCTTTCTTTCTTTCTTTTTTTTTTTTTTTTTTTTTGTAGCAATGAGGTCTCACTGTGTTTCTCATGCCCAGGTTTCAAACTTCTGAGCTCAAGCAGTCCCCTGCTTCAGCCTCCCAAAGTGCTAGGATTATAGGCATGAGCCACCATGCCCAGCTAGATTTAGCATTTGGAGATAATATAGATAGATAAAGGTGGAGGATATGGGCCCTCTCTTACATTACTGGTGGGTATATAGATTATAAATACAACCACTTGGGAAAATAAGCAGTAACTATCAAAATTTTCAAATTACTTCGCATTCCATCCAACAGTTACACTCAAAAGAAATTATCCTATAAGTAGTCTCAACCAAGTCATGAAACTGTACAAGGATGTTCATTACATCTGTAGTAGCAAAAGAACTGGAAGTGACCCAAATAGTCCTCAGCAGGGCAATTTAAAAATAGGTTCAGCTTAAACTAATTGAAAAACAAAGTTATGAGAAAATGTATCTAATATGTGGTGACCCTTAACCATAAAATTATTTTCATTGCTACTTCACCATTTTATGGTTGGGGGTCACCAGAACATGAGGAACTATATTAAAGGGTCACGGCATTAGGAAGGTTGAGAACCACTGCTTTAGATGCTTTTATATCTGTAATAGTGGTTGCCTTTGAAGAGTGGAATCTGGAGAGTTATTATAGAATGGGCAACCTTTATTTTCTATCACTATATCCAGTATTGCTTTATTTCCATGAATATGTATTTCATTTATAAATTTTTTTAAACTGGTTAATTCAAATACATTCCATTTTAAAAATAACAAATGGCAAATAAGTTTTCTTTTTAAAAGCTGGGGAGCTAGACATAGTGTGTCTATAGTCCCAGCTACTCGGGATGCTGAGACAGAAGGATCACTTGAGCCAAGGAATTATGACGCGCCACTACATACTGCAGCCTGAGTGACAGAGCAAGACCCAACCTCAAGAAAAAAAAGTTGGGATTCTCCTGATTCTCGCCTCTTCCCCTCTTAACCTTAGTCTCACCACTTCCTAGGCCTGATCATCCGTTCCCATTTTCTCACCTTATACACCATCCCATAGAGCTCCAGTCAGAACAACTTTCTTTCTGTCATCACTCACATCTTGTTGATTCTACCCCAAAAGTATGGGTCATATCCCTTTCTTGTCCTTTTTTCCTTTTTTTTTTTAAGAGATAGAGTTTTACTTTATTGCCCTTGGTAGAGTGCCATGGTGTCAGCTCACAGCAAGCCCCAACTGTTTGGGCTCAAGCAATTCTGTTCCCTCAGCCTCCCAAGTAGCTGAGACTATAGGTGCCCACCACAACGCCCAGCTATTTTTAGAGACAGGGTCTTGCTCTGGCTCACGCTGGTCTTGAACCCATGAGCTCAGGCGATCTACCTGCCTGGGCCTCCCAGAGTGTTAGGATTACAGGCTTAAGCCACTGCGCCTGGCACTCTTTTTTTCCTTCTTTGGGCATAGCCCTTATTCTTCTACTTATAATATTCAAAAGCTTTATAACTGGTCCCTGAATCTCCCATCCTTCCTTCTTTTATAGTGTACCCTAGTGTCACCAGAAGTACCTCACAAACTTCTTACTGTTGCCTACTAGTTATGGAATAAAATCTCCAACCCTTAAGTGTATGTTATCAGTAAATATTTACGAAGCACCTGTAATATGCCTGGTATTGTGTTAAACACTCAGGAAAATCCCTGAGTAGCAGCAGACAGGGCCCTGCTCACCTGAGATGTCCAGGCTATGGATCCTTCCATGTCACGGTCCTATACAGCCTGACTCATCCGTCCAGTCTCTCAGTTTTCACTACTTTCCTCACCACTTAAGATTCTTTTTTCCATAGTCACTTACACTAGTTACTGTTTCACATCTATCAGTGTATCTTTTTTTTTCTTTTTTTGAGACAGAGTCTCACTTTGTCACCCTCTGTAGAGTGTAATAGCATCATAGCTCACAGCAACCTCATACTCTTGGGCTTTTAGAGATGGGTCTCACTCTTCCTCAGGCTGGTGTCAAACTCCACCTGCCTTGGCCTTCCAGAGCACTAGGATTACAGGTGTGAGCTACTGCATCTGGCCTTCTATCAGTGTATAAAGTTGTGGTCCATAGGTGTGAATCTGAATCTCTGGACTTAGAGTTGAGAAAGCTGAATTTTTAACATGTGTCCCTAAGTAATTCTTATTACTTAGACACATATTACATGTGCTCTCACATTAGCATACTGTGGTTCATGCACTTCTCTCTACCAGAATCTCCAAATTCCCTGCTTTGCATAAGAAACCCTTATTAATCCTTAATCCTTCAAGACCTTGGCAAAGGTCATCTCTTTTCTTTAGCTTTTTATGACCATTCTTCTCCCTGTGTCTATAGGAACCCTAACTGTTAGCAGATTTAAACAGTCAGAGTCCAGGCACAGTGGCTTGTGCCTCCTGTAATCCTAAAACTTTAAGAGGCCAAGGCGGGAGGATTGCTTGAGCCCAGAAATTCAGAACTAACCTGGGAAACATAATGAGAGACCTTCTACAAAAAAAATTTTTAAATGAAATAAAATAAGGCCAAGTATGGTGGCCCATGTTGGTAATCCTAACATTTTGGGAGGGTGGGGCAAGAGGATTACTTGAAGCCCGGAGTTTGAGGTTGCAGTGAGCTATGATGACACCACTGCACTCTAGCCAAGGCAACAGAACTAGATTGTGTCTCAAAAATAAATAAATTAGAGCAATGCCTGGGGCTCTACTAAAAATAGAAAAACAGAGGCAAGAGGATCACTTAAGCCCAAGAACTTGAGGTTGCTGTGAGCTATAATGCCACAGCACTCTAGTCAGGGCACCTGAGGGGAGAGGAAAGAAAAAAAGAAACATGTAGATAAACAACTACATGCCCTCACAAGAAAAAAAATAAACACAAATTCAAGTAGGGTAAAAAAGTAGGGGTTGGCAAGCTCTCATCCAGTGGGTACATGTAGGAGAATATAGCACATCTCCTGGGTGAAGGACCCAACTACAGCTTGGACTTTACATAATAGAGGCAACCAATGTCACCTTATTTTCTGTAGCCATATATTAATCTGAAGTAAACAGAACAGCGTGAGACAAAATGAAAAACAAAATAACTATTGAGTGAACTATTTCCATACTTTCACTAGAACAGCACAAGAATTAGTACAGAACCCAGGTGCTCCACTACCTATAAAGAAAAATGGAATTATAGTTGGAGCCACACAGTCCAAAACTGAGATCTTGTCATGCTAGCTTTGTGACCATGGGCATGTTATTTCAATTCTCTATGTTTAGGGCTCGGCGTTTGTAGCTCAAGCCGCTAAGGCACCAGCCGCATACACCTGTGCTAGTGGGTTGAATCCAGCCCATGCCCACCAAACAACAATGACAACTACAACCAAAAAATAACCAGGTGTTGTGGCAGGCGCCTGTAGTCCCAGCTACTTGGGAGGCTGAGGCAATAGAATCGCTTAAGCCCAAGAGTTTGAGGTTGCTGTGAACTGTAATGCCACAGCACCCTACCCAGGGCAACAGTTTGACACTCTATCTCAAAAACAAAACAAAACAAAACAATTTATCTATGTTTAGGTTTACTCTCCTTAAAATGAAGCTATTAATTCCTGCCTTACGTGGTCAGTATGAACATAATAATTTAGCATTTCTATGTACTTACAACACATAGAAAAGTCCATAGTTTGGCATGTTTTTTTCACTTAGCAATCTATCATGAATGTTTTCCATATTGACAGATCATTTTAATGGCTATCTATTGTTAATTTCCAGCTAATATTTAATATAATCCACCCTCTCACCTTCTGGCAGGATTTTCCTCTAGCAGACTCATTTCTTTTTTTTTTTTTTTTTTTTT
>NW_003852503.1:6034319-6054972 GCF_000181295.1 Otolemur garnettii | reverse complement strand
GCCGGTTGAGCTATAGGCGCCGAGCCAGACTCATTTCTTTAGACTGTGCTAAAGTTTCCAGTTGACTGTACTCTTCACTACCCTGGTGCTTTTGACCCTGCAGGTGTTAATGGTTTGAGAATGCTGGGAATTCTCCATGATGCAGTTGTATTCCTGATTGAGCAGCTATCTGGTGCCAAGCACTGTCGAAATTACAAATTTCGTTTTCACAAACCAGAAGAGGCCAATGAACCCCCCTTGAACCCTCATGGTTCAGCCAGGGCTGAAGTCCACCTCAGGCAAGTTCTGTTCTTTTCTGTAAGCAGACTTGGGTCTCGATTTTATTCCCTAATGATAGTTATTTTCCCACATAACCTTTGAGATTTCCAGTGTTAATGCTTTTGTCCTATTCTGCTCTATTATTATAATATTCTTCTAAATACATTTTAATCTTTTGGCTCCAGGAAGTCAGCATTTGACATGTTTAACTTCCTGGCTTCCAAACATCGACAGCCTCCTGAATACAACCCAAATGATGAGGAAGAGGAGGAGGTACAGCTGAAGTCAGCTCGGTAAGTGTTGAGTTGGGAGGAGTGGTAGGGATTAGCCCTGCTTTCTCCCTACTGTGGCTGTTCAGGGCATTGTGAAGTTTTGCTTCTATCAGAGTTTTCTGAGGCTGGGCATGGTGGCTTGAGCCTGTAATCCCAATTGCTTGAGCTCAGGAGTTCAAAACCAGCCTGAGAAAGAAAGAGACCCCTGTCTCTACTAAAAACAGAAAAACTAGTGTTGTGGCGGGTGCCTATAGTCCCAGCTGCTCAGGAGGCTGAGGCAAGAGGATCACTTGAGCCCAGGGGGTTTGAGGTTGCTGTGAGCTGTGATGCTGCAGCACTCTACCCAGAGTGATAGAGTAAGACTCTGTCTTGAAAGAAAAAAAAAATTTCTGGATCAGATTTAAGAAGACTGAAAAAGAGTTTGTGTTGAATGGCAATAAAGAGAGAGGAATTAAACTGCAGAGAGAAATCCAAATAACTGTAAGATGTATATTATCTTCAACTATGATACACTTTATCAGCTGTGGCTACACCACCATAGTCATCATGGTCAGAAAGTACTGGTATATATCACGAATGGGCCTCATTTTATACAGCATTTGTTATGCTCATCATTGAACCAGAGTCTATTCATTTGCTCTTAGGAGTCTTCAATTCAAGACTCAGAATGTTATTTCCAGGCTGGGCCCGGTGGCTCACACCTGTAATCCTAGCAATCTAGGAGGCTGAGGCGGATGGATTGCTTGAGCTCTGGAGTTCAAGACCAGCCTGAGCAAGAGCAAGAGCCCCATCTCTACTAAAATAGGAAAACTAGCCAGGCATTGTGGCGAGTATCTACAGAAGCAAGAGGGACCTCTTGAGCCCAAGAGTTTGAGGTTGCTGTGAGTTATGACACCACAGCACTCAACCCAGTGTGACAGAATGAAACTCTGTCTAAAACCAAACAAAATGGGTGGTGCCTATGGCTCAAAGAAATAGGGCACCAGCCCCATATGCCAGAGGTGGCAGGTTCAAACCCAGCCCCTGCCAAAAACTGCAAAAAAATAAATATAAAAAAATAAAAGAAAAAACAAAACAAAACAAAAAAGCTATTTCCTGAAGCTAGTTAATCAATAGTATGTCTTGTCTCTTAGGAGGGCAACCAGCATGGATCTGCCAATGCCCATGCGATTTCGGCACTTAAAAAAGACTTCTAAGGAGGCAGTTGGTGTCTACAGGTATGCTTAAATTTCTAGAAAGAATTATAGAAAACTAATGAAGTTTTCCAAAATCAAAGTGGACCAAATGCCTGAGTGACCTCCCTCATTCAGTAAGTGAGGTATTTATAGATATTATTAGTTGAATCTGATATTTTGGGATCCTGTTGAATAAGGAATTTAACATAATAAGCATTAAAATATCACACCTTTCAGTAGGCTATAGAATGGAGAAATCTTTTATCTTTGGCTATTTGTTACACAAATCAGGCCAAGTGTGGCAGCTCACACCTGTAATCCTAGCATTATGGGAGGCCTAGGTGGGAGGATCACTTGAGGTCAGGAGTTCAAGAACAGCCTGAGCAAGAGTTAGACCCCATCTCTACTAAAAGTAGAAAAATGAGCTGGGCTCAGTGCCATGTACCTATGATCCCATGGAAGACAGGGACATCTCCTGAGCCCAGGAGTTTGAGCTATGATGATGCCACTGCACTTCAGCTGGGGTGACAGAACAAGACTCTGCCTCCAAAAAAAATAAAATTAAGTTAGAATATATATATATGTATATATATATGTATTTATAATGCACACAAAAAAACTTTTTTTTCTCAAATGTATATCTCTCTATCTCTCCTGGGGAATTAACAGATCAAAATGTATTCATGTATTCACACAGTTAGCCTTACTTGAAAAATTTGTCGGGTGGCACCCGTGGCTAAAAGGAGTAGGGCACCAGCCCCATATCCTGGAGGTGGCAGTTTCAAACCCAACCCCGGCCAAAAACTGCAAAAAAAAAAAAAAAAAATTGTCTGATCTCTTTTCCTTATTTGTCCTAGGTCTCCCATCCATGGGCGGGGTCTTTTCTGTAAGAGAAACATTGATGCTGGTGAGATGGTGATTGAATATGCTGGCAATGTCATCCGTTCCATCCAGACTGACAAGAGAGAGAAGTATTATGACAGCAAGGTGAGTCTCTTACTGTCACCTACCCATTTCTTTTGTTTTGCTGTAGAAAGGGAACATCAACCCTCAGTGTGAACCCTAGATCACAAAAGAAATAGTTTGTTGGGTGGCGCCTGTGACTCAAAAGGGTAGGGCACTGGCCCCATATGCTGGAGGTGGCAGGTTCAAACCCTGCCCTGGCCAAAAAAAAAGAAATAGTTTGTTATCAGTTCAAAGACCTTTTTAAAAAAAATCTTCGAAATCTATGGTGAACCCAGGATCAAATGCACATAATTATACAAGTTTTAGGTTTCTCTTTCCTGCAGGGACATTAAGAAACCTGTAGTCTAGTGCCTGTAATCTAGGAACTCATGGAAGCATCTTGAAAGATAGAAGAAATCTGGAAATTTTACTAGAAGAAACTTTGTTTATCAATGGTTATCGGTAACATCGGGAGAAAGTTAGGAAATGTTTATAAGAATTAAGTTCTGGCTTAATTCTAAGGCACCAGCCACATACACCTAAGGTGGCGGGTTTGAATCCAGCCCGGGCCCGCCAAACAACAATAATGGCTACAACCAAAAAATAGCCGGGTGTTATGGCAGGCACCTGTAATCCCAGCTACTTGGGAGGCTGAGACAAGAGAATCGCTTAAGCCCGAGAATTTGTGGTTGCTGTGAGCTGTGACTGTATGGCACTCTATTGAGAGTGACATAGTAAGACTATTTAAAAAAAAAAAAAAGAAACAATAAGTTCTTCTCCTTTCTCCTCCATGTATAGGGCATTGGTTGCTACATGTTCCGAATTGATGACTCAGAGGTAGTGGATGCCACCATGCATGGAAATGCTGCACGCTTCATCAATCACTCTTGTGAGCCTAACTGCTACTCTCGAGTCATCAATATTGATGGGCAGAAGCACATTGTCATCTTTGCCATGCGTAAGATCTACCGAGGGGAGGAACTCACTTATGACTATAAGTTCCCCATTGAGGATGCCAGCAACAAGCTGCCCTGCAACTGTGGCGCCAAGAAATGCCGGAAGTTCCTAAACTAAAGCTGCTCTTCTCCCACAGTGTTGGAGTACTAGGACACAGGGCCACCCAGAGCAATGCTGAAGGCCTTTTCCAGCAGCTGAGAGCTCCAGGATTGAGTGGGCACGGTTGAGGGGCCTCTGTGATGGCTGAGCTTCCTTATGTCCTGTATTCACATTATACATGTGATCAGAGTCCTGGAGAAAGAGTTGAGGTCTTGAAGAAAAGATCCGTGATCGACTTTCTCCTGGGGCCCCTGTGATCGATGCTGTTCATAAGTGGGAAACGGGGTCCCTGGCAGACTTGCCTACAAGGAGCCTGTGGAGGGTTAGTTATGTTGGGAGATTGGGCCTGAACATCTCCTCAAAGATAAGTTGCCATCCTCGCCTTGGCCCTTTCCCAAGCACTGTAAGTGAAGGGTCAGGCAAAGCCCCAGATAGGTTGGTTAGATACCTGACAGTTTGCCAGCCAGGTCCCACCTATGGCCGGCCATCTGTTGAACAAACAGAGGTCTGGTGGTTTTCCCTATCCTCCTACTTAAGAGTTCACTTCTGGCTGGGAGACAGGATTCCTAGCACCTCTGGTGTCAAAAGGCTGTCTTGGGGTTGTGCCAATTAATTACCAAACATTGAGCCTGTGGGCTTTAAGTGGGGGTGTTGTTCCCATGAGCCTTAGCTCAGCCAGTCACCTTTCTTGGCAGTAGGAGCAGCTTCCCTCTCCCATTCGTACTCCTCCCTCCCTGTCCTTCCTTCCCACTGTCCTTCATCCCACCGCTTTCCCATTCTTTTTGGGTGGTAGGGGAGATAGACTCCCTGCTCGAGGACACTCCCTATTGGGCATGGAGATGCCTGCAAAAAGTTCCCTGAGCCTATAAGCACTCCAGGGGAAGTGGACAGGAGCCATTGGTCATAACCAGACAGAATTTGGAGAAATTTTCATAAAACTCCCTTGGGAGTTTTAAAGAAAGATAAGTAGCATGATTTTTTAGAAGAGGAAAAAGATTATTTAAATAGGATTTGAATCATGCAACAACCGGAGTATCACAACCAGGATGACCGTTGGGCCCCACTCCTAGGACATGATTACTTTATTTTCCCCGTGTGAAGACATAGGAAGACTTAGTTTTTAAATGGTCAATGTCCAGTTGACGGCAGAACACTAATCAGATTTCAAGGCCCAAAACTTGGGGACTAGACCACCTTGTGTTGAGAGAACTCTGCCACCTGTGCACAATCCATGGATAAAGTAAATTAAATGACACTACTGCCCTGATTACTCCTTAGGATGTGGTCAAAACAGCATCAAATGTTTCTTCTCTTCCTTCCCCCAAGACAGTGTCCTGATCGTGTTAAATTAAGTCATTGGATTTTACTCTGTTCTGTTTACAGTTTACTATTTAAGGTTTTATAAATGTAAATATATTTTGTATATTTTTCTATGAGAAGCACTTCATAGGGAGAAGCACTTATGACAAGGCTATTTTTTAAACCGCGGTATTATCCTAATTTAAAAGAAGATCGGTTTTTAATAATTTTTTATTTTCATAGGATGAAGTTAGAGAAAATATTCAGCTGTACACACAAAGTCTGGTTTTTCCTGCCCAACTTCCCCTAGAAGGTGTACTTTTTGTTGTTTAATGTATAGCTTGTTTGTGCCCTGTTGACATAAATGTTTCCTGGGTTTGCTCTTTGACAATAAATGGAGAAGGAAGGTCACCCAATTCCACTGGGACACTCCCCTCCTTCCCCTATTGAAGCTCCTCAAAAGGCTATGGTAGTATCTTGATAGAACAGTTTCTTCTCTTTCCCATACTGTCTCTCTCCGTTCTGCCACTACCTCCAGAGTGGTGAAAGACAGTAATCTTTTACATTTCCCTCATCTTTCCTACTTCAGAGTTAGCAACCAACAAGTTGAATGGCAACTTGACATTTTCCATCACCATCTGCCTCATAGGTCACTTCTTTTCCTTTCCCTCTGCCCACCAAGTCCTCATACCTGCAAAGAAACCATTGATCACCTTGTGCCCCCTCTGGGGGCAGCCCGTTGAAACTGAAGCACAGTTTGACCACTCACGATAAAGCAGATTTTTCTCTGCCTCTGCCACAAGGTTTCAGAGTAGTGCAGTCCAAGTAGAGGGTGGGGCACCCTTTCCTCGCTGCAAGAAGCCCATTCTTATGGAAGTCTAGCAAAGCAATACGACTCAGCCCAGCACTCTCTGCCCCAGGACTCATGGCTCTGCTGTGCCTTCCATCCTGGGCTCCCTTTTTTTCTGTGACCTTAAGAACTTTGTCTGGTGGCTTTGCTGGAACATTGTCACTGTATTCACTGTCATGCAGGGAGCCCAGCACTGTGGCCAGGATGGCAGATACTTTGTCATCGTGGAGAAGTGCCAGCAGGGGACTGGGGAAAAGCACTCTACCCAGACCTCACCTCCCTTCCTCCTTTTGCCCATGAAAAAGATACAGTGGCCCTAGGGGTTCCACTAGTGTCTGGTTTCCTTTATTATTGCACTGTGTGAGGTTTTTTTGTAAATCCTTGTATTCCTATTTTTTTTAAAGAAAAACTTAAGCTGCATTTGTTACTGAAATGATTAATGCACTGATGGGTCATGAATTCACCTTGAGAAAGACCCAAAGGCCAGTCAGGGGGTGGGGGAAATTCAGCTAAATAGACCTAGTTACTGCCCTGCTAGGCCATGCTGTACTGTGAGCCCCCTCCTCATTCTTTCTGCCACCCCCAAACCCTGAGGACAGGGGAGGGACCCACATCTTTCCTTCTTCTGCCAGCTGCAGATGGTTTGCCTTGCCTTTCCACATCCTAATTGTCAGCCACAGAAATGAGAAATTCCTCTTCTAGTCAGCCTTGAGTCCATTGCCAAAATCTCAGCATACCTGCCAGCAACTTGGGGGATAAGCTAAAGTTTCCCTATGGGAGGGAAAGAAGGCAAAAATGGCATCGCTATCTCACAAACACGTCTGAGTTTGTTTTGAAAGTGACCGAGGGAATATCCGCACAAAAATGCAGACGGAGGAACTGTGGTGGGTCATTGGCAAGAATCCCCCAAGGGGCATCCCAAATCCCTAAGGAGTAATAGCTGCAAACCTGGTCAGTTCTCAGTGAGAGCCAGCTCACTTATAGCTTTGCTGCTAGAACCTGTTGTGGCTGCATTTCCTGGTGGCCAGTGACAACTGTGTAACCAGAACAGCTGCATGGCGTTGACCTTTTGGCCGGAACTTGGTCCCCTGGCTCCCTCCTTGGCCGCCCACCAACTTCAGCACAGCCCCTTCTGTTTTTAGGCCAATAAAAAGAATTAAGGGGGAAGCCCTGGCAGCTATACGTTTTCTACCAGACCGGGACCTAGCCTACCACCCTGCTCGCCTCTGTCAACCCCCCCGGCCAATGCAGTGAGCACCATGCAGCTCCCTTGATTTAAAAAAAAAAAAAAAGAAAAAAAAATACAACAACATACGAAAAAACAAAAAAATTCTTTTAATGAATGTATCTTTCTAAAGGACTGACGTTCAATCAATATCTGAAAATACTAGAGGTCAAAACCTTGTCAGATGTTAACCTTTAAGTTTGATTTGGGATTTTTTTTTTTAACTAGAAATCAAGTTGTTTTTGTTTTTAAGGAAAAGCGGGTCATTGCAAAGGGCTGGGTGTAATTTTGTTTCATTTCCTTCATTTTTAAGCAATACAAGGTTATTGAGCAGATGGTTTTGTGCTGAATCATGAACACCAGTCAAGTCTCACACTCTGAAAACTTGCAACTTTTTGTTTGTTTTGGTTTTCAAATAAATATAAATATGATATATATAGGAACTAATATAGTAATGCACCATGTAACAAAGCCTAGTTCAGTCCATGGCTTTTAATTCTCTTAACACTATAGATAAGGATTGTGTTACAGTTGCTAGTAGTGGCAGGAAAATGTCAGGCTAGCATTCCTCTGAGTCCCAAAATGGGGGAAAACCCAAATAAAGGGATGGTAAAACACTCTATTCCTGGGATCAGAGAGAAATGCAGAAATGGTGTCACTTGGATTTTTTCTGCCCATGAATGTTGCCAGTCAGTACCTGTACTCCTTGTTTCTCTATTTTTGGTTATGAATGTTGGGGTTACCACCTGCATTTAGGGGAAAATTGTGTTCTGTGCTTTCCTGGTATCTTGTTCTGAGGTACTCTAGTTCTGTCTTTCAACCAAGAAAATAGAATTGTGGTGTTTCTTTTATTGAACTTTTAACAGTCTCTTTAGTAAATACAGGTAGTTGAATAATTGTTTCAAGAGCTCAACAGATGACAAGCTTCTTTTCTAGAAATAAGACATTTCTTGACAACTTTATCATGTATAACAGATCTTTTTTTTTTTTCCTTGTGTTCTTCCAAGCTTCTGGTTAGAGAAAAAGAGAAAAAAATAAAAGGAAAATGTGTCTAAAGTCCATCAGTGTTAACTCCCTGTGACAGGGATGAAGGAAAATACTTTAATAGTTCAAAAAATAATAATGCTGAAAGCTCTCTACGAAAGACTGAATGTAAAAGTAAAAAGTGTACATAGTTGTAAAAAAAAAAAAAAGGAGTTTTTAAACATGTTTATTTTCTATGCACTTTTTTTTATTTAAGTGATAGTTTAATTAATAAACATGTCAAGTTTATTGCAACACAGGGTTGAGCTTCCTTCTGGCCTTGGTGGGGGTGGCAGGGGGGCGTGGCCTGTGACCTGGTACAAAGTACCTTCCACTGTCTGTCCTTTTAAGGTGGAATCACGAAATCATCGCCCATCCATAGCCTACCTTCAGGTCCCACTCCACACTGACTCTAACTTTCTTTTAGAGATAGGGTCTCCTCATCACTCAGGCTGGAGCGCAAGAACAATATCACAGCACAGTGCAGCCTTGACCTGGGCTCAAGGGATTCTCAGCCTCCAAGTAGCTGGGACTATAGACGCACACAACTGGTCCAGCTCAAGCTGTATTTTCTTTCTTTGCTCATCAATGATCAATGTTCAGGAAGGGGTCAAGAGGACAAAGGAATAGTTACTTTACCTTCTACGTATCCCCCCTTTTATCCAAGGAAGGTCAAGTGGTGGTTTCTAACAGTTTTCTTGTGACTAAAATGAAAGCATTTCAGGGAAAAGCTGGAGAGCCCCCTTTTCCTCACCTCCACCTTAAGGATAAAACTGGATTTGTTTATTCTGGAGGTGAGGGGGCCAGCTGAGAAATAACTGTAAATATTCTACCAGCTGGTGTCACTAACCCCAGGCCTAGGGGGTTGAGTTTACACTAAAGCCAAGGAATGGGAGACACTCCTCCTGAGGGGATGGTCCTCAAAGAGAACCTCTACCTTTAGATCACCTGCCTGTTGAAGGCTCAGCACCTCCCTCTTCTCTCAATCTGAGTCACCTTTTGGGATTTTGGAGTTGAATACCATGGGGACTCCAAATGATCAGGCAGTGTTGCAGGCCATCTTCAACCCTGATACCCCATTTGGAGATGTTGTTGGGTTGGACCTAGAAGAAACAGAAAAGGAAGAACTAGATGAAGGTGAGCACTTGACCTGGAGTGTGGCCCTCCACATAGGCTCCCTGCTGGTCTCCCAAGAGTGGCAGAGGCAGGTGATCTTACAGGGCCCTGCTCCATAACCCTTGGGTTATGACTGAGATTAGAATCAGGTTGGCTGATCTTAGTACACTGATAGGGACTTAGACATTCTGCCAAGAGAAGAAAGCCATCCTCTTGGCAAAGCTCTTCTATCTCTGAACTCACCACTTCATTAATTCCATGGCCCAAGCCCAATTGTGTTGGGTGATAAACTCATATCTTTGTCAGAATAGAGAATATCACCCTCCACCCCTACCACCAACAGGGCAGGGCAGGGGGTGGTGGCTCACTTGAGTAGGTCCAATATAGCAAGCAAAACTAGCTTTTTTGTCTTTTTCTGGAGATGGAGCCTTGCTTTGTTGCCTGGACATGAGCGCTGTGGCCTGGTCATAGCTCACTGCAACCTCAAACTCCTGGGCTCAAATGATCCTTCTCTCAGCCTCCCAAACAGCTGGACAACAGGCGCATTGCCCGACTAATTTTTCTAGGTTTTGTAGCAACAGTTGAACTGACCTCAAGGGCTTGGCCTCCCAAACTGCTAAGGCGCCACTCAGCCTGCGTCTGTTAGACACTATTACAAGCCCAGCGCTGAGCTAACTGGCTTTTCCAGTGTTCCCTAATGAAAGAGTTAATGACCTTTGTTTCTGGAGGAATGGAGACCTAACCGATGAAGCTTCAGGTGGAAAACCTAGGGATACATATGAAGTGATTTTCAGAACTTACAAATGTCAGGGTGGCCTTTGTGTAGGAGGCAGTGTAGTTGGAGCAAAATAAGGACAGGCTTTGGAGCCGAAAGTCCTGGGTTCCAATCTAAGCTGTGTTATTTATGGGTTGTGTGACCTTGAGCAAGTTCTTTAGCTACCAATTAAGGAGTCTGGGCTTCATTCTCTTGGCATTGGAAGGCCAACCAAGATCCCTTTCCCAGAGCCATTTGGAACTTAGGCAGTGCTAGTCCAGCCTTGGGGACCTCTGTGCCCACTACCCCAAACACTGCAACTGACTGTGACCCACAGTCAGCTCTGGTTTGGTGGCTTTTTCTTCTTGCTCCCTGTCCCCTCCTCCTGGCTCCTTCCCGAGCACAGATGGAGTTTTCCCTCAAGCACAGCTGGAGGAGTACAAGGCCCTGGAGCTGCAGGGGGTGATGGCAGCAGAAGTTGGGGACCTCAGCACAGCCCTGGAGAGGTTTGGCCAAGCCATCTGCCTGCTGCCTGAGAGGGCATCAGCCTACAACAACCGAGCCCAGGCCCGGCGACTTCAGGGAGATGTGGCAGGTAAGGGACAATGCCATGGAGCCTCTGGAGCCACTGCAGAAAGGGACTCCAAAGGGCCCAGACCAGAGACAAAATGGCTGTGGAGCTGGGCTATGAGGGGTGAGGAATCACTAAGCTCCATTTCTTACATGTAAGATGTTATCACGGGCCCTGCTAATCTCATGGGACTGTTTGAAAGTCAAAAGAGGTTACATCTCATTTAGTCACTTAAAGAACATTTAACGAGAACCTACTATGTGGCAGGCGAGGTACTGAGGATGTAGTGGTAAAAGGTATACTACTGACAGCTAACATTTACATAGCAGTTACTGTATGCCAGGCATTCAGCACTTTACATATGAGCTGTAGCAATGCACCTAATCCTCACAACAACCCTGCAGGCATGTCACTAGTGTTCTCTTTGATCGATGAAGAAACTGAAGCATGGAGATGTTAAGTACCTTGTCCACTACCACCCAGCTAGGAAGTGGCAGAGCTGGGATTTGAACCAGGCAGCAGGGATGCAGAGTATGTGCTTTCAATGGCCATGTGATACTGCTCCTCAAGAAGTTCCCGGCATATGGGGGTAGGACAGACACATGGTGTGATGATACTAGCAAGACAAGTTTAAGTGAAGTCAGCATGGAACCTCTCCCTGAAAGACAAGTTTTGAAGGATGAGTAGGAGTTACCGTGTTTTCCAAAAAATAAGACCTACTCCAAAAATAAGCCCTAGCAGGATTTCTATGCATTTGTTAAATATAAACCCTACCCCCATAATAAGACCTAGTGATGGGCGTGGCTATGCAGCATATCTGCATAGCCACACCCTGCATTTCTGTGTGGAGCGGTAAGGAAGACTGGCCACAGCTCCTTTCTCTGAGCCATTCGCACTTGTCCGGGTTGGGTTCGCATGTGGTAACCAGGACGCAGGCATCCTATTGTGCACATGCGAACAGGTAGGGGAAAGGAGTTCACGCATCACTAGCGCCAGCCCCACCAACAAGGTCGGCTCCCCCTGTTAGGTTTCAGAAGAAAATGACTTAACTGTATTTGAATAAATGTAGATTATTGTATTATACTTAATAAAGTAAGACGTCCCCTGAAAATAAGCCCTAGTGTGTCTTCTTGAGAAAAAATAAATATAAGACAGTCTCTTATTTTCAGGGAAACACGGTAGCTGGGTGTGTAGAAGGGAGTGGGAGAAGGCAGAGTCTGTAGAGATCCAGAAGGTATACATAGGTACAGGGAACTTCAGATTTCCAGGCGGGCTGGAGCAGGCAGTGGAGGAAAGATGAAGAGCTGAGCTGGGACAGGCAGGTGGGAGCCAGATGGTTAAGACACTGGGAGCATTAGGCTAAGACTGGATTGTGTCCTGAAAACACTGAGTGATCTTTCAAGAGTTGCTTTTTTTTTTTTTTTTAATTGAGACAGCCTCAAGCTGTGGCCCTGGGTAGAGTGCCATGGCATCACAGCTCACAGCAACCTCCAACTCCTGGGCTCAAGCGAGTCTCCTGTCTCCGTCTCCCAAGTAGCTGGGACTACAGGTGCCCACCACAACGCCCGGCCATTTTTTGGTTGCAGCCGTCATTATTGTTTGGCAGGCTCGGGCTGGATTCGAACCCGCCACCTTGGGTGTACCTGGCTGGTGCCTTAGCCACTTGAGCCACAGGTGCCGAGCCAAGAATTGCCTTTTTTTTTCCTGAGACAGTGTCTCGCTCTGTTGCCCTACAGCAGCAGTTCTCAACCTGTGGGTTGTGACCCACAAGAACTATATTAAAGGGCCGCGGCATTAGGACAGTTGAGAACCGCTGCCCTAGAGAGCAATGGTGTCATCATAGCTCACTACAACCTCCAACTCCTGGGCTCAAGGGATCCTCCTTCCTCAGCCTCCCAGAGTGTTGGGGTTACAGATGGGAGTGCCCACAAATGGTCCACTCAAGGGTTTTAACAGGGGAGTGATTGGATCAAACCTGCTGTATTCAGGTTACTATGGCTAGCTTGAGAACAATGGGATGGAAGGGGCCAGGCTGACCGGAAAGGTGTAAACTACAGAAATCTAGTAGGAATCTACTTGTTAGGACCAGTGCTGGTGCAGGGGCTCCCAGGACCAGGCATGCCAGGCAGAGTAGTTTAGACTCCATTCTAGTAACAGCCCCTTTCCAGGCTTGTGTGCCTCAGGCGCCTGGAAATAACCTGTGGCTGAAACTCCAGAGAGGTGAAGAGGTGATTCCTCCAGACCAGCCTCTCTGAGGGAAACCAAAGAACATTACAATCGGCTCGGCGCCTATAGCTCAACTGGCTAAGGCGCCAGCCACGTACACCTAAGGTGGCGGGTTCGAATCCCCAGCCCGGCCCGCCAAACAACAATAATGGCTGCAACCAAAAAAAAAAAAAAATAGCCGGGCGTTGTGGCGGGTGCCTGTGGTCCCAGCTACTTGGGAGGCGGAGGCAGGAGACTCGCTTGAGCCCAGGAGTTAGAGGTTGCTGTGAGCTGTAATGCTATGGCACTCTACCCAGGGGGACAGCTTGAGGCTCTGTCTCAAAAAAAAAAAAAAAAAAGAGCACTACAATCTGAGAGTTTCTTAGCAGTCTGGGTGGAGTGGGGAGTATTAACTCCTGCTGGGTTCTACCCAAAAGAGGAAAGATCAGCCTTGCTCCAGGATGGTTCTGGAGCTCCCCAAGTGCCTTGTCAGGCTCTTTAGGAGACTGGAGAACCTGAGTGAATAGAAGCAGAGCCTGGATAAAAGCATCCTGGCGGACCTTACAGAAGACACCAGCTGGCTGTCTGAGGATCTGAGTTCAGAGGCCTAAGCCAAGTTTTTTGTTTTGGGGGGTTTTTATGGAGACAGAGTCTCAAGCTGTTGCCCTGGGTAGAGTGCTGTGGCATCACAGCTCACAGCAACTTCCAACTCCTGGGCTCAAGCAATTCTCCTGCTTGCGCCTCCCTGGACTATCGGTGCCAGCCACAATACCTGGCTACTTTTTGGTTGCGGCTGTCATTGTTGTTTGATGGGCCAGGCTGGATTTGAACCTACCAGCTCAAGTGTATGTGGCTGGCGCCTTAGCCGCTTGAGCCACAAGCGCCGAGCATAACCCAAGTATTTTATGAGAATAACAAAAATTAAAATGGTGCAGGCCAGCTGTGGCTCCAGGACCGTCTTCCAAGGAAATTAGGAGATAATGAGAGAATAAGGAAAGGCCATCAGTCCAGGAAGCTGGGGAGAAGAGAGCTGACCTAAATTTTAACAAACAAAGCAAAAAGCCCTCAAAAGGAAAAGAATGAGAAGCTGACTTTATTGTCTTTGGAAGAAATGGTTGTGCAGTTAATTACAATCTTGTTTAACGTTTTAAAAAGTTTTTAAGAGATCGGGATGGGGGTGGGGGTCTTGCTTTGTTATCCAGGCTGGATTCAAACTCCAGAGCTCAAGGGATTCCCCACCACCTGGCTTATTTCTATTTTTTGTAGCGGCAACAGGGTCTTCTATGTTGCCCAAACTGGTCTTGAACTAGCTTTAACCTCCCCAGTAGTTGGGATTACAGGACCCAGCCACTGCGCTGAGATTTATAATTTTTTTGAATCCTGGGATTGAGTCGGTCACCTGGCACACGGTAGATGATTTTTTATGTGTGGATTAGCTGCCTAAAACGCTAAAAACACACACCCACGGAATGAATTGCCTGCTACTTGCCCAACAATGGGTCAGAATCATAAACAGTGACCTGATTCAAAATCCCTCCACAACGTTCATGTTCTGGTATATTAGGGGTAGAAAATAATAGGAACCAGCGGTTCCTAGGGGACTGTGCAGCCCAGGGCAAGTCTTCCCAGTTCTTCCAGCCTTCATCTGTGCAATGGGAATAACAGTCCCTACCTCCAGCATCAATGTCTGCATGTGTAGCAGGTGGGTGGTAAACGGCCATGCCCAGAACCTCAGGGACCACCACAGATTGCGGGGTACTCCGGCACCTACCGCCCAGAGCGTGCCGCTGACCCCAGTCCCGTCCCGCAGGCGCCCTGGAGGACCTGGAGCGCGCCGTGGAGTTAAGCCGAGGCCGGGGCCGCGCCGCCCGCCAGAGCTTCGTGCAGCGCGGGCTCCTGGCGAGGCTGCAGGGCCGGGACGACGATGCCCGCAGGGACTTCGAGCGAGCGGCGCGGCTGGGAAGCACCTTCGCGCGGCGCCAGCTGGTACTGCTCAACCCCTACGCCGCGCTGTGCAACCGCATGCTGGCTGACATGATGGGGCAGCTGCGCGGGCCGCGCAACGGGCACTGAGCGCGGCCGGGGGGACAGGAGGGGCCTGGAACCAATAAAGCTACCCGGCCTCACCGACTCTGCCTGCTTCTGCGTCCTACTCACGCACCCACGCACCCGGAGAAGCGCACTCAGGTGTCCCCGGCGTGGAGGGCCTGGGGGAGGGCGCAATGGGCCCGTTGTCGGGCATTGATTGGCCCTGCCTGGCGCAGCCCCCGCCCTTGCAGCGGACTGCGGTGCTGGGCAGACCTGAGCAGTTGCTCTGGCTGTGCTTCGGAAGGGAGCCAGGTGAGCCGCCCCGGGGAAGGGGGCGGGGGCGGGATGCTTCTGCGACCTCACCTCCCCGAGCCCCTTCTCTCCCGCCCAAATCCTCCTGAGAAACCGCGATTGGGCTAGGGCATAGGAGAGAGATGGGAGGGGGAACCTGGTCGGAGGAGGAGGGGTCGAGAAAAAGGATCTACCTTTGGGGGAGGGGCACAGGTAGCTGGAGCGCGCGTGTGCGTGAGTATCCGGGCACGGTGTGGTTGCGCGGTCGCTCGTTTCTTCTGTACCTGGGAGTGTGTACCTTTTTGTCCCTGGGAGTCAGTGCTTGGTTTTGCGCCTGCAGGGTGGCCAGGTACGCGCTGGGTGGGTCTGTGCCTTTGGGCTTTGCTGGTCGTGTCGGTGTCTTCGCCACTGTGGGCCGGCCTACATCTGTGTTCTCGTGCACGGTTCTTTTTGTTTCTGGAAAGCACGTTCCTGGACAAATTGCTCGGCCTCCCTGCTCACACCTGGCTGACACCGAGGCCCGCCCCCTTCTCTCGGCAGCCTAGGGCCCAGGCCGGGGCCACCATGGCGCTGCCTCTAGGCCCAGCTACCCTCTCGCACACACTGCTGCTCCTGCCAGCCCTTCTGAGCTCAGGTACACCCCTGTTCATTCCTCCATCAAACGCTCTTCTCTCCTCTCCTTGCTACACATTCTGTTGGGGCACCCACTCCAGGTTCCCTTCACCCACCTACCCTAGGTCCAGCCGTTCCCTGTTGAGAGAACCCAGGTGCCCTGTCTCTGGGCCTGCTGCCCCTCACTAATGACCTCATCCTGGTCACAGAACAGGAACAGCCCTCCTCCAGCAATTTCCAGAGGCCTCCTGCTGTTTTCCAGGTTGGGGGGAGTTGGCTCCACAAATAGATGGTCAGACCTGGGCTGAGCTGGCACTTAAGGAGAATGAGCGTCACGCCTTCACCTGCCGGGTCTCAGGGGGCCCTGGAACCCCCCAACTGGCCTGGTACCTAGATGGACAGCTGCAGGAGGCCAGCACCTCAAGACTGCTGAACGTGGGCGGAGAGGCCTTCTCTGGAGGCACCAGCACTTTTACTATCACTGCCCAGCGGGCCCAGCATGAGCTCAACTGCTCCCTGCAGGACCCAGGCAGTGGCCAATCAGCCAATGCCTCTGTCATCCTCAATGTGCAATGTGAGTGCCCCTGAGGTGGGCAGGGAGGTTCTCTGCCCAGGGACCCCCAGAAGCCATCAGGCAGATGGTTGACAGGACATTTAATAAACACTTAAGCACTTGGCAGATATAAAATCGCCTTATTCTCACTATAATCCTATAAGGTGATTACTATTGTTATCTCATTTTACAAGTTAAAAAACTAAGGCACAAAGAAGTTAAGCAATCTGCCCAAGGTCATAGACCTGGTAAGAAACAGAGCCAGGATTCAAATCCAGACATTTGGGCTCTTGTATTTACACACATACTCTGAATAACTGAAATTCTGCCTCTCTGGTAGACCCAGACATCCCAGTTCTCAGTGCTTGCTCTGAGGAGAGGTCCAGGCTCCTGGCTCCCATCTGGGTTTGGGAAGAGAGGGCCAAAAGCAGGAGGCCCTGTGGTGAGAGCATATTGACCTCTGCTTTGTACCAGTTAAGCCGGAGATTGCTCAGGTTGGGGCCAAGTACCAGGAAGTTCACGGCCCAGGCCTCCTTGTTGTCCTGTTTGCCCTGGTGCGTGCCAACCCACCTGCCAACGTCACTTGGATCGACCAGGATGGGCCAGTGACCGTCAACACCTCTGACTTCCTGGTGCTGGATGCCCAGAACTACCCCTGGCTCACCAACCATACTGTGCAGCTGCAGCTCCACAGCCTGCCACACAATATCTCAGTGGTGGCCACCAATGACGTGGGTGTCACCAGTGCCTCGCTTCCAGCCCCAGGTGAGAATCACCAGCAACTGGCCCAGCAAAGGCTCAAGTGGGCACAGGAGTCATAGTGTAGAGGACTTGCTGGGAGGACTTGTTGCCCTTTGGGTGGGTCTTGTGGATGAGTTCCACCTCAAACAAGGAAGACAGTAATTACTACAGCATTTCAGGCCTGGGGCACTGCCCACTTGGAACCTAACCAGAGGACAACTTGCAGGGCTCCTGGCCACCAGGGTAGAAGTGCCACTGCTGGGGATTGTTGTAGCTGGAGGGCTGGCCCTGGGCACCCTCGTGGGGTTCAGCACCTTGGTGGCCTGCCTGGTTTGCAGGAAAGAGAAGAAGAAGACCAAAGGTAGGGCCAGGGGTGTTGGGGGCAGAGGGTGGCTGGGGGTGGCAGTGAGGTCAGGGTGAGAAACAAAGATGGCAAGTAGAGCTGGGCAAAACAGGTTGTCTCTGACAAGTGGCTGTGTACTTCCAGGCTAGGACAGCATGCATCCTGCATCCTGGGTAGTGGGGTCAGGCCCTAGTAACCAAGGCTGGCATTTGAGAGACCGCTTGCCTAAGGCTCCTGTGTCCGAGAGGGCAGTGGGGCAGAGCCCAGCATGGCTGGGCACGCTGAGAATCAGCAGCATGGTTTTTTTCTCTTCAGGCCCCTCCCGGCGCCCGTCTCTGATCTCTAGGTAACTCTTCCTGGGGCTGGGTAGATGGGCTGAATTGAAATGCAGGATGGGGACAGGCGGGAACCTGGGGTTTCAGGAAGGTCTGAAACAGGCCTCCGTAGAAGACCTGTGCCTGCTGGTGCCTGTGCATATCCCAACCTTTGTCTGCCCTGTAGTGACTCCAACAACCTGAAACTCAACAATGTGCGTCTGCCGCGGGAGAACATGTCCCTCCCGTCCAACCTTCAACTCAACGACCTCACTCCAGACTCTAGAGGTACATCCAGGACCCTGCTGTTTGCACCTGCTTTATCTTCAGAAGTGCTTCTGAGAAAAAGACACGCTAGTGCTTGGGAGGGGCAAGGCTGCATCAGGCATGCTCCTGTCTTGGGCACAGTCCCCTTTGTCACCTAACAGGGAAACCAGCAGACAGGCAGATGCCTCAGAACAATAGCCGGCCAGAGCTCCTGGACCCAGAGCCCGGTGGCCTCCTCACCAGCCGAGGTACTGGAGAAGGGCCCTGCTGCCCTCCTGCCCTGTTCCCCATCCCCAAGCACGTGCCAAAGGCCTCTTGCGTGCCCAGGAGCAGAGAGGGCTCTCCCACCTCCCCAGGAACCAGAGTTACTGAGTTCCCTGTGCATGTTCGACCTCACAGGTTTCATCCGCCTCCCAATGCTGGGCTATATCTATCGAGTGTCCAGCGTGAGCAGTGATGAGATCTGGCTCTGAGCGGAGGGCAAGATGGGGGTGCCTTCTTAGCCCCCAGATTCCCTCCTGCTCCTCCTCCAAGGCATCCTCTGCGTCGCCACGTTGCCAACATGAAGAGGCCATGGCATGGCCGCACCACGGCTGCATTTGCTTCCCCTCCTGACTGAAGTGCCCTCTGTGTCAAGCACACGATGTGTTTCACTGGGATCAGAACTTCAGGGGCACAGGTATCCACAGCGAGGCTGCTAGCTGGACCTAAGACCCTCGTGCAAACTCAGGTTAGGGCCCTGCATGTGGTGACTGGGTCCAGGCAGCTGGAGCTCCTTGGCCAGGTGTATTCAGATGTCATCCAGCATCCAAGTGTGGCATGGCCTGCTGTATACCCCACACCTGTACTCCCTGGCACCTTGTACTGTAGGCATGGGGGCATGTGGGCTTGGGGGCCAGGGAAAGCCCTGCATGGATTTCCTTCCTGTACTACGTAGCTTTGTTTTCCTCAGGGAGAATTTAGGACCCTGCTAGCTGTATAGAACCAAACTGCCGTTTGCACGGGAACCATCCCCTGACTCAGGGGCACTGGCCAAGCACAAACTAGTCCCTTTTGCTGCTAGCCTCTCTGCCATCATCTACCCGTCTGCCCTCCCCTCCTCTTGAGCACACTAGGTTATATGTTGGACCTTCTTCGCTGGGCACTAGACTTTTCTACGGGCCTGGCCTCTGGAGGTACCAGAGCCTGATGTTAGCACAAGTCAAGTAGGAAGAGGGAGATGACAATTGCGGTGACATCTAGGATGTTGTGTAACTATGCATTATTTTCTTCCAGTGTTAGCACTTTAAGCATATCCCCTGGGGGGAGGGGGTGAGCCAGGGGTCCAGAGCCTTTCCTGTGGCCTCCTCAAGTTCGCCCTTCAATGATTCACTGTGAGTATCCAGGGCCCTTGTGAAGGATAGTTTCCCTTTCAGCATGCCGCCTCTGCCAGGGACCCCGACTCACCCCTGGCTGCCTCATCAGCCACTCTTCCTGCCCCACTAGGATGATCCCAGTGGGCATGGTTCAAAAGTGCTGGAAGCTATAGGAGGACATGTAGAAAGAGCAAGACCACATACCCGCAGATGACCTCAGAATACTTTAAAAAACAACATGGAAATGATTAGAAATGAATATAGTGTAGAGTCTATTTTTCCCTTATTGAGATCTTGTTTTGTAATTTCTTTTATGTTATGACCTAGGACAGTGCTGAGCACACAGTGAATTCAATAACAATAAACTTGACTGAATGGATTTACATATTTCCACTTCATTTCTTGAAATATGTTTTTTCAAATGAATCTTTAAATGACACAACAGAGGTTTGGCGCCCGTAGCTCCGTGGTTAGGGTGCTGGCTACATGCTCCGAGGCTGGTAGGTTCGAACCCAGCCCAAGCCTGCTAAACAAACAAAAAAATAGCTAGGTGTTGTGGTAGGTGCCTGTAGTCCAACTACTTGGAAGGCTGAGGCAAGAGAATATTGCTTGAGCCCAAGAGTTTGAGGTTGCTGTGAGCTGTGACGCCACAGCACTCTACTGAGAGTGACGTAGTGAGACTGTCTCAAAAAAGGAAAAAAAATCACACAGCAGAGAAAATATAGCAAGCACCACTGAACTCTGACCCTACCAAATTTGCTTCAGGTCTTTTATTTCTGTAAGTAAATATAGTCGTTTTGTTTTGTTTTGTTTTGTTTTTTTGGCCAGGGCTGGGTTTAAACCCACCACCTCTGGCATATGGAACTGGCACCCTACTCCTTTGAGCTACAGGTGCCACCCTACAGGAGTATTTTTTAATTATGCTGTTCTAGTGGGTAGGGCTGGCATTTTCTATTCCAGAAGTGCCAGGTGGGGCTCATGGCTATGTAGCCAGCATCTCATTCTCACTTGGTCCATATGACTTGGCCAACCCTCCCTACTCAGGACGGGGGCTAAGGTATGCTGAGTCTGTTCATCCTATACCTGAGAGGTATAGAAGACTCAGACTGGGCCGTGATTTGTTTTATTTGTTTTTTTTTTTTCTTTTTCTGAGACAGTCTCAAGCTGTTGCCCTGGGTAGAGTGCTATGGCCTCACAGCTCACAGCAACCTCAAACTCTTGGGCTTGAACAATCCTCTTGTCTCAGCCTCCCAAGTAACTGGGACTACAGGTGTGTGCCACTATGCCTGGCTAGTTTTTCTATTTTTAGAAGACAGGGGAGTCTCACTCTTGCTCAGGCTGGTCTAGAATTGAGCTCAAGCAATCCACTGGCCTGGGCCTCCCAAAGTGCTAGGATTACA
>NW_003852503.1:6022345-6034028 GCF_000181295.1 Otolemur garnettii | reverse complement strand
AGGTGCCGAGCCAATTTTTTTTTTTTTTGAGACAGAATCTCACTCAGTAGAGTGCAGTGGTGTCATAGCTCACAGCAACCTCAAACTCTTGGGTTCAAGTGATCAACATGCCTCAGCTTCCCAAGTAGTTGGGACTAAAGGCACCCGCCACAATGCCCAGCTATGTTTAGAGATGAGGTCTTGCTTTGGCTCAGGCTGATCTAGAACCTTTGAGCTCAGGCATTCCACCAGCCTTGGCCTCCAGAGTGCTGGGATTACTGGCTAATATTTTTATTTTATTTATTTTAATTTATTGTTTTTAGAGACAAGGTCTCGCTCTTGCTCAAGCTGGTCTTGATCTGAGCTCAAGCCATCTACCCACCTGGGCCTTCCCAGAGTGCTGAGATTACAGGTTTGAGCCACCAGGCCTGGCCTTATTTTTTATTTTTTTGAGATAGGGCTTTGCTATGCCAGAGTAGAATCATCTTAGCTCACTGTAACCTCATACTCCTGGGTTCAAGTCATTTTCCTGCTTGCCTCAGCCTCCTGAGTAGCTGGGATTACAGATGCCTGCCACCATGCCCAGCTAATTTTTCTATTTTTTGTAGAGAGTGGCTCTCACTATGCTGCTTAGACTGCTTAGAGCAATCCCCGACCTTGGCCTCCAAGGGTGTTAGAATTGCAAGTGTTAGCCACTATGCCCAGCCTATGTTCTATTTTTTAGTGCTCGATTGGCTTGGCTTGCGTGGCTCTGAGGGTTTCTAGTTCATGTCCTTCCCTCACCTCTCCACCTGAGAGGAACTTAGTTCTGGCCTCTACTGATTTTGTATGTTAACTCCTTGCCACTTCATAACTTAGAATCCAGAGTGCCTTTGCTGTCTTTTCTGTTGACTCTCTCATCCATGCCTATTGTGGGAGAGGAAGTCTTGGGCCCCTTTCTTGATGGTCCTTTGGCAAAGCTGCAAGCTGCAAGCTCCTCTCAGCTGTTCTCAAGGTCTTACTTTATTTTTTATTTATTTGGTTTTTTTGGTTTTCTTTTTTTGCAGTTTTTGGCTGGGGCTGGGTTTGAACCCGCCACCTCCGGCATATGGGGCCACTGCCCTACTCCTTTGAGTCGCAGGCGCCGCCCTTATTTATTTTTGAGACAGTCTTACTTTGTCGCCCTGAGTGGAGTGCTGTGCCGTCACAGCTCACAGCAACCTCAAACTCTTGGGCTTAAGTGATTCTCTTGCCTCAGCCTCCTGATTAGCTGGGACTATAGGCACCCACCACAAAGCCTGGCTATTTTTTGTTTGTTTGTTTCGTAGGCCCAGGCCGAGTTTGAACCCACCAGCCCCAGAGCATGCGGCCGGCACCCTAAACACTGAGCTTGGGCGCCACCCATCAAGGTCTTACTTTAGCAGAAAGGTTTGCTCTTCTTGCCAAATCTTCCAGCCAACTGCTTACTTGTGGGCCGGACTTACAAACTATGTCTTGATATTCCAAACCTATCCCTTGGGTTGGGGATTTCTTGTTACTTTGTTGGGTGATAGGCCCTCTTGGAGAATTTGATGAAAGCTAAAGACTTTTCCCAGAAGATGCAGATTAAGAAATCTCTGCTCAAAAAAAAGGGTGGTGCCTGCGGCTCAAGGAGTGGGACACTGGCTTCAGGTACCGGGGTGGCAGGTTCAAGCCCCAAACTGCAAAAAATAAAAAAATTAATCTCTGCTCATGGCCAGGCCTGGTAGCTCACACCCTGGCATCTTAACTCACAGCAACCTCAAACTCTTGGGTTTGAGGGGTGGCACCATTGTGGGGTGGCACTTGTGGCTCAAAGGAATAGGACGCTGGCCCCATATACTAGAGGTGGTGGGTTCAAACCTAGCCCTGGCAAAAAAAAAAAAAAAAAAAAAGTGATTCTCTTGTCTCAGCTTCCCAAGTAGTTGGGACTACAGGCACCTGCCACAAGACCTGGCTGTTTTTTTAGAGATGGGGTCTCGCTCTTGTTCAAGCTGGTTTAGAACTCGCAAGTTCAAGCAATCCACTTGCCTCAGCGTCCCACAGTACTAGGATTACAGGCATGAGCCACTACGCCCAGCCAAGAACACTAATTTTTTTTGAGACAGAGTCTCTTTGTCACCTTGGTAGGGTGCCGTGGCATTAGCCTTAACAAGGAATGAACTTCTAGTACAGGCAGCAGCATGCTTTCTTTGACTCATTGATTGTTTAAGAGCATATCCCTTGGCCAACTGCAATGACTCATGTCTGTAATCCTAAACCTCTGGGAGGCCAACATGGGAAGATCCTTTGGGCTCAGGAGTTCAAGACCAGTCTGAGCAAGAGTGAGACCCCCATCTCCACTAAAAATAGAAAAATTACCCGGTGCTGTGGCGCATGCCTTTAGTCCCAGCTATTTGGGAGGCTGAGGCAGGCAGATTGCTTGAGCCCAAGAGTTTGAGGCTTCTGTGAGACTGGCTTATGCCATGACACTCTAAGATGGGGCAACAGAGTGAGACTCTGTGTCAAAAAAAAACAAAAAAAGTATATTGCTTAATTTCTTCACATTTGTGAAATTTCCAGTTTTCCTTCTGTTATTGATTTCTACCTTCACCCCAGTGCAGTCGGGGAAGATACTTTGTGTATCTATCCCTTAAACCTATTGAGACTTTTCACCCTAACATATGGTCTACCCTGGACAATGCTGCCATGTTCCCTTGAGAGAATGTGTACATTGTTGCTGGGTTCAGTGTTCTGTGACTATTAGATCTAATTGGTTTATGATGTTCCGTCTTCTGTTTCCTTATTTATCCTCTGTTTGTTAGCATGCACACACACACACACCAGTAAGACACCAAATCACTGAATGGACGTTGACGTGAAGGTAGGGACCTGGACATTTGCTTAAAGAATCCTAATTTGGCTGAGTTCGGTGGCTCACACCTGTAATCTAGTACTCTGGGAGGCGAGGAGGGTGGACTGCTTGTGCTCAGAAGTTGACCAGGCTCGGCACCTGCGGCTCAAGTGGCTAAGGTGCCGGCCACATACACCTAAGGTGGCAGGTTCAAATCCAGCCCGCCTGCCAAAACAACAATGATGGCTGCAACCAAAAAAATAGCCGGGTGTTGTGGCAGGCGCCTGTGGTCCCAGCTACTTGGGAGGCTGAGGCAGGAGACTCGCTTAAGCCCAAGAGTTGGAGGTTGCTGTGAGCTGTGATGCTACAGCACTCTACCCAGGGGGATAGCTTGAGGCTCTGTCTCAAAAAAAAAAAAAAGAAGTTGACCAGCCGGAGCTAGAGTGAGACCTCTAAAAATATATATGTGTGTGTGTGTGTGTGTGTGTGTGTGTGTGTGTATAGCTGAACGTTGCTGTAGGCACCTGTAGTCCCAGCTACTCAGGAGGCTAAGACAAGAGGATTGCTTGAGGCCAAGAGCTGGAGGTTGCTATGAGCTATAATGTCACTCTACCCAGAGCCACAGAATAAGACTCTGTCTGGGAGTGGGAGGGCGGAAGAATCCTAATTGTCAGTATTTGTAGATCTTTTCTCATTGCCTGATCATTTTCCTGGGAGTGAATTCTTCCAATATTCTCCCTTGGAACAAGTCTCTACTGCTTAAAATCTCCCTAACGATAGAGAGATAGAGAGGTTAGTATTTATTTTAACTGTGTGATAGCTGGGTTAACTAAGGCCCCTTTTCCTAGGGCCCCAGCACAAGTAGCCAAGAGAGGGTAACTGAAGACTGCTGACAAAGAGAGGAGCCTTCATGAAGGGGGTATCTGTAGATGACCCCCAGAGAGCTGTGGGGGATGTGCTGCGTGGAGGGAGAGCTGCTGAAAGGCACATGCATCAACCAGGAACTTAGGAAGGATGCCTGGTTCTCTTCCTTTGTGGATTCTGTATTTGTGAATTCACCTAACTTGCTAAAATTTATTAGTAATCTCAAGCCACTACTTGTGGAATTTCTGTGGCCATTTTTGGACATGTTCAGAGCACTAAAAATATCTGTATACAGATATATATTATTTAATATATATCTGTATACATATTATATATTATACTTATATGTAATTTTTCTTTTCGGAGTCTTACTGTCACCCTGTGGCAACAACATAGCTCACACCAACCTCAAACTCTTGGGCTCAAGTGATCCTCTTGACTCAGCCTCCCAAATAGCTGGAACTACAGGTGCCCACCACCATGCCTGGCTAGTTTTTCTAATTTAGGTAGAGATGGGGGTCTCACTCTTGCTCAGGCTGGTCTCGAACTCCTAAGCTCAAGCAATCTACCTACCTCCACCTCCCACAATGCTAAGATTATAGGCATGAGCCACTGTGCTAGGCCTAGTGCTAAAATATTTGAGTTGCCTGACACCAACATTCCCAGCTGAGTCTGAACAAGGTGACACTGTCTGATTTCAGCTTTTAGACGGTAAACAATGTCCCTTTTTGCGATCTATTCAGTGCCACGTTATGCATTTCTGTTGGTAGCTCTGCTGTTTGAAATGCCTCCTGGTATAGTGCTGAAGTGCTGTTTAGTGAGGGCTGTAATGTTCCTTCCAAGAGAATGTGTTAGATAAGCTTCAGTGAGACATGAATTACAGTGCTGTCGGCTGTAAGTTGAGTGAATCAGTGGTCGGTTGATAGAACCAAATGGCACTAAGGTTCAGTATTTACCAATTCCTTGTTTGCAGTGACTTTATAGAGCATAACCACCACGAATAATGAGAACTGAATGTATTTATTACTATTGCATCTCAGCTCTACCCAAGGAGGCAACTGATTGTTTCCTGAAAACCTAATGGAACATGTGAATTCCTATCAAATTTTGCCTCCCTTCATTCTGAGTTAAATATGAACAATATTGGTACCCATTTGAGAGGAGACATGAGGACTTGACATAGCATTGAACTGAGGCTTGAGCTCAGATGTGCCTGCTCCTCAAACTAAAGCATGAGGTGATCTTAGTTGGTTTAAGGATTTGTAAGAGGCTGGGCGTGGTGGCTCACACCTGTAAGCCCAGCACTCTGAGAGGCTGAGGTAGGTGGATTGCTCAAGCTCAGGAGTTGGAGACCAGCCTGAACAAGAGCGAGATCCCTGTCTATATTAAAAATAGAAAAACAAGCCAGGTGTTGTGGTGTCACCTATAGTCTCAGCTACTAGGGAGGCTGAGGCAAGAGCATTGCTTGAGCCCAAGAGTTTGAGGTTGCTGTGAGCTATGATGCCACAGCATTTTACCCAGGGCAACAGAGTGAGACTGTCTCAAAAAAAAAAGGAAAACTTAAATTCCAGGAGAAAAATGATTCCTCTCTCCTGACACTCATGTAGGACTGGGGTTTTATTTTATCTCACCAGCTGGTTTGCTTCAAGTATTCACTTAATGCCTGTTGCTAAGCCAAGTTCCTTGTTTCTGCCTTATGTTCAGTCAGCCTTTTCTCTTTCATTTTATAGAACAGCAGGATAATCTGACAATAGAGCATTTTATTTATAAAATTTTTGCCCAACAACTTTAAGAATGAAAGAAAGTAATTCCATCTCTTTCCCAAAAAGGTCATCATTAAGCTTTTCTTCCAAACTGAGCTCCATGAAATCTCAGAAATTCCAATTCTTCTCATTCAAATGCCCACAGGGGCACAGATGTGTAACTCCCCTGGGAAGGCAATCTGAGCTAAGTAGAGCTGTTTAACAAACCTGTGCAGTGCTCTCTGGCAGGGAGGGTAGCAGGACATGTGCTGGCCCCTGAGCCATGCTGTTGCATAGGCAAGGACACCAGGTGGCTGACAATGACGTCTCTGTCTCAGCTGGAGTAGAAGAGCCGGTTCAGCCTTCAAACAGGGTGGTGTGGGAGGTGTCTCAGCTGAAGGTTAATGTCTCTGCGTCGCCAGCTTGGGAGGCGGAGTTGGATGGAGGGGTGAAGGCTTTCTTGCCTTCAGCAAGAGCTTTAAAATGCTGCAAGGGAAGAGGAGAGGGAATGCTGAGTGTTGAGAATATGCTAGTTGCTACATCTTACAGCAAGAACTACCTTCTTTAAAACCCTTTAAGCTTGGGTGGCGCCTGTGGTTCGGTGAGTAGGGTGCTGGCCCCATATACCAAGGGTGGCGGGTTCAAACCCAGCCCCAGCCAAGCAATTGAAAAAAAAAAATAGCTGGGCATTGTAGCGGGCACCTGTGGTCCCAGCTACTTGGGAGGCTGAAGCAAGAGAATCGCCTAAGACCAGGAGTCAGAGGTTGCTGTGAGCTATGATACCACAGCCCTCTACCGAGGGTGACAAAATGAAACTCTATCTCTTAAGAAAAAAAAAAAAAAAACCCTTCAGGCTCCAATTTTCTCCCAATTCTCCTTTCCCAAATAATTTCTTGGTGCTATCTTTGAGAATCAGCTAGAGATGTGCCCTACTTTCTTCATTCTCTACTAAAATTACAGGTATCTGTTCATTCGTACTTAGCTTCATCTAAGGCCCAACACTTTTCTACTATATACCCTTCCTTTGAAAGCCCCACAGCCTCCTTTTCTGCTTCATAATTATGGGGAAGGGCAAAGGTAATTCCGGGCAGAGACACCTATGTCCATTGCCATAGGACATGATCACAGCAGGCTCAGAACAGTGGAGTCTGCAGTGCTCCTCACTAAGGCCTAAACCAAGCCTTGACGCTTGCCGCACCTGTGAGTTCTTGAATTCCGAGTAGAGGGAAAAAAGCAGGTGGAGGGACTGGATCCGACTCTTGTAGACAGGGATGTCGAGGATGGCTGAAATAAAGAAAAAACTCCCAGGAACAGAAGGAAACAAACTCTGGAATTATGGGGCATTTCTGTTTAGGATAACCAATCCCCTCCCAGACCCAGTGTTTTCAAAAGCCTGGCGCGTGCCCCATCTAGTGGCTCTATCAGGGACAAGGGAAGGACAGAGGAGCTTACCACAGATCATGTCAATGTATTCCGCCAGGCTGCAGTCAATCTCTGCTGTGGGCAGGCTCACCTGGAATGGGCATGGAATGGATCAAAGTCAAAAAGCTGATGATATTTCAGTGGTCCTAGCACCACTCTCTCTCTCTCTGAAGGAAAAGTGCTCCTAGCATACGATACGTGGTACAGGCTGAGTAGTGCTCACCCAAAATTCATATTCAATCCTAACCTTCTATACTTTGAAATGTGATGGTACTAAGGAAATAAGGTCAATATATATATAAAAATTAGAATGAGGTCATTAGGGTGGGCTGTATTTAACATGACTGATGTCCTGATGTCCTTACATGGAAGAGGAGACTAGGACACAGACACAGATGGAAGGCCATGTGAAGACACAGAGAGAAGACTAAGAGACCTCAGAAGACATCAACCTTGCCAACAGCTTCATCTTGCTTCTCCCCACCCCCGATCAGTAAGATGAAATCAGCCATACTTATTATAACACAGTGGTGGATGATCTAGAAGGACCAAAAGATTTTATAAGTAAAATGTGCTGCCGTGTTGTCTTCCTGTGTAGATCTGTAAAGAAGAACCTGGTCCCAGGTGATGGCTAAGTATTTATATAGCTGGTGGTGTAAAGCCTAATGGTCCCAGGCCACCACAGGAGCTAGGATTATGGGTGTCACCCATAAGGCCACCGCAGGAACAGAGAAGATGGACATGACATCCCACTCAGATGATAGGGTCTGATTTAAACAAGTCATACTGTAAGTTTAAAAACCACTGGGGTCTTAAAACTTTGTCTCTTTTTACAAAATACAGAGCACTTATAGTTCTGCAATTTTGCTTTTTCCATTTAACAATATGTCATTACTATTTTTTCATATTAGAACAAAACAAGGCCAAGTAATGTGCCATAACATAGTATTTCACTGAGTGGATATACTACAATCTAGCCATTCACCCCTAATCAGATATTTTCTCTCAGCTAGTTTTGAAACGCTAGAAGGGGGCTGGGGGCAGTGGCTGACACCCATAATCCTAGCACGTTGGGTGGCTGAAGTGGGTGGATTGCTTGAGCTCAGGAGTTCAAGTCCAGCTTGAGCAAGAGTGAGAACCTATCTCCACTAAAAATAGAAAAATGAGCCAGGCACTGTGGCAGGCACCTGTAGTCCCAGCTACCAGGGAACTGAGGCAGGAGGATCACTTGAACCTAGGAGTTTGAAGTTGCATTCTACCCAGGATGATAGAGTGAGACTCTGTCTAAAAAAAAAAAAAAAAGAATAAATAAAATGCTGGAAGGAAAGAAAATGTTTCTACATTCTTTGCAGTCAATTCCTAAATAATACACATTAAAAAACCTTTGTCTTCATGTCACTATAAGGTCTATAGTAGGTTTGAAGATAAGTTATAGAGAAAAATTAGGGAAAGTAGAGGGTATATTGGGCAACTAGTATAACAATTTTATTTATTGAGACAGAGTCTTGATTTGTCACCCTTAGTAGAGGGCTGTGGCATCATAGCTTACAGCAACCTCAAACTTTTTTGGCTCAAGTAATCCACTTGCCTCAGCCTCTCCAGTAGCTGGGATGATAGGTACCTGCCACAAGACCTGGCTCATTTTTCTATTTTTAGTAGAGATGGGGTCTCACTCTTGCTCAAGATGGTCTCAAATTCCTGAGCTCAAGTAATCCACCCACTTCACCTTCCCAGTGAGCTAGGATTATGGGTGGCAGCCACTGCGGCAGGCCCTTTCCAGTGTTTTTTTTTTTTTTTTTTTTTTTTGAGACAGAGCCTCAAGCTGTCCCCCTGGGTAGAGTGCTGTGGCATTACAGCTCACAGCAACCTCCAACTCCTGGGCTCAAGCGAGTCTCCTGCCTCCGCCTCCCAAGTAGCTGGGACTACAGGCGCCCGCCACAACGCCCGGCTATTTTTTGGTTGCAGCCGTCATTGTTGTTTGGCGGGTCCGGGCTGGGGATTCGAACCCGCCACCTTAGGTGTACGTGGCTGGCGCCTTAGCCGGCCTTTCCAGTGTTTTAAAGCTGTAGCTCAGGCTGGTCTCAAACTCCGATGACCAGGAAGGACCTGTTAATCATCTTTGTTCGGTTTCCTTTTCTTTTGACATGTAGGAGCTCTCTGCATGCATAGTAACTTTGTCTAATATATACATAAAATAATTTTCTTGGACTGCCATTGTCTTTTAACTTTGCTTACCGTATCTTTTGGTACTTAGAGCCTTGTATTTTTGAGTCTAACCTATCACATTTTGCCCATTATGGCTAATGCTGAGAAACACCTGAACATCCTAGTTTCTCCCATATTTTGTTATATAATGTTACGTGAATAGCTATTTTTGCATCAACTCTTTAATTCATTTAAAATTTATGTATGTATATGGTTAAAGCAAAGACCTAATTTTTTTCAAATGGATGGCTGTCTCATCATAACCTCATTCTGTTGCCAATCACTTAAACAACTACCTATCTTTTGTGTGTGTGTGTGACAGAGTCTTATTCTGTCACCCTAAGTAGAGTGCCATGGTGTCCAGCTCACAACAACGTCAGTCTCTTGGGCTCAAGTAATTCCCTTGCCTCAGCCTCCTGAGTAGCTAGGACTATGGATGCATGCTACAATGCCCAGCTAGTTTTTCTATTTTTAGTAGAGATGGGGGTCTTGCTCTTGCTCAGGCTGGTCTCTTAACCCCTGAGCTCGGGCAATCCACCCACCTTGGCCTCCCAGAGTGCTAGGATTACAGACACCAACCACTTGTCATATATACCAAATTTCCACATATGCACACACAGGGGTTTCATGTGTTACCATTAAAAAGCTGCTGCTAATGATGATGATGATGATGATGATGATCTAGAGAGAGAAACCACCAAGCCCTACAATGAATGTGATATTTTCTTCCCTTTGCTACCTTCTACTCACCTTGCCCAAAAGTTCTTCAAACTCTGGAGACCATTCCTGCATCAGCGTGTCAATGTCCGGCATGGGCCTGAAAGTACAGAGGTAAATATGAATGAGAAACATGGACTAGTAACATCACCAGCCTCTGGACCAGGATATTCTAGGATGAAGGAGAGGCCCTCAATGTGGCATATTAAACTTTCAGGAAAATCTGGCTCAGTGCCCACAGCTCAGTGGTTAGGGCGCCGGCCACATACACCAGGGCTGGTGGGTTCAAACCCAGCCTGGGCCTGCTAAAAAAACAATGTCAACTATAACAAAACAATAGCTGGGTGTTGTACCTATAGTCCCAGCTAATTGGGAGGTTGAGACAAGACAATCACTTCAGCCCAAGAGCTGGAGGTTGCTATGAACTATGACGCCATGGCACTCTACCAGAGGCGACATAGTGAGACTCTGTCTCAAAAAAAAAAAAAAAAGATTTCAGGAAAACCTCAACTGAGCAACCCAAACTTACTCAAGACCTGGGGTTTGGAACAGCTGGCACAAGAATGATAGCAGAGAAATCACAATCTTTTTTTTTTTTTTTTAATTTTTTTTTCTTTTTTTTATTGAACGGTAGAAATCACAATCTTTATGTCACATGTCAGCAATCTAAGCCAACAGCCCCAGGTTGACCAAATATGTCCCTAGTCTCTGGACCTTTTTTCCCTGAAACAGTCTCACTATGTCGCCCTTGGTAGAACGCCGTGGCATCACAGCTCACAGCAAACTCAAACTCCTGGGTTTAAGTGATTCTCTTGCCTTATCCCCCCAAGTGGCTGGGACTACAGGCACCTGCCACAATGTCTGGATATTTTTTTGTTGTATTTGTTATTGTTGTTTAGCAGGCCCAGGCCAGGTTCCAACCCACCAGCCTTGGTGTATGTGGCTGGAGCTGTAACCACTGTGCTATGGGCGTGGAGCCTCTGGGCCTCTTCTTAAAAGCAATGGTTCACAAGTGGTGAAAGTTGCTATAGATGACTGTTGTAAAGAACATGGCATCTCTTACCTGGTGTAGTGCACAGTTGCAGGGGGCTTAGAACGGTGTAACTCAGAGATGCTCTCAATCCACATATCAATGGCTTTGGGATTCTTTTCTGCATCCTCCAGGCTCTTTACTTTCATGTGTTGCTAGAAAAATAAGGACGAGCCTGGCTGATGGCACTGAAGGAGTGCTCTGGTTTTTACAGAGTGGCTCATCATATCTGCTGCTCTTTTATATATGAGGTAGCTGATAAAAGAGAAGCCTGAGAGCAGCCAAATAAAGAGGGAAAGAAACCCTGATAAGGTTTGCTGGAGGCATGGAAAGGGGCAGGTCAACATGGCAGGACTGATTACATGAAATACCATTTCATACCTACTAGGATGGCTACAATCAAGAAGACACAGTAAAAACACTGGGGAGGCTATGGAGATACTGGAACCTTCATTCGCTGCTTGTGGGATTATAAAATGGTGCAGCCACTTTGGAAAACAGTTTGGCAGTTCCTCGAGGGGTTAAACATAGTTTAACTCTATGGCCCAGCCATAGTCACCTCATGGCAAGCAATTCCCACTCAGATAGCTAGATAGATAGTGGGAGAGAAAGAGAGGGAGAGAGATACACACACACATAGAAACTTGGATTACATATGTATGCAAAAACTTGGGACACAAATGTTCAAAGCAACATTATTTTTTTTTAGAGACAAAGTCTTTCTCTGCCACCCCAGTTAGAGTATAGTGATGTCATCATAATTCACTACACCCTCAACTCCTGGGCTCAAGCAATCTTCCTGCCATGGCCTCCTGAGTAGCTGGAACGACAGGCAGGTACCACTGCACTGGACGACCTTTTCTATATGTATATATTCTTTGAGACAGAGTCTCA
>NW_003852503.1:6013698-6021973 GCF_000181295.1 Otolemur garnettii | reverse complement strand
AAAAAAAAAAAAAAAAAGAAAAGAAAATTCTTGTAATGTTGCTGGGCATGGTGGCTCATACCTATAATCCTACCGATCTGGCAGGCCGAGGTAGGTGGACTGCTTGAGCTCATGAGCTCATGAGTTTGAGACCAGCCTGAGAAAGAGTGAAACACCATCTCTAAAACTAGCTGGACATTGTGGTGGGTGCCCATAGTCCTATAGTCCAAGTTACTTGGGAAACTGAAGTAAGAGGATCACTTGAGCCCAAGAGTTAGAAGCTGCTGTGAGCTATGATGCCACAGAACTCTACTGAGGATGACAAAGCGAGACACTGTCTCAAAAAAGAAAACAAAGAAAATTCTCCTGCCTCCGCCTCTCACAACACATAGGATTACCAGTGTGAGCTATGGTGCTGGACAAAGCGTTATTAATACAAGTGGGAACAGCCGGTGAATAGAAACAAAAGTGATCCATCTACACAGTGGAGTATTATTCAGCCACGAAAAAGGAATGGAGTGGTTATCAGGGAGTAAAGGAGGTGGGGGAGTGAGGAGTGACCACTAATGGGTTTGGGGTCTCTTTCAGAGTTAATATAATTATTCTAAATTAGGTACTGTTGGTGGGTGTACAACTTTGTGTATATACTAAAAACCAAGGAATTGTCTAATTTCAAAGAGCAAATTTTAGCCAGGCATAGTGGCTCACACCTATAATCCTAGCACTCTGGGAGACTGAGGTGGGTGGATTATTGTCTGAGCTCAGGAGTTTGAGACCAGCCCGAGCAAATTGAGACCTCATCTCTAAAAAATAGCCAGCATTGTGGTGGGTGCCTGTAGTCCCAGCTACTCGGGAGGCTGAGGCAAGAGGATTGCTTGAGCCCCAGAGTTTGAGATTGCTGTGAGCTATGATGACACCAGGGCACTCTACCGAGGGCAACAAATAAGACTCTATCTCAAAAAAAAAAAAAATCAAAGAGCAAATTTTATGGTACGTAAATTATATCTCAATAAAACTGTCACTAACAAATGAGGGCTGGCCCAAAGCCACAATCAGCCCCTTTGACAGGCAGTAACTTCACTGCACAAAGGCTAGTGAGGCCTCAGCTCTGGCCCCCTCCAGCTGGGTCTGCACGGCTAGCGTCTTACTGTGACATTGTGCTGCTTGGAGTTCTCTGTTAGCCAGAGTGAAAGCACCGTAGGGTCAGACTGCTTTGTAGAAGGTTCATCCAATACCAAAAGACCAAGGTTGTCAGGTTTTCCATCAGGACGTGGGACCTGGTTAAGAAAAAGGTAAGAAAGCAAAAGGAAAATGGGAAAGGTATAACAAGGCCACACCTGCTGTTTCCAGTAACCTGCAGACAAAGAACTCTTCTGGTTCATTATTGTTCCTAGCTTTACTATTATGGTGTACTAAACACTACCTAGAAAAAAATATATGCTCTATGGCAGTTTAAATATAAACCTGAAGTCATGGATAATTAGAAGGGAAATACATGACAAATTTTTAATATCTGAAATAATAAAGAATTTTAATAAAGTATTAAAGTATCACTTAACAGCAATCAGTATAACTCTGAATAGAGAGCAAGGTTAAGAACGCTAATAAAATGAATATGTATCGAGGTAGCCAATGCTAGTCAAAGAAATTAGTGGAACTGATAGTAACAGGAGGTTCAGAAAGAAACACTTAAGGATCATTTTTCGGATATATTGAATATACCTTTAGGAATGCATCGATATCTCCAACGGCTGGGATAAAATCAGGAATGAAGGGTTTCAGTTTGTGGTCCAAGTCAATCAACTGAGGTGTGTACCTAGGAGATATTGCCAAGGGATGGTGAAGACATTCAGGGAAAGTACTTTACCATTCAAGCTAAGAAAGAAATCTAAGTAAAACGGCCTTGTTTAAGACTAGAGGTAAGAAAGGTCTAGAAGGCAGCTATGCTCTCTGCTATACCAGCAAGGCAAGTAGGACAGATTTGGGGCATGGTAGGCATGGGGTATGGTGAGAGGTCCTAGCACTCACCGACTGATGTACTGGAAGAGTTCCTTAATCTCTGCAGAAACTGGCAAATGCTCAAAATCTGCAGGATCGTAGGCTCTGGGGAAAGGAAAATACAGTTTGTTCAGGGCTGTCAAAGAAGAGTAGAGTCCTGATTCAGCCTACGTGTTACTCTTGCCACAGGGGACTATGACTTTAAACTTAGCTTCTGCCTCTCCCACATCTGCCTTTCTTTTTTTTTTTTTTTTGCACTTTTTGGCCAGGGCCAGGTTTGAACCCACCACCTTGGGTATATGGGGCCAGTGCCCTACTCCTTTGAGCCACAGGTACAGCCTCTATACATCTGCCTTTCCTAATAGCTTACAGGACAACTTTAAAATTGATCATAATTAGGGCAGTGCCTTTGGCTCAGTGAGTAGGGCACCGGCCTCATATACCAAGGGTAGTGGGTTCAAACCTGGCCCCGGCCAAACTGCAACAAAAAAATAGCCAGGCATTGTGGCAGGCGCCTGTAGTCCCAGCTACTCAGGAGGCTGAGGCAAGGGAATTGCTTAAGCCCAAGAATTTGAGGCTGCTGTGAGTTATGACATCACAGCACTTTACCAAGGGTGACCAAGTGACACTCTGTCTCAAAAAACAAAAACAAAAAACCCCAAGAACATGTATATAGTAAAAAAAAAAAAAAAAAATGTAACATTAATTACTATTCAGTAAAATGTAATGAACAATTGAGTTAGAAGATTATTAATAAGTTTCTTCTGGCCAGGCACAGGGGCTCACACCTATAATCCGTGTACTTTGGAAGGTTGATTACGCCACTGCACTCCAGTCTGGGTGAAAGAATAAGACCTTGTCTCAAAAAAAAAAGAAGGTTCTTCCAAGGAGACTTGCTTAACAAAAAATTTTTTATATATATATATACACACACACACACATATATATATACACACACACATATATATATATACACACACATATATATATAAAAAATGACTTTAAATTTACATTTCTTCAGATTAAAATTTATGGAAATAGGATATGATCATGAGATAGCATGACAAAGTCCAGGATTCAACATTTGCAGCAGGGCTGAGCAAGGAGGCTCATGCATGTAATCCTAGCACTCTGGGAGGCTGAGGCTGGAAGAATGCTTGAGCTCAGGAGTTTGAGACCAGCCTGAGCCAGTGTGAGACCCCCATCTCTAAAAATTAGCTGGGCGTTGTGGTGGGTGCCTATAGTCCCAGCTACTTGGGAAGCTGAGGCAGGAGACTCACTTAAGCCCAAGAGCTGGAGGTTGCCATGAGCTGTTGATGCCATGCCATTCTACCGAGGGCGATAAAGTGAGACTCTACCACTACCAAAAAAAAAAAAAAAGGTATGAAAGACAGTGTGAAAAGTTTTATCTCTCAGCAAAGTTCCTCCCTGAAAGGTAATTTTACTACTATAACTAGCTCTAATGGATCCTTCCAGAGGTTAAGTCTAAGCTTTGGTATATATGCAAACATTTTTTTTCTGAGAAAGAGAGCCACTTGAAAGCAGGGACCCGCTTTCAGATTTGCTCAGTAAAATCTCACATAATTCCTGAGGCCACAAGTATTTCAGAAAGTGCAAGTCAGAGAAAGGACTAGATGAGAAGTGGAGCCCTAAAGAAATAAAAACTCATCATGCTGGGTTTCTGAGACATCTGAAAATCTTAAATAGAAATCAAAAGAAATGCTGCAATTTTGCTGCTGATATCCTCCCAGTCCAGTATTTTTTTTTTTTTTTTTTTTTTTTTGCAGTTTCTGGCCAGGGCTGGGTTTGAACCCACTACCTCTGGCATATAGGGCCAGGGCCCTACTCCTTTGAGCCACAGGCACCGCCCCCAGTCCAGTGTTTTGAAGGAAGTGTTTCCCTCCTTGGCGTGGTGTCCTTTCCCCTCACCCTTCCAGAGGGGCTCCGTGTTCTTCATCATCATCGTCATCATCAGAATCAGTTTCTGATGAGTCGTCGTCGTCATCGTCATCATCATTTTCACTGAAGCCCCGCTGAGGTGTCAACTGTGAGGTCTTCTTCTTCTCCTGAGATAGGGCAGGGCAGGCGTAGAGAGGTTCACATGAAGAGAAATTTAATGTATCTGTGCCCAGTTCCATACAGCTCTAATCAAAAGCCCCCCCCACCAGGCACCTAATCATCAGAAAGAGAAGGCAGCACTTTTCAGAAAATGTTTGAGAGCCTTCTGCTCCTGCTCAGCTTCAAACGGGGTCCCCACTTTCTATAACCACATTCCATTTCTCTATAAATTCTATCTAATTTATGTCTATTGTACCAATTACTTAGAGATCCTTCATAAGCTTTCTATAGAGAGCTTAAACCCTAAAACCTAGGGGCTTTCAAGAAAGAGGATATAGCAACTCTAATTATTTTGGGAGGAAATGCGGGGAAGAGAAACTTTTGAGGATCTTAATATTCACAAAGGTCATAGGAAGGAAATCTAGTATTTAATTTGCAAGACTGCCAGAGTAAGCTGCTTGAAACTACCAAAAGAACTTTCATAATCAATCAGCCCTGTGCCTGAACTCTGATCAGCAGGTCAAGAGACTATGGATTTTCCATTTTTTGTCCAGTGTTATTTCTCTTCATGGGGTATCTGACTTACCCATATTTCCCTCCCCTTTCCCTTTAAGTCAAATGAAATGACTGTACCTTCTATCTCAAGACACATAGCTCTTTTCTTCTTAGCTTTACAACCTATCTTTCCAAGCTTCTGGCTGTCTATGTACCATCCTACCCTCTCAAATCCATCAGAAGGGGTCTAGTGGTGCTTACAATTTACAGAGGCAGGTAGGACAAGGTCTGTGTTTTTGCCTCTGTGGCCTGGAGGCATTGGCATGCCCACCCTTAGGATCTGAAGGATGATTAATTGGTCCTCTTTAAAATCAAGTTTTGAAAGATTGGTTTCCATATGTCATATGGCTTATATTGAGGTTAAGAGATGTTGGTTCCAGTTTTTAAAAATTACTCAGTGCTTCTCTATGGTTAATCAGCTACTGGCATACAAAACTGTGACATATTACAGGACATCAAAAATTGCTTTTGGGCCAGGCACAGTGGCTTTCACTTGTAATCCTAGCCCTCTGGGAGACAGAGGTAGGAGTATCATCTGAGGTCAGGAGTTCAAGATCAGCCTGAGGAAGAGCAAGACCCCATCTCTATCTCTATTAAAAATAGAAATAAACAGCCACACTTGGTGGCACATGCCTATAGCCCCACCTACTCAGGAAGCTGAGGCAGGAGGATCACTTGGGCCCAAGAACTTGAGGCTACAGTGAGCTATGATGACACCACTGCATTCTAGCTGAGGCAAAAGAGACTCTGTCTCAAAAAAAAAAAAAAGGAACATTGATTGTCAATTTAAAGAATATTCAAAATATATCCTTTCCACTGATTCTGGGTGCATACTAAATTAAAAAAATAAATGAGTCTTGAATACTGACTGCAACATGAAGACTAAAAGAATCTAGGGTGTCTATACAAAATCTGGAGGCAAAGTGGGAAAAGGAATAGCAAATAGGAAAATTATTTTTCTTTTGTCTGCTTCTTCAAAGTTGTACTTTGCAAAATCCCTGATATAAAGGCCAAAGATTTATATATCACAAATACCTAAGAAGTTAACTTGCACGTAAGAAGTTAAAACAGCGCACTAGTCACAGAGTGGGACCCACCTTAAAATGTTACCTTTAGGCTTTTTAATGAACTCAGTCTATATCACTACAGCTTTCTACATGACTTCAAACATTCTTTGCCTGAGTTTCCAAAGCTCTTGTTCTTAAAGGATCATTAAAATGTAACCATCAGATCACATGGTAAGGCTGAACACAAATGGTTGTCAAGAGAGCACATGTACAACTCTTAAGGTCCTACCTGGCTAGAGATGCAGGTATCTTTCCGTCTTTCTTTCAGAAACAGGGTTATTCTCTGGGTTCACAGAATAACAGCAAAGGGACATCTGAGTCTTAAGGCCTCAAAATTAAAATCTCTTTCACAAAATATTGGCAGTATCACAAGTGTTGACAATGAAAAAAATGCCTAGACCAATATTCCTAACTTGCTTTGTTATAAGAATTACCTGCACTGCTTCCTGAAAATATCAATTCACAGGCTTTTATCTTCGAGATGGTGAGTGAGGCGTGGGAATTGGTATTTTAAAAAGTAAGTCCCCTCCCTTGATTCTTATGATCAGTAAAGTTTGTGAAACACTGGCCTTCATCATATGAAATTCCTCAACAAAAAGTTTGCTGTGTGGTAGGCTTGATTCCCGAAAAAGGATCAAAATCTCAAGGTCCTTTGCTACTGACTTTCCTCTATGAGTTCCAAGATATTTATTTATTTACTTTTTTTTTGGCTGGGGCTGAGTTTGAACCCACCACCTCTGGCATATAGGGCTGGTGCTCTACTCCTCTGAGCCACAGGCGCCGCCCTATTTATTTACAAAATTTTTTTTTATTGTTTTGGGTTAATTCAGAGTATAACGAACTAGGTTATAATGATTGCATTTGTTACATAAAGTCCCTCTTATAATTGTGTCCTGCCCCTAAGAGGTGTGTCATATACCCTAACATTGTGCCCATTAAGTGGGAGCATCCCATCCCCCACCCTCCTCCCATTCCCCTGCTCCCTGGTTCTCCTGCTCCCCACCTTGAACTGATTTGAGTTTTTCTCTTATGTGGGTGTGTATTAGATCCTATACTAGCTTCATATTAGAATTGAGAACATTGTATTTTTACTTTTCCATTCTTGAACTAAAACATATTTAACTGTTAGAGTTAGTGTTTAAGACATGTTTACTGAGGCTGGGTGCAGTGGCTCACTCCTGTAATCCTAGCACACTGGGAGGCCAAGGCAGGTAGACTGCTTGAGCTCAGGAGTTTGAGATCAGCCTGAGTAAGAGTGAGACCCCCATCTCTACTAAAAATAAAAAAACTGAGACAAGAGGATCGCTTGACCAAAGAGTTTGAGTTTACTGTGAGCTATGATAAGACAGAACTATACCAAAGGTGACAGAGTGAGACTCTGTCTCAAAAAAAAAAAAAAAAATAGCTGGGTTGTGGTGGGCACCTATAGTTCCAGGGGAGGCTGAGGCAAGAGAATTACTTGAGCCCAAAAGTTTGATGATGCTGTGAGCTGTGATGTCACAGCACTCAACCGAGGGCAACAAAGTAATACTCTGTCTCAAAAAAATAAATAAATAAAGACATGTTTACTGGCCTGGCCCTGTGGCTCACATCATCTGTAATCCTAGCAGTCTGCAAGGCCAAGGCAGGTGGATCACCTGAACTCAGCAGTTCCAGCCCAGCCTGAGCAAACTGAGACCCCCAACTCTACTGAAAATAGAAAAACTAGCCAGACATCACGATGGCAGGCACCTGTAGTTCCAGCCACTCAGGAGGCTAAGGCAAAAGGATCACTTGACCCCAAGCGTTGGAGGCTGCTGTGACCTATGACACCATGGCACTCTACTGAGGGCCATAAAGTGAGTCTCAAAAAAAAAAAAGACGATCGCCCAAGTGTTTGAGGTTGTTGTGAGCTACGATGACACCATTGCACTCTACCCAAGGAGAGAGAGAGTGAGACTCTATCTCTGACAAAAAAAAAAAAGAAAAAGACATGTTTACTTGATGAACTGTTGTCATCTCTAACTACGAAAAACCCAAAGCAGAAATTCTACAAGAAGCTGTGAGTTATAACTTAAGGACCATAATTAAAAAAAAAGCTGTGGGTTATACCACACCTTGTTATTTTCTTCTTCATACTCATCACTGCTGTTATCAGCCATAGTCTTGTTAGGAAGCTCGGCAGAATGAGGAAGTCCTTAAAAGAAAAGTTTTCCCTTTAGGGTATTGTTAAGATGATTTTTAAAAACAAATATTTTTAGTTTATAGACTATATTCTCTAATGGAAGAGTTATGGAACAGGGTTTACCAGAAACTAGAAGACAGGAGACTGAATTTTAGTTGTGGCTCTATCAGTTCAATTCAAGATATATTTACTATACATTTCTGTGCTTAAGGGACTGGGTTAGACCTTATATTAACCAATGTAATATAAACTCTGCCCTTAGTTTACACATTGGAAAAGAGATTAGTGGCTCAGCGCCAGCCACATACACCCAAGGTGGTAGGTTCAAATCTAGCCCGGCCCGCCAAACAACAATGACAGCTGCAACCAAAAATTAGCTGGGCATTGTGGCGGGCACCTGTGGTCCCAGCTACTTGGGAGGCAGAGGCAGGAGACTCGCTTGAGCCCAGGAGTT
>NW_003852503.1:6006581-6013678 GCF_000181295.1 Otolemur garnettii | reverse complement strand
GGTTGCTGTGAGCTGTGATGCCACAGCACTCTACCCAGGGGGACAGCTTGAGGCTCTGTCTCAAAAAAAAAAAAAAGAGAGCGATTAGTAACTAATAAAGTCAAGATTAGTAACTAATAAAGTCAAAAGAGTGCTAGACTTAACAGCTAGAAGACTGGCAAAAAAAATTTTTGAGACTGTGTGTCAAGCTGTCACCCTGAGTAGAGGGCCATGGCATCACAGCTCACAGCAACCTCAAACTCTTGGGCTTAAGTTATTGTCTTGCCTCAGCCTCCCAAGTAGCTGGGATTACAGGTGCCCGCCACAACACCCAGCTATTTTTTTTTTTTTTTGGTTGCAGTTGTCCTTGTTGTTTAGCTGGCCCAGGCTGAGATTGAACCCACCACCCTCGATGCATGTAGCTGGCACTGTAACCACCATGCTACAGGTGCCAAGCCAACACTGGCAAACTTTATGTTGTATACTATGATAAACCAACAAAAACCCTGGTGTCATACTGATTCCTAACTCAAGAGTCAAATCCAGGCTTGGTGCCTGTGGCTCAAGCAGCTAAGGCGCCAGCCACATACACCTGAGCTAGCCGGTTCGAAGCCAACCCAGGCCCGCCAAACAATAATGACAGCTACAACCAAAATATAGCCATGCATTGTGGCAGGCACCTATAGTTCCAGTTACTTGGGAGGCGGAGGCAGGAGAATCACTTGAGCCCAGGAGTTGGAGGTTGCTATGAGCTATGATGCCATGGCACGCTACCTAGGGCAACAGCTTGAGGCTCTGTCTCAAAAAAAAAAAAAGAAAAGAGTCAATCCATCAGGAAGCCTTACTGATTCTACAATATGTCTTGTACAGTATTTCCCTCTTCTATTCTTAACTTCCACACCAAGTTCCAAGCCACTACCATTTCAACTCAGTCACTGCAAGAGTCCCTCCAACTGGTTCCCAACACTTTCCTTTTCATTTTTCAGCCTATTCCACCCATGACAGCAACACAACCTCCACAGCTCTGTGTGTTAGGCCTCCTGCCTACCTCTCTGATTCGAACATATCCAGTCCCCTCTGTCATACGCGGGTCTCTTTCATGTCCTCAAACTAAGCCAAGTTCTTTCAGGCCTCAGACTTTTTATATCTTACATGCTGTTTCCTCTTCCTGGTCTACTTAAGTTTCTGGATCCTTCTCATTTTCTTTCTATTTTTTTTTTTCTTGAGATGACTGAGGCAATTCTCTTGCCGCAGCCTTCCAAGTAGCTGGGACTACAGGCGTCCACAATGTCTGGCTATTTTATAGAGACGGTGTCTCACTCTAGCTCAGAGCTGGTCTCGAACTGGTGAGCTCAAGCAATCTGCCCACTTTGGCCTCCCAGTGGGCTGGGATTACAGGTGTGAGCCACCATGTCCGGCCTGACCCTTCTCATTTTTCAGTCTCAAATGTCACCTCCTTACGTCTTCTCTGGCCACCCTATCAAAATCAGGCCCCCATCCTCACCATTACTCTCCAGAACAGCAAACAATTTGCCTCCTCAATGCACTTATCACATTTGTAATTATATTTATTTATTTGTCACAATGATTATAAGCACCAGGATGGGAGGAATAATGTGTCATTTGTTTTAACACTATATACCCAAAGCCAGGCATAAGGCTGGCACATAGTCTTTTCTTTTCTTTTTTTTTTTTTTTTTTTTGAGACAGGGCCTCAAGCTGTCACCCTGGGTAGAGTGCCGTGGCATCACAGCCCACAACAACCTCCAATTCCTGGACTCAAGTTCTCCTGCCTCCGCCTCCCAAGTAACTGGGACTACAGGTGCCAGCCACAACGCTCAGCTTTTTCTTGATAGTAGTTGTCGTTGTTTGGCAGGCCCGGGCTGTATTCGAATCTGCCAGCTCTAGTGTATGTGACTGGTGCCTTAGCCACATGAGCTACAGGTGCTGAGCCATAGTAGGCATTTTAAAACGTTATTGAAATGGATGGTGTCACATCCTCTAAAAATATTCCACTGAAATTTTTGCCTGGGGTTGTAGTTTAAGGGCAGATTATGGGACATCTTCAAAGCTGAGAAAAACAGTTTTGATAAGTTAAAAAACGACACAACAGCCTGTTGAGCACAATAGTAAAATGAAGTAAATGGCGATAGGGTTGGATGGGGAAAATCTGCAATCTGGGAGGCTCTAATTTCTCTCCCTTTAGTTAGGAAACAAACTATGGCAACATAAGTAAATTGACTCTGAAAGTCAACATTTGCTATTATAAAATAAGAACTTGAAGACTGCCTTGGATCATCCTGCACTTTGCTCTGAGAACATTTCTTTCCTCAGCATTCCTCTTACCTTGGTGTCTTGGGGTTGGAGTATAAATACTTGCAACCTCTTCAGAGTCGTTAATCTCTAGACGCTCATCATATGTCTGGTTTTCAACAATCTTGGTCTAAGCAAAAGGAGATATGAGGACACAGTGCTATTATGGAACACTGAGCACTGAGCCAGGAGATACATTCCAAACTAGTAGGTTCCTCTCCCTTACTCAAGACACTGGTTTTACATAAAAGCTTCACCCCCATCCAAACTTTCCTTAAGGCTTTTTGGCCCTAGTCAAGCAGTTAAGTCATTCTGCTGCAGCCCTTATTTAGGAACTGCTGGCAGCCTGGCTGAAGAATGAGAGAATCAATGAAGGTGGAGATGACCACCAAATTCTGCAGCATACCCCTAAAGACGTCAGATACAAAGGCATGATGAGAACAGTATTTGCATGTAGACTGAGGCTTTCTTCTCTCCTTTGGTTAGTTTTCCCAAGGTTGTTGGGGTTTCTCAGGGAAGGCTGTATAGGTCATAAAGAGTTCTGTCTCTGAGGGAGGGCGGGGTGGCTCAAGCCTGTAATCCTAGCACTTTGGGAGGCTGAGGCGGGTGGATTATTTAAACTCAGGTGCTAGAGACCAGCCTGAGTAAGAGTAAGACCCTATCTCTATTAAAAAATGGAAAAACTAGCTGGGTGTGGTGGCAGGCACCTGTAGTCCCAGCTCCTAGGGTACTAGGGAGGCTGAAGCAAGGATCCCTTGAGGTTGCTGTGAGCTACGATGTCACAGCAGTCTAGCCAAGGGCAACAGAGTGAGACATTGTCAAGAAAGAGATAAAGAAAGAAAAGAAAAGAAACAGAAAGAAAGAAGAAAGAAAGGAAGGAAGGGGAAGAAGAGGGATGTCACAGCACTCTAGCCTAGGGCAACAGAATGAGACATTGTCAAGAAAGAGGGAGAGAAAGAGAGAAAGAAAGAAAAGAAAAGAGAGAGAAAGAGGAAGAAAGGAAGGAAGGGAAAGTAGAGGGGAGGGAGAGAGAGAGAGAAAGAGAGAAAGGGAGGAAAGAAAGGAAAGGAAGGAGGGAAGGAAAAGAAGGAAAGAAAAGAAAGGAAGGAAGTAAAAAGAAAGAAAGAGTTGGTCACTGGGGCCAGTTTTGGGGTGAGAGGGGGTCGCCGAAAAAAGGGTAAGCTCCAGTCTTTCAGTCCCATCCAATAATCGACAGCATCACCCCCAGCTGCACCCTGTCTTTCAGATCAGATCACACTTACGTTAGCTGGAGAATAAAGGAGCCAGGACGGTTGGGGGGTGTGTGTGCGAAGGAACAGTTATCACGGAGACGGGAAAGAGGTCCTAGCGAGCTAGGGGACGGGAAATCCTCTACAATTCCCTCTCGGAGGAAGAAAGGTAGTTCCCTTTCTACTGGAGTAAGTATGAATTACCTGGAGCCCCTCTGAATCCGTCTCCTCTATATGGAAAGAACCCCGGCCTACGGCTGGGGTCTCACTCCAATCTCAGGTTAGACCACCTTAGGAGTTCCACCCGGAGCAACTAGCCCGTTGTCAGCCGCTAGGCAAATAAACACAGACACAAATAAATAAATAAATAAATAAATCATCGCGAGAGTTGCTTTCCCTCTCGCGAGACCTCCTCGTCTCTTCCCCCCCCCCCCCCACCTTACGCCTCTTCCTGCGAGGGGAGCTCACGCACAGGAAGTAGCGGAGTGCGGCTGCTGCCTCTCTGGGCGGCCAAGTGGTCTAGTCGTCTATGGTGTCAGTAACTGCGTCTGTCGCGGCATCTAGCGGCTGTAAGTGGCAAAGCCGACTGATGAATTTCAGTTCTTAAAATTCGCCAGTCTGGAAAACAGGCTGTGCGTTTTCTTCCCGCTAGGACGAAAATCTTTGGGCATGCGATTACGTCTAGATCAGACCTATCAGAATTTAGACGCACTCTCCAGGGAATATTCCACATCACTTTGTACGCCCTTTTATCGCTTGCATACTACATTCTAGTCTTTACCATCACAGTGCCCCGTGGCACGGAACATACTTATGGTAACAAATTAGTCCTTGTTTATCTGAGGTTCAAATTAAAAACTCTGTGTCTTGTATTTTTCATTTATTTTGTATTTATTTATTTGAGACACAGTCTCACTCTGTCTCCAGGGCTAGAGTTCCGTGGCCTCAGCTTAACTCACTGCGACCTCAAACCCCTGGGTTTCTGCAATCCTCTTGCCTCAGCCTCCCAAGTAGCTGGGACTAGAGGGGCCTCCCACAAGGTCAGACTAATTTTTCTATTTTTAGTAAAGACAGATCTTACTCTTGCTCAGGCTGGTCTCTGAAGTCAGGACCTTAAGGGATCCCCAGCCTGAGCCTCCTAGAGTGCTGGTATTACAGGCGTGAGCCACCACACCCGGCTTTGTATTTTCATTTGCTAACTAAGTCTATGAATTTCTTTAAGGTAGGGTCTGTGTCCCACTAACTTTTAAACTCGCCTAGCGCCAGTGTGTTACATAAATTAGTCACATGTTTGGTGGATGAATGGAGGAATGAGTGAATGAAGATATAAGGAGCAAATTTATTTATTTTGAGAACAGAGTCTCCCTGGAAAGAGTGCCATGGCATCATTATAGCTCACAGCAACCTCAAACTCTTGGACTCAAGCAATCCACTTGCCTCAGCCTCCCTAATAACTGAACTTCTGGCAGCCACCACAATGCCTGTTTAGTTTTTCTATTTTTAGTAGAGACAGGGTCTCACTCTTGATCAGGCTGGTCTGGAACTCTTGAGCTCAAGCAATTCACCTGCCTTGGCCTCCCAGAGTGTTAGGATTGTGGGCAGGAGTCACCAAGCTCCACCTAGAACAAATATTTTATTTTATTTTTCCTTTTTCTTTTTTTTTGTAGAGACAGAGTCCTATGGCATCACAGCTCACAGCAACCTCCAACTCCTGAGTTTTAGGCCATTCTCTTACCTCAGCCTCCCGAGTAGCTGGGACTACAGGTGCCTGCCACAACGCCTGGCTATTTTTTTGTTGCACTTTGGCCGGGGCCAGGTTTGAACCCGCCACCCTCGGTATATGGGGCTGGCGCCCTATGCGCTGAGCCACAGGCACCTGCCCTAGAACAAATATTTTAAAACTCTAGACATAAATAATTTGGGGAGTCAGATACATAGAAAAGAATATTAGAAATTTGGCACTGGGGTGACACCTGTGGTTCAGTGTGTAGGGTGCTGGCCCCATCTACCAAGAGTGGTGGGTTCAAACCCAGCCCTGGCCAAACTGCAACAAAAAATAGCCGGGTGTTGTGGCGGGGACCTTGTAGTATCAGCTACTCTGGAGGCTGAGGCAAGAGAATCACCTAAGCCCAAGAGCTGAAGGTTGTGTGAGCAGTGACGCCACGGTGCTCTACCAAGGGTGACAAAATGAGACTCTGTCTCTAAAAAAAAAAAAAGAAAAGAAAAGAAATTTGACACTGAAAACCCACCAGAGGAGGCCAGGCATTGTGGCACATGCCTATAATCCGAGCACTCTGGGAGGAGGCCAAGGCCAGAGGATCCCTTTAAGTTCAGGATTTGGAGACCAGCCTAAGCAAGAGTAGGACCCCATCTCTGCTAAAAATAGAAAAAACTAGCTAGTTGCAGTGGCATGGGACTATAGTCCCTGCTACTCTGGAGGATGAGGCAAAAGCATTGCTTAAGCCCAAGAATTTGAGGCTGCTGTGAGCTATGATGCCACAGCGCTGTATCCAGGGCAACAGAGAGCGAGTCTGTCTCAAAAACAAAACTTTCCAGAGGAAAACAAGGAAAGTGGTCTAAAAAGAAATGAGAGGTAACGCCTCTGAAAGTCTTTTAGTTAAAAATTGAACAACAAAATATTTTTTATTTTTGTGATTTGTTATTGCTTATAACAATGAGCATGTAATCTTGAGTGCTTACTATGTAGGAGCGCTTAGATTGTATAATATACAATCTTAGGAGAGAGATGTTAACTGTCAATTTACAGATTAGGTAATTAAGGCTTAGAGAGTTAAAGTATCTTGCCTAAAGTCACTCAGCTAAGTAAGTGCTGAAAATAGAAATCAAGCACAGGTCAGTCTCATTCCTAAATCTCTGCCTTTTTTTTTTTTTCTCGGAGACAAAGTCTCAACTTTGTTGCCTTTGGTAGAATGCTGTGGCATCACAGCTCACAGCAACCTCTAACTCTTGGGCTTAAGTGATTCTCTTGCCCTCCCAAGTAGCTGGGATTAGGTGCCTGCCACAACACCTGGCTTTGTTGTTGTTGTTGTTGTTTGTACTTGTCCTTGTTGTCTGGCAGGCATAAGCCAGGTTCAAACCCACCAGCTCTGGTGTATGTGGCTGACGCCCTACTCGCTGAGCTACATCGAGCCCTAAGTCTCTGCTTTTTTTTTTTTTTTTAGTTTTTGGCCGAGGCTGGGTTTGAACCCACCACCTCTGGCATATGGGGCGGGTGCCCTACTCCTTTGAGCCACAGGCACCACCCAAGTCTCTGCTTTTAACCATTATGATATTCTGCCTCCTAGTACTCCTTGTGATGCGTGCTTACAGGGTGGTTTTTCTTCTGCAGTTTAATTCAGCTAATGTCATATTTCCCAAGAATCGTCATTAAATGTTCTTTGCTCAGAACTTCGAAGGTTCATATGGGAGGCCCTGGAAGCTGTTAACATTAGGTAAAATTGGCTCAGCGCCTATAGCTCAACCGGCTAAGGCACCAGCCACGTACACCTAAGGTGGCAGGTTCGAATCCAGCCCAGACCCGCCAAACAACAATGACGGCTGCAACCAAAAAATAGC
>NW_003852503.1:6002316-6006474 GCF_000181295.1 Otolemur garnettii | reverse complement strand
AGGAGTTGGAGGTTGCTGTGAGCTGTGATGCCATAGCACTCTACCCGGGGGACAGCTTGAGGCTCTGTCTCAAAAAAAAAAAAAAAAATTAGGTAAAATTTTCAAATAAGATTTTTACTTTTTAAAAAAGATAGTCTTTCTTAAAATATGCATACTTTTTGTAACAACAATAAAAAATTGTTTTACTTGGTGATGCCTGTGGCTCAAAGGAGTAGGGCGCCGGCCCCATATGCCAGAGGTGGTGGGTTCAAACCCAGCCCTGGGCAAAAACTGCCAAAAAAAAATAGTTTTACCTTATAAATATGTAAAACTATTCTGTGTGAATTAAAATTTTTTATTTATTTATTTTTTGTAGATTAATAAGAGAAAGTTTTTTTCCCAAATACCATGTGCATGGGGGGAAACAAAGGATGATTTCACCTAAAAATCTTTTAAATAGGGGGCAGCGCCTGTGGCTCAAAGGAGTAGGGCGCTGGCCCCATATGCCGGAGGTGGCGGGTTCAAAACCCAGCCCCGGCCAAAAATACTGCAAAAAAAAAAAAAAAATGTTTTAAATATCTTTGACAGGGCTGGGTGTCGTGGCTCACACTTATAATCTTAGCACTCAGGGAGTCCGAGCGGGGTGGACCGATTGAGCTGATGAGTTCAAGACCAGCCTGAGCAAGAGGGAAACCCCATCTCTAAAAAATAGCCAGGTGTTGTGGTGGGGGCCTGTAGTCCCAGCTTCTTGGGAGGATGAGGCAAGAGGATGGCTTGAGCCCAGGAGTTGGAGGTTGCTGTGAGTTATGATGTCATGGCCTTCTACCAAGGGCAAGACAATGAGACTCTGCCTAATAAATAAATAAATAAATAGAAATAAATACAGTTTGATTCATATCCTTCCAGACATTCAAAGTTCAAAAATATTTGAGCCTTCTAAAGAGTCTATTAGCCAGGGCGGTGGCTCACACCTGTAATCCTCGCACTCTGGGAGGCTGAGGCAAGTGAATCACTTGAGCCCAGCAGTTTGAAGTTGCTGTGAGCCAAGACAACATGGCACTCTACTCAGGCAGACAAAGTGAAACTCTGTCTCACACACAAAAAAGTCTATTAGAATGGCTAGGTGTGATGGTTCTCGCCTCTAAGTCAAACACTTTATGAGGCTGAGGCGGGAGGACTGTTTGAGGCCAGGAGTTTGAGACCATCTTGAGCAAGAGATGTCTCTACAAAAAATAGAAAAGCAAGACACTATCTCTACAAAAAAATAGCAAAATAAGCAAGACGTGCACCAGTAGTCCCAGTTACTCAGAGAGCTGAGGCAGGAAGATCAGTTAAGCCCAGGAGTTTGAGGTTATACTGAAGTACGACGATGCCACTGCACTCTAGCCCAAGTGCAAAAAGATTCTTTTAGAAGTCCATCGGCGGTGGAATTGATTTGGGTAAGAGTGAGAGTGAGAAGTCTATAATGCAGTGCTTAAGAGTATAACCCAAGGTCAAGAAGTTGTAGCATGAGATGGTGGTAAGATAGTTTTTCTCGCCATACCTTGGGATTTCCTTACATGTAAAATGGAGATAACAATGGCACCTCTCTCAGAGAATTTTTGTAAAGATTAAATGAGATAATCTGTATGAAGAAGTTACTGCCTGGTACATTATAAGTGTTCAATAAAGCTAGGCAAGGTGGCTCACGCCTATAATCCTAGTGATACAGGAAAAGTGGTATCCCAGCCAGCTCGTGGAGCTGGGGAGTGTGGGCTGGCTGCCTCCGCCTTGGCAATGCTGGTGCAGTGGCAGCAAGGAGCAGAACCAGCAGTATGGAAGGTAGGCAGGGGGTCTCCATTTCCTAGGCCTGGGAATAAAAGGTATTGTAGACATTTATTTGCAACCCAGACATGACCCAGACAGATGTCCCAGACACACTAAATGTAACTACCTGGCCCGCTAAATGTAACTATGGAGGGCCAGACGCATCCCAGACAGACCTCCCAGACAGGCTAAATGTAACTAACAAGCCCCGCTAAATGTAACTACTGAGGGCCCCATGTGACTATATAGGCCCCTAGACAAAGAGCCTAGAAACAGACAGAGAGGGAGAGAGAGCACTTTTCTCTCTCTACCAGGAGCTCTGGCACTTCTGTATTCTTTTCTGTAAATAAATCCTGTCTTACCACTGATCTGTGGTCCGTGGATTCATTCTTCAAATCACGGAGACCAAGAACCTACTGAAGAGCAAAATTCCGGTATCACTAGCACTCTGGGAGGCCAAGGTGGGAGGATTGCTTGAGCTCACAAGTTCAAGACCAGCCTGAGCAAAAAGCGAGACTCCTGTCTCTACTAAAAATAGAAAAACTGAGGCAAGAGGATCCCTTGAGCCCAAGAATTGGAGGTTGCTGTGAGCTGTGATGCTACAGCACTCAACCCAGGGTGAGAACTTGAGACTCTGTCTCAAAAAAAAAAAAAAGTTCAAAAAAATTTTAAAGAACACACAGGAGATTTTGATAGGCAGGATGTTTTAATGGGAAAAGTGGGGTCTGAATCCTGGCTCTACCACGTACTGACTCTGTGAGTTTGGGCAACTGCTTAATTTCTTTGTTTTTTGTTTTTTGTTTTTTTTTTTTTTGAGACAGAGCCTCAAGCTGTCCCCCTGGCTAGAGTGCCATGGCTTCACTGCTCACAGCAACCTCCAACTCCTGGGCTCAAGCGAGTCTCCTACCTCCGCCTTCCAAGTAGCTGGGACCACAGGCGCCCACCACAACGCCCGGCTGTTTTTGATTGCAGCCATTATTGTTGTTTGGCGGGCCGGGCTGGATTCAAACCCGCCACCTTAGGTGTATGTGGCTGGCGCCTTATAGCCACTTGAGCCATAGGTGCTGAGCCTGCTTAATTTCTTTGAACCTCATTGTTCTTATCTAGATTGTTGTCAAGAATTGGAGATGGCTGGCTCAGGGCCCGCACCCATAGCACATTGATTATGGCACCAGCCACAAACACTCAGGCTGGCGGGTTCAAACCTGGCTGGTCCAGCTAACCAACAATGACAACTGCAACAAAAAAATAGGTAGGAGTTGTGGTGGGTATAGCTGTAGTCCCAGCTACTTGGGAGGCTGAGGCAAGAGAATCGCTTAAGCCCAAGAGCTTGAGGTTGCTATGAGCTATGACGCCATGGCACTCTACAAAGGGCGACATAGTAAGACTTTGTCTCAAAAAAAATAAAAAATAAAAATAATTAGAGATAGCATATGTAAAGTACCAGACATAAAATAAGCCCTCAACAGTGATGAATACTGGTAGCCCCAGCTCCTTGGGAGGCTGAGGCAGGAGAATCCATTGGTCCCAAAAGTTCACAGCAAGCCTGCAACATGAGACCCCCATCTCTTAAAATAAAAGAACTCAAGACTCAGCACCTGTAGCTCAGTGGCTAGGGCACCCACCACATACAGTGGGGCTGATGGGTTCAAACCTGGCCCAGGCCTGTCAAACAACGACAACTACAACAAGAAAATAGCCAGGCGTAAATAGCCAGGTGTTGTGGTGGGCGTCTGTGGTCCCAGCTACTTGGGAGGTAGAGGCAGGAGACTCGCTTGAGCCCAGAACTTGGAGTTTGCTATGAGCTGTGATGCCACAGCACTCTACCCAGGGGGACAGCTTGAGGCTCTGTCTCAAAAAAGAAAAAAGAAAAAAAGAAAAAAAAATAGCCAGGCATTGTGTCAGGCATCTGTACTCCCAGCTGCTTGAGAGGCTAAGGCAAGAGAATCCCTTAGGCCCAAGAGCTTGAGGTTGCTGTGAGCTGTGACACCACAGCACTCTACCAAGGGCAACATAGAGAGACTCTATCTCAAAAAAAAACAACTCAATTTAAAAATTGCTGTTATTGGGTGGTGTCTGTGGCTCAGTGAGTAGGGCGCTGGATCCATATCCCAAAGGTGGCAGGTTCAAACCCAGCCCAGCCAAAAAAAAAAAAAAATTGTTGTTATACTATATATATATATGCATATATATATATCTCCTATAAATATATATTTAATATGGTTGAGTGCTGTTGGGTTGAGTCAAAGATACAGAATAAAATGATGAAAGGATAGAACTGCTAAATTGGTTATTCTCTGTAAAGTCTGAAATTTGCCATAGGACAACTATCAAGAGAACCAGAAGACAAGATTTTTTTTTTTTTTTTTTTTT
>NW_003852503.1:5996372-6000649 GCF_000181295.1 Otolemur garnettii | reverse complement strand
TTGTTGTTTGGCGGGTCCGGGCTGGGGATTCGAACCCGCCACCCTAGGTGTACGTGGCTGGCGCCTTAGCCGGTTGAGCTATAGGCGCCGAGCCGCTTTCTGTACATTTTTTAATGCTATAATTTACAAATTATAAAAATTTACCCTTTTAAAGTATACAATTCAGCAGTTTTAATACATTCATCTCTAACTCCAGATTCTTTTATTTATTTTTTTTTTTTTGAGACAGAAAAAAAGTGAGGGCAACTCACTTTGTTGCCCTCAATAGAGCGCTCTGACATTAAAGCTCACAGTAACCTCAAACTCTTGAGCTCAAGCCATCCTCCTACCTCAGCCTCCCAAGTAGCTGAGACTCCAGGCTTGTGCCACCTCAGTTGCCCTTTGCCCATTTTTAAATTGCAATTCCGTGTCATTTATTGATGAGTTGTAAGAGTTCTTCATATATTCTGGATACTCGTCCCTTATGCAAGCGGGTTATTTCTTATATTAAATGATAGTGGTCGGGAGAGCAACTTTATAAATTGTAAGAGGTAACGCAGAATAAATGGTGGCAGTGCAAAAACAGCGATATGAGGTTCCACAGCTAGGGTCGCTGGGGCGAAATCCCCACCACACCTGTACCAGGCCTGAGCAGCAACCCAGTACCCACCATTTCCCCCTTCCCACTGGCCCCGCCCACTGCCCTTTGACCCGTGCCGTTTCCGGTTGACGACGTGGCTCGGGACCGCCATCTTGGCAAGAGGCGAAGCGGCAGCGGCTCCTGTCAGGGGGGCAGCGGGTCCAGAGCGACCGGTGCTCCCCTTCCCCTGACCCGAGCCCTAACCCCAGTGGAGCCGGAGCACGGGCGCGCCTCCCCACCGACCTCACCATGGTAAGATTCGAGCCAGGACCCGAACTCCCGCGGGCCGAGCTCCGCTCCCCGCCTCTCGCCGCGAGCCGGCCTGGTACCGGGGCCAGAGGAGCCCCGCCCCGAGGGTCTAGAGCCGGGTGTTGCTCTTCGGGCTCCGGGAGCAGTGTGGCCTCCCCTGCCCTCTGCCCAGCTGCCCGGGGGATACGAGGGAGCTGCCTCCTGCTCCCCGGTGGTTGTGCCACCTCCGCACGCTCCCGACCGGCTGGACTCCCTTTCCTCCCGGGACGGCCTGGGATTTTTGCTCTGCGCGAACCTTGTCCTGGCTGCCGTGTGGGCCCCGCTCTGCGGACCTTGAAGCTGCCGTCCAGCAGGTTCCCCGGCGCTTAGGCTCGGCAGGCTGGGCCCCTCTCAGGAGGTGCCGTTTTTCTGCTCCCAACCCCAGGGTTTGGTTGGCGTGATAGTCGAAATCCAAATCCACTGGTGTTGAAGAATTTTTCTTTTGTTTGTTCGAAGGGGGAAGTAGAGCCACAGAATGAGGAGTAACTTGTAGTACTAATTTATGGGACCCCAGTGCCCCTGAAACCTCCCGCTTCTTCTGTATAACTTACGTGTGTCCATTTGTCAGTGTGGTTAGTGTAGGACGTGTATATAGCACTGGGAAAATGTGAACGGGTTATGGAGAAGACGGGGTTTCTTTCTTCAAGGAACTTACTGTTGGAGTGGAGTAAAGTGTGCATGTGGCATATCCTAATCAGATGTCTCGCAGGAGGTGGAGTAAGAGGGGTGGGTTATATTATGGGACCTGTTACTTGCTGTCAGTTCCATTATCTTTATGTCTTCATCTGTTACAGAGATAGGATAAATTAATGTGGTGAAGATGGGGGAAGTCAGAACTGCTGACTCCACTAAATCTTGCTTTATCGCTGAGATTTGTAGTTATTCATGAAGTAGAAGACATTCTTTCGGCTTAGACGAACTAGTAATTCATTTTTTTAGTGCACCTGTACCCTTTAATCTTTTGAAGGATGTTCTGTTCTCTTTTTTTTTTTTTCAATAATTTCATTTTAAAGCTTCTTCCTACATACCCATGAGATGACAACAGTGTAATTTGGTCCCAGTCTTAAGTTCTGTTGACAGCCCTTTAGAGGAGAACATGGATAGTGAGAGGATTCATGTTTAGGCTTTAAACCACTGAAAGGTTGTTTTTTCAGCCTCAGTTACATAAATTACATCAGTCAGGCTTGCCTCCTAAAACTTTTGTGTTGGATGTAAAATTTCCAAAAAAAATTTTTTTTTAAATTCTACTCGGAAGCTCCAGATTGTGCTAATAATTTTGAAACTCCTGTTTTCTTGGCGGTGCCCCTAGCTCAGTGAATAGGGTGCCGGCCACATACACCAAGGCTGGTGGATTCAAGCCTGGCCCAAACCTGCTAAACAACAATGACAGCTGCAACCAAAAAATAGCTGGGCATTATGGTGGGTACCTGTAGTCTCAGCTACTTGGGAGGCTGAGACAAGAGAATCAGTTAAGCCCAAGAGCTGGAGGTTGCTGTGAGCTGTGATGCCAGAAACTCTACTGAGGGCAACATAGTGAGACTCTGTCTCAAAAAAAAAAAAAAAAAGTTGTATCAAAACTTATAAAAGTTTGTTTTTCCTCAATAGTTTATTAAAAATTTTTAAACATCTGGAAAAGAACTTTACAGTGAATAATCATTAACATTTCAGTATACTTATTTTGTCATACAACTAATCATCTTTTCTCCATTTTTTCTTTTTTTAAGAGATAGGATCTTGGCCAGGCTAGTGGTTCAAGCCTATAATCCCAGCATTCTGGGAGGCCAAGGTGGGTGGATTGCCTGAGCTCACAAGTTCTAGACCAGCCTGAGCAAGAGCAGGCCTGGTATCTAAAAATAGCCGGTTGTTGTGGCCAGTGCCTATAGTCCTAGCTACTTGGGAGAATCGCTTAAACTGAGAGTTTGAGGTTGCTGTGAGCTGTGACGCCAGAGCACTCTACTCAGGGTAACAAAGTGAGACTCTGTCTCAACAACAGCAACAAAAAAAGAGACAGGATCTTGTTCTGTTGCCCAGGCATGAGTGTAGTATACTAATCATAGCTCATTGTAATCTCTAACTCCTGGGTTCAAGCCATCCTCCTGCCTCAGCCTCCCAAGAAGCCCTTTAGATGAGGACTATGATAATGGGAGAATTCATGCTTGGGCTTTAGACCACTGAAAGGTTTTTTTCAACCTCAGTTATATAAATTGCATCAGTCAGGCTTGCCTCCTAAAACTTCTGTGTTGGACATAAAATTTCCAAAAAATTAAAAAAAAAAATTCCACAAGGAAGTTCAGTATTGAGGTAATGTGGTGCACACATTACCTGCTAACTTTTAGAATTTTTTTGTAGAGATGAGGGTCTTGCTGTATTGCCCAAACTGGTCTTGAACTCCTGGCCTCAAGAAGCCCTCTGAGATAGCTAGGATTATAGGTGTGAGCCCCCAGCCCTTCTTTCCATCTTTCTTTTTTTCTTTTGAGATGGAGCCTCAAGCTATCCCCCTGGGTAGAGTGCCATGGCATCACGCTCACAGAAACCTCCAACTCCTGGGCTCAAGTGAGTCTCCTGCCTCAGCCTCCCAAGTAGCTGGGACTACAGGTGCCGGCCACAACGCCTGGCCATTTTTTTTGGTTACAGCCATCGTTGTTTGGCGGGCCCGGGCTGAGGATTCGAACCTGCCACCTTAGGTGTATGTGGCTGGCGCCTTAGCCGCTTGAGCCACAGGTGCCGAGCCCTTTCCATCTTTTTTAAAAATACATTTCATGGCACATGCCTGTAGTTGTAGTCAAAGACAAAGTTGGGAGGATCTCTTGAGTTAGGAGTTTGAGACTGCTGTAAACTATGATTGCACTCCAGCCTGAGTGACAGAGTGAGACCCTGTCTCTTAAAAAATAAGTATATGGGCTAGGTTTGGTGGTTCATGCCTGTAATCCTAGCATTCTAGGAGGCCGTGAGGCCAGCACCCTAGGAGGCTGGCAGATTTCTTGAGCTTAGGAGCTTCACAACAGCCTGAGCAAGAGTGAGACCCCCCAACTCTACTAAAAATTAAAAAAAAATAGCCAGGCATTGTGTCCGGTGCCTTTAGGTACTCAGGAGGGTGAGGCAAGAGGATCACTTGAACCCAGGAGTTTGAGGTTGCTGTGAGCTAGGCTGACACCATAATACTATAGCCCAGGTAATAGAGCAAGACACTGTCTCCATTTTTAAAAAAAAATGTGGGCTCGACGCCTGTCGCTCAAGTGGCTAAGGCGCCAGCCACATATACCTAAGTTGGCGGGTTCGAATCCAGCCTGGGCCCGCCAAAACGATGGCTGCAACCAAAAAATAGCCGAGTGTTGTGGCAGGCGCCTGTAGTCCCAGCTACTTGGGAGGC
>NW_003852503.1:5992451-5995080 GCF_000181295.1 Otolemur garnettii | reverse complement strand
GGGGGGGGGGGGGGGGGGGGCCCGGGGCCACAGCAAGAGGCTCTGTCTAAAAAAAAAAAAAAAAAAAAAAAAGAAACTTATCCAAGGTCATAAAATCAGTGGCAGAGGCAAGACAGAAACCTAATTCTCTAAGTTTCTTTATTTAGGGCATGTAATGATCCATGTAGTTAAATCTGGGTAGGAAAGAGTTGTTATTTAATCCCTAAAATAAATGATAGTATACTCATCATAGTATACTCACCTATGTAAGTATTAAGAGAAAAATTGTTTGAGAAAGCTCAACTTAATGGGGATTTTTTTTTTTTAACAGTCCCTGAGTGATCATTTAACTTCTGAGCTGTTGGTTTTTACATTTCTAAAACAGTCAGGAGCCTTTGAAAATTCCTTCTAGGTCTAAAATCTTCTTTCCCCAAAATCTTAAAAAAAAAAAAAAAAAAAACTTTGTAGAGAATGATATTTTATTCATTCTTTCCCAAAGAAGATCAGATCAAATTGCTACAGGAAAAAATTATTAACTTACCTTTTTAAAAATTGTTAAGTCTTGGGGGGAGCCTGTGGCTCAAAGGAGTAGGGCACTGGCCCCATATGCTGGAGGTGGTGGGTTCAAACCCAGCCTGGGCCAAAAACTGCAAAAAAAAAAAAAAAAAATTGTTAAGTATTGTAAAACATTGATGAAGAGAAGATTTATTGTTTCAAGTCATTTAAGAAGATGAATGTTAATTTAGGATAGGATAAATTTATCATGTTTAAAGGTGACCATACTTTCTAGCCATGTTAGTAACTGTAATACAGTGAATAGGGACCTGTGTCAGCTGCATAGAACCTGTGATTTGTGGTGTCCTGGGTGTTTTGAGGTTTATGCCATACTTAGCATGGGCAGTTTTGGTCCTACTTTGGGAGCCTTGATTTTGCTTATATCTGGATAATGGAATGACTCAAGTAGAGTACCAGAGTTTTCTTGCTTGAGACCTCCTATTTTACCCTAGTGTTCTCGTCTTTTTTTTTTTTTTTTTGAGACAGAGTTTCTCACTTTGTCTCCCTTGGTAGAATGCCCTGGTGTCATAGTTCACAGCAACTTCAAACTCTTGGGCTCAAGTGATCTTCTTGCCTCAGCCTCCCAAGTAGCTGGGACTACAGGTGCCTCCACAATGCCTGGCAAGTTTTTCTATTTGTAGAGACTGGGTCTTGGCTTTGTTTAGGCTGGTCTCTAGCTCCTGAGCTCAGCCATTCTACCCACCTCAGCCTTTGAGAGTGCTGGGATTACAGGTGTGAATCACTTTTTTTTTTTTACTAAGACAGAATCTCACTCTGTTGCCCTGGGTGAAGTGCCTTGGCAAGCTCACAAGCTCACAGCAACCTCCAACTCTTGGGCTAAAGCGATCCTCTTGCCTTAGTTTTTCATTTTTAGTAGAGATGCGTCTCACTCTAAAGTGATCCATGGCCTTGGTCTCCCAGAGTGCTAGGATTACAGGTGTGAGCCACCATGCCCGGCCATTTTTCTAGTTTTTAGTAGATAAGGTCTTACTCTTGCTCAGGTTGGTCTTAAACGCCTGAGCTCAAGTGACCCCCTCACCTTGGCCTCCCAGGGTGCTTACAGGTGTGAGCCACTGCACAAATTCTTTACAAATAATCATCAGTCCTAGGGTTACATCTTTATTTATTTATTTTTCTAGGTTTTTTTTTTTTTTTCTTCTTTGCCTGGGTTAGACTATCATGGCATTAGCCCAGCTGAGAGCAACCTCAGAGTCCTGGATTTATTTTTATTTTTTTGCAGTTTTGGTCGGGGCTGGGCTTGAACCCGCCACACCTAGTATGTGGGGCTGGCGCCCTACTCCTTGAGCCATAGGCACCGCCCTCACCCTCAGAGTCCTGGATTTCAGCAATCCTTCCTCCCTCCCTCCAAATAGCTGGGACTACAGGTGCCTGCCAAGATGCCCTGCTAATTTCTGTTTTTTTAAATTTTTTTTTTGAGAAAGAGCCTCAAGCTGTCACCCTGGGTAGAGTGCGGTGGCATCACAGCTCTCAGCAACCTCCAACTCCTGGGCTCAAGCGAGTCTCCGACCTCAGCCTCCCAAGTAGCCAGGACCACAGGCGCCCGCTACAACTCCCAGCTGTTGTTGTTTTTTTTTTTTTTGGTTGCAGCCGTCATTGTTGTTTGGGCTGGGGCTGGATTTGAACCCGCCACTTAAGATATATGTGGCTGACGCCTTAGCCACTTGAGCCACAGGCTCCAAGCCCCTGCTAATTTTTTAATTGTTTTATTTTTTTGAGACAGAGTTTCACTATGTTGTACTTGGTGGAGTGTGATGGCGTCACAGCTCACAGCAACCTCCAACTCTTGGGCTTAAGTGATTCTCTTGCCTCAGCCTCCCAAGTAGCTGGGACTACAGGTGCCCGCCAAAACACCTGGCTATTTTTTGTTGTATCTGTCTTTGTTTAGCAGGCCTGGTAAGGATTGGAACCTGCCAGCCCTGATATATGTGGCTGGTGCCCTAACCACTGACCTACGGGCTCCAAGCCTAATTTTTTATTTTTATTTATTTATTTTTTTTTTGAGACGGAGCCTCAAGCTATCCCCCTGGGTAGAGTGCCATGGCATCACACTCACAGCAACCTCCAACTCCTGGGC
>NW_003852503.1:5988503-5991394 GCF_000181295.1 Otolemur garnettii | reverse complement strand
CCTCCCAAGTAGCTGGGACCACAGGCGCCCGCCACAACGCCCGGCTATTTTTTGGTTGCAGCCATCATTGTTGTTTTGGCGGGTCCGGCCTGGGGATTCGAACCTGCCACCTTTGGTGTACGTGGCTGGCGCCTTAGCCGGTTGAGCTATAGGCGCAGAGACAGAAAGGTATATTTTTAATGGGCATATTATCATGATGCCATATTTTCACACCTAAATGAGTAGTAATTTCTTAATATTATCAACTGTTCATTTATTGTTAAAATTTGATTTACATATTGTGATTGTCACTCTTTTTTTTTTAGAGACGGAGTCTCACTTTATTGCCCTCAGTAGAGTGCTATGGCATCACAGCTCACAGCAATCTCCAACTCCTGGGCTTAAGCAATTCTCTTGCCTCAGCCTTCCGAGTAGCTGGGAATACAGGCCCCTGCCACAGCACCAGGCTATTTTTTCTTGTTGCAGTTTGCCTGGGGCAGGGTTCAAGCTGGCTACCCTCGGTATATGGGGCCAGTGCTCAACCCACTGAGCCACAGGCACCGCCCAGTGATTATCTCTTTTTTTTTTTTTTTTTTTTGTAGAGACAGAGTTTCACTTTATCACCCTCCGTAGAGTGCTGTGGCATCACACTCCTCACAGCAACCTTCAACTCCTGGGTTTAGGAGAATCTCTTGCCTCAGCCTCCAGAGTAGCTGGGACTACATGCACCCACCATAATGCCCGGCTAATTTTTGTTGCAGTTTGGCCGGGGCCATGTTTGAACCCGCCACCCTTGGTATATGGGATGATCCTGTTGTCTCAGTTTTTTTTTCTATTTTTATTAGAGATAGAGTCTCTTTCTCAGGCTGGTCTCGAACCCATGAGTTCAAGCAGTCCACCTGCCTTGGCCTCCGAGAGTGCTAGGATTACAGGCGTGAGTCACTGTACCTAGCTTCCCATATTAGCTCTTGAGAATTTATATGAGAAAACTTGCCTCATGTTCATTGAAAATAAATCAATCAATAAAATCTGTCATGGGGAAAATGATTTGTACAAAGTGTAGATCAGGCGTTTTTCCCATATAAATTGATTTTACCTTGCTGCTTGGAAAAAAGCAAAATGGTATTTGTCTCCCAGATATTGCCATGACCTGTTCTTGATATATAAGGACATCATATTCTCTTATAATCCTTATAAAACTATATTGATACTGAAACTATAATAATATTTATTTGAATTGACTAACTTGTTTTCTTTTCAGACTGTTCACCTTTAAGGGGACTGGTTTCTATAAAGCTGAAAAGCCAGACCAGTAGGATTTTGATATTTCAGAGATTGTGTCCTAACATTGAAGCTTCCCAGATGTCTTTTCATTACTTATGCTTGTGAACTCTTGGGTTGCTTCACTGAAGAGACTGTTAACACTGTACTTAATTTTCTTACTTCCCTGCTAATGACATTTGAGGACTCTACTTCATTTAGACAGAACTTTATTTATTTTGTTTAGTGAAATGTTGTACACTAAAAGAAGGCTGTTAGGTCTTGATTATTGCCTAGTGTCAAAACATTTCTATGTAGCTGAGCGAGGTGGCTCACACCTATAATCCCAGTACTTTGGGAGGCTGAGATGGGCCTGAGCTCACCAGTTTGAGATTAGCCTAAGCTAGAGTGAGACCCCATCTCTAAAAATAACCAGGTGTTGTGGCGGGCACCTGTAGTCCCAGCTACTTGGGAGGCTGAGACAAGAGAATTGCATGAGACTAAGAGTTAGAGGTTGCTGTGAGATAAGATGCCACAGCACTCTACTGGGGGCAACAAAGTGAGACTGTTTCAAAAAAACCCAAACAAACAAAAAAAAATTTCTATGTGAAACATTGGGTTATTTATGTTTTTTTGTTTTTTGTTTTTTTATAGAGACAGAGTCTCACTTTATTACCCTTGGTAGAGTGCTGTGGTGTCACACAGCTCACAGCAACCTCCAACTCCTGGGCCCAGGGGATTCTTTTGCCTCAGCCTCCTGAGTAGCTGGGACTGCTACTAATGCCCTAGGACCTGCCACAATGCCCTGCTATTTTTTGGTTGCAGTTTGGCCGGAGCTGGGTTTGAACCCCTTACCCTTGGTATATGGGGCCAGCGTCCTATGCACTGAGCCACAGGTGCCGCCCTCCTTTATTTTTGTATATTCTTTGTATATTTTTTTGAGACAGAGTCTTACTTTGTCACCCTCAGTAGAGTGCTCTGGCGTCATAGCTCACAGCAACCTCCAACTCGTGGGCTTAAGCGATTCTCTTGCCTCAGCCTCCCAAGTAGCTGGGACTACAGTGCCTGCCACAACGCCCAGCTATTTTTGTTGCAGTTACCACTGCTGTTTTAGCTGGCCTGGGGCCAGTGCCCTACCTACTGAGCACAGGCACCGCCTGTCATTTATGTTTTTATGTGGCAAATTGGATGTTGGAGAGTAGGATAGTGTGGATGGGAAATTAGGCAAAGAGCAGAAGATAAATTTAGACTCATTAGACTGGGTTCATAATCTCGATAAAAAGGAAAGGAAAGGGGCAGTGCTTGTGGCTCAAAAGGGTAGGGCTGGAGCCATATACCAGAGGTGGTGGGTTCAAATCCAGCCTTGGCCAAAAAAGAAAGAAAGGAAAGGTCAGAGGCTTCTTACATCTTTAATATTTTTAATCTACTTAACCCCACTTCTGTTTTGGCTGTGGAAAAATCTCTGTTACTTTTAGGGAGGCGCCTGTGGCTCAGTGAGTAAGGCGCCGGCCCCATATACCGAGGATGGCGGGTTCAAACCCAGCCCCGGCCAAACTGCAACAAAAAATAGCCGGGCGTTGGCTCAGTGCCTATAGCTCAACCGGCTAAGGCGCCAGCCACGTACACCTAAGGTGGCGGGTTCGAATCCCCAG
>NW_003852503.1:5981200-5987631 GCF_000181295.1 Otolemur garnettii | reverse complement strand
ACTCACTTGAGCCCAGGAGTTGGAGGTTGCTGTGAGCTGTAATGCCACAGCACTCTACCCAGGGGGACAGCTTGAGGCTCTGTCTCAAAAAAAAATAATAATGTATTTGTAGTTTTAGAAAAAAATGCAGAGCTACCAAAACTTACCAACTTTTTCTTTAGGTATGTTATTTAAAAGTGGAAGTAATAGCTTTATTTTCCTCTACTTTAGCTTTGTCTTATGAATGACATAGGAACAGTGAAGTAGAGTTTGAAAGTTAGAGTTCTAGGGCAGCGCCTGTGGCTCAAAAGGGTAGGGCGCTGGTCCCATGTGCTGGAGGTGGTGAGTTCAAACCCAGCCCAGGCCAAAAAACTGCAAAAATAAATAAATACATAAATAAATAAAGCTTTGAGTTCAAAAAAAAAAAAAAAAAAAGAAAGAGTTCTAATAAGTAGTTAGTCAAGAGTTCTAAGAAGTAGTCACATCATTAAATAACTTGAGTGGGGCAGTGCCTGTGAGTCAAAGGAGCAGGACGCTGGCCCATATGCCAGAAGTGGCGGGTTCAAACCCAGCTCTGGCCAAAAACTGCAAAAAAATAAAAAATAAATAACTTGAGTGTTTCATTCTGTGGATGTTGAGAAAACAAATGTGAAGAAATAGTGCTTATTTGTACATATATTTCTGGCAGGTGCTGTTGGCGGCAGCGGTCTGCACAAAAGCAGGAAAGGCTATTGTTTCTCGACAGTTTGTGGAAATGACTCGAACTCGGATTGAGGGCTTATTAGCAGCTTTTCCAAAGCTCATGAACACTGGAAAACAACATACATTTGTTGAAACAGAGAGTGTAAGATATGTCTACCAGCCTATGGAGAAACTGTACATGGTACTGATCACTACCAAAAACAGCAACATTTTAGAAGATTTGGAGACGTTGAGGCTCTTCTCAAGAGTGGTAAGAGTCCTGCTGTAATACTGATTTCACTTTTTGTTTGTTTTTTATATGTGACACTAGTTTTTCCTCTCAAGCAGTTAATGATGTTTATCAGTTCACAGATTCCCACTCCCCACCTCAGCAACTTATAGCTGTTACTTCTTATTTATACAACAAACACTTATTGGGTGTCTTCCTAGGCTGTAAGTATCCCAAAAGAGAATATGAGAACTCTTTTATTTCATACTTCTTAAGCAGTTACTCTAATCTGTCTTATGGGGCCTGACATTTGTTCAGCCACATTTTTTTGTTGTTTTGTTTGTGAGGTAGCGTCTCACTCTGTCGCCCTGGATAGAGTGCTGTGGCATCATAGCTCACAGAAACCTCAAACTCTTGGGTTTGAGCAGTCCTCTTGCCTCAGCCTCCTAAGTAGCTGGGGAACTACAGGTGTGTGCCACTAAGCCAGTTAGTTTTTCTATTTTTAGTAGAGTTGGGATCTCGACCTCCTGAGCTCAAGCATTCCACCCGACTTGGCCTCCCAGAGTGCTAGGATTATAGGTGTGAGCCACTGCGCCCAGCCAGTTATGGTTTGTTGTTGTTGTTTTTTTTTTTTTTTTAAATTGAGACGATCTCACTTTGTTACCCTCAGTAGAATGCCATGGCATCGCAGCTCACAGCAACCTGAAACTCTTGGCTCAAGCAATTCTCTTGCCTCAGCCTCCCTAGTAACTGGGACTACAGGAGCCCGCCACAACACGCAGCTGTTTTCTTTTTGTTGTTTAGCAGGCCCTGGCCATGTTTGAACCCACCAGCCCCAGAACATGTGGTCAGTACCCTAACCACTGAGCTACGGGTGGCCAGCCCAGTCATGTTTTTTAAACGATGTTCTTTAGATAAAAATTGATGTAGACACACAGACAAACTGAAAGACTTATGCCAAAGTCCTCCTAAAATAAAGAGCAACAGATGGCTTGGCGCCCATAGCACAGTGGTTATAGCACCGGCCACACACACCAAGGCTGGCAGGTTTGAACCCAGCCCGGGACAGCGTAACAACAATGACAACAGCAACAAAAAATAGCTGGGCGTTGTGGTGGGCGCCTGTAGTCCCAGCTACTTGGGAGGCTGAGGCAAGAGAATCACTTAAGCCCAAGAGTTGGAGGTTGCTATGAGCTGTGACATCACAGCACTCTACCAAGGGCGACATTGTGAGACTGTGCCTCAAAAAAAAAAAAGAAAAATGACTAAGGCTAGGCTTGCTAGTACTCCCAGATATTTGGGAGGCTAAGGTTGAGAGGATTGTTTGAGGCCAGGAGTTTGAGACTGCAGTGTGCTATGATCATGCCTGAGAATAGCTATTGTATTCCAGCCTGGGTAGCATAGGGAGATAGGGAGTCCCCATCTCTTAAAAAAAAAAAAAAAAAAGAGTAGATGGAGCTCAAGAAAGGGATACAGGATTATTGAAATTTGTATACTTTAAAGGATAAGATTTGGAAACATAGTTGCTGATAAAATTCTAAACATTTCTTTTTCATTGCTGTTCATGATTAGATCCCTGAATATTGCCGAGCCTTAGAGGAGAATGAAATATCTGAGCACTGTTTTGATTTGATTTTTGCTTTTGATGAAATTGTCGCCCTGGGATACCGGGAGAATGTTAACCTGGCACAGATCAGAACCTTTACAGAAATGGATTCTCATGAGGAGAAGGTGTTCAGAGCAGTCAGAGAGGTAAAAATAGGGTATTCTCTGGGATTGCCAGTTTATATGTCTTTCTGTATGGCCTCACTCATCTGATTTTCCTGTTTGACTTGCTAAGGTAGACTGTACTCAAAGCTATATCCATATGTATGTGTCCTTCCTTAGACTCAAGAACGGGAAGCTAAGGCTGAGATGCGGCGTAAAGCAAAGGAATTGCAGCAGGCCCGGAGAGATGCAGAGAGACAGGGCAAAAAAGCACCAGGATTTGGGGGATTTGGCAGCTCTGCCGTATCTGGAGGCAGCACAGCTACCATGATAACAGAGACCATCATTGAAACTGATAAACCAAAAGTGGCACCTGCACCAGCCAGGTACATTATCAGCAACTTTAGAATTCCAGATAAAGGGTATATGTGTGTATATCTGTGGAGTGATAGCTATAAATAATGAATGACTTGATGAAGTCAGATGTGATAATATATTTGGCCACATAAAATATGGGGATAAAGGAGAAACCTGAATGTAGTGTTTTTCCTTTTTTTTTTTTTTTTGAGACTCTCAAGCGTCACCCTGGTTAGAGTTCCGTGGCATGATAGCTCATAGCAACCTCAAACTCTTGGGCTTAAGCAATTCTCTTGCCTCAGCCTCTCGAGTAGATGGGACTACAGGCACCTACCACAACACCCTATATTTTTTGGTTGTAGTTGTCACTGTTGTTTGGCAGGCCTGGGCTGGATTTGACCTCAGCAGCTCCTGTGTATGTAACTGGCGCCTTAGCCACTGAGCTATAGGTGCCAAGCCACGTGTTTTTTCCTTTTGTGTTAAAAAAAAAAAAATTCTTTTACAAATTATGCTGTGAGGTCTGTTGTACTATAAGAGTTGCCTTACTTTGGAGAGACATTCCATTCTTCTTATTGAATGTGGATTTTTTTTTGGAGAAAGAGCCTCAAGCTGTCACCCTTGGTAGAGTGCTGTAGTGTCACAGCTCACAGCAACCTCAAACTCTTGGGCTCAAGTGATTCTCCTGCCTCTGCCTCCCAAGTAGCTGAGACCACAGGTGCCTGCCACAAAGCCTGGCCATTTTTTCCTTGTTGCAGTTGTCGTTGTTTTAGCTGGCCTGGCCGGATTCAAACCTGCCAGCCTTGGTGCACATGGCCTACGCCCTACTCACTGAGGTACAGACACTGCCCTGGAATGTGGATTTTTATTTTTATTTTATTTATTTATTTATTTATTTCAGAGACAAATTCTTACTATGTTGCCCTCAGTGGAGTGCCATGGCATGGTTGTCACAGGTCATAGCAACCTCAAACTCTTGGGCTGAAGTGATTCTCTTGCCTCAACCTCCCAAGTAGCTGGGACTACAGACCTGCCACAACCCCGGCTATTTTAATTTATTTATTTATTTTTCAGTTGTCGTTGTTTAGCAGGCTCAAGCTGAGTTCAAACCTGTCAGCCCCTGTGTATGTGGCTGGTGCCCTAACCACTGAGCTATGGACACTGAGCTGGAATGTAGATTTTTAATCTTGATGCTCAGAGATTCATTTTGGGGGATATTTGTAAGTTACCTGAAATTATATGCGAAATGTTTGTGGCTAGGTGCCTACGCTCAAGCTGCTTAAGGCGCCAGCCACGTACACCTGAGCTGGCAGATTCAAATCCAGCCCGGGCTTGCCAAACAACAATGATGGCTGCAACAACATAAAATAATAGCCAGGCGTTGTGGTGGGTGCCTGTAGTCCTAGTTGCTTGGGAGGTGGAGGCAGGAGAATCGCTTGAGCCCAGGAGTTGGAGGTTGCTGTGAGCTGTAATGCCACTGCACTCTACCCACGGTGACAGCTTGAGGCTCTGTCTCAATAAAAAAAAAGAAAAATGTTTGTGCACAGTATATTTCTCTGGATGAAAGGTACAAAGTTTTCATCGTGTATGCTTATAAAAATATTTTTGGTCTTTGTGTACTGAAACTTACATGTTAATAGTGACTATCAGCTGGCAGTTTGGGCGAATTATTAATCCTAGTTGTCCACCAACACTAGGAAGCTTGTGTTTTTTCTTTGACTTCACACTCCTCTCTTAGGATAGCCTCAAGGAAAGCTTCATTAATATGGGGTCATTAGGCTCGGCGCCTATAGCTCAACCGGCTAAGGCGCCAGCCACGTACACCTAAGGTGGCGGGTTCGAATCCCCAGCCCGGACCCGCCAAACAACAATGACGGCTGCAACCAAAAAAATGGCCGGGCGTTGTGGCGGGCGCCTGTGGTCCCAGCTACTTGGGAGGCGGAGGCAGGAGACTCGCTTGAGCCCAGGAGTTGGAGGTTGCTGTGAGCTGTAATGCCACGGCACTCTGCCCAGGGGGACAGCTTGAGGCTCTGTCTCAAAAAAAAAAAAAAAAAAAAAAAAAAAAATTGGGTTCTTTATTTATTTTTTGGGTTTTTTTTTTTTTTTTTTTTTAACTGTGTATTTTTTTCTTATTTTGAATTCCACGTAGGCCTTCAGGCCCCAGCAAGGCTTTGAAACTTGGAGCCAAAGGAAAGGAAGTAGATAACTTTGTGGACAAATTGAAATCTGAAGGTGAAACTATCATCTCCTCCAATATGAGCAAACGATCCTCTGAAGCAACCAAAGTGCATGCTCCACCCATTAATATGGAAAGGTAATTTGTAACTTTCAATAAGACCAGAGCACATGATTTTTTTTTGAATGATTTTGTAATTTTTTTTATTGTTTGGGATTCATTGAGGACAAAGAATTAGGTTACACCAATTGCATTTCTTAGATTGAAGTCCGTCTTAGAATTGAGTCCTGCTTCCAAGAGGTATGCCATACACTGTGACCCCCATACCCCTTCCTCCCCTCTCCATACTCTCTCATTCCCCTACCCCACCCCTTGTATTAGTTCGTCTGCTGGCTTCGTATTAGAATTGAGCACATTAGGCTCAGTGCCTATGGCTCAAGCGGCTAAAGCGCAGGCGACATACACTGAGCTGAAGGGGTCAAATACAGCCTGGGCCTGCCAAACAACAATGATGGCTGCAACAACAACAAAAAATAGCCAGGTGTTGTGGTGGGCACCTGTAGTCCCAGCTACTTGTAAGGCGGAGGCAGGAGAATGGCTTGAGCCCAGGAGTTGAAGGTTGCTATGAGCCATGATGCCATGGCACTCTATCCAGGGCAACAGCTTGAGGCTCTGTCTCAAAAAAAGAAAAAAGAATTGAGTACATTAGATTCTTGCTTCTCCATTCATGTAACACTTTACTAAGAAGAACATGTTCCACCTCCATCCAGGTTAATACAAAATATGTAAAGTCTCCATCTTTTTTAATGTCTGAATGTGGTATACATATACCACAGCTTGTTAATCCATTTCTAGGTTGGTGGGCATTTAGGTTGTTTCCACGTTTTGGCAATTATAAATTGAGCTGTGATAAACAGTTTATTGCAAATGTCCTTATGATAAAAGGATTTTTTTCTTTTGAGTAGATTCTAGTAATGGGATTGCAGGATCAAATGGGAGGTCTAATTTGAGTTCTTTGAGGATTCTCCATACTTCCTACCAAAACAGTTATATTAGTTTGCATTCTCATCAGCAGTGTAAAAGTGTTCCCTTCTCTCTACATCCACACCATCATCTGCAGCTTTGAGACTTTGTGACATGGGCCATCTCACTGGGTTTAGGTGATATGTCAGGGTAGTTTTGATTTGTATTTCTCTCATGATTAAGAACAATGAGCATTTTTTATATGTTTGTTAGCCATTCATCTCTCTTTTTTAGAGAAGGTTCTATTCATCAGATCACATAATTTTTTTTTTTTTTTTTTTT
>NW_003852503.1:5974873-5980402 GCF_000181295.1 Otolemur garnettii | reverse complement strand
CCACCTCTGGCATATGGGGCTGGCACCCTACTCTTTTGAGCCATAGACACTGCCCAACTCAGTCTTTTTTTAAAAATCATGATTGGGGTTTCCAGCCATCTATTTTCTTTCTTTTTTTTTTTTTGAGTCAGAACCTCAAGCTGTCCCCTTGGGTAGAGTGCCATGGTATTACAGCTCACAGCAACCTCCAACTCCTGGGCTCAAGCGAGTCTCCTGCCTCAGCCTTCCAAGGAGCTGGGACCACAGGCGCCTGCCACAACGCCTGGCTATTTTTTGGTTGCAGCAATGATTGTTGTTTGGGGGGCCGGGCTGAATTCGAACCCACCACCTTAGGTATATGTGCCTGGTACCTTAGCCACTTGAGCCACAGGTGCCGAGCCCAGCTATTTTCTGTGAAGTTTAAAACCTTTCCTTTGTCAGATAAATAAAAAAGTTGTCTTCATGCCTAGTCTATAGATTTTCTCTTAAAATGGACTTGAATTAAACAGCTAGAGCTATGATGAGCCCACACTATATTTTGGCTTGTCTGTTTCTGATTAAACTATAAGTAGAACTAGTCTTTAATCCAAACTTTGTAAATATCTTTAACACCAGATTAACATATTATATTTTTGCCTTTTAAGTGTTTGAACCCAGTGTGGAATATTTTGATTTGTCTCTTATCTTGGCTATAGTACTGGTTGGTGACATTTTTAAGTGGTAGTTATCAGGTTCACATATTCAAGACTCAGATTTCTTGTCTTGAAGCCCAGGCCTTCTATTGTTGCTGATGGTTTTGAGGTCAAGTGAAAGATTACACTGGGAGTACACCTCTATCAGGTGCATAAAAGAGGAGTGTTTACTCTTTTGTTTTTTGAGACGGAGCCTCAGGCTATCCTCCTGGGTAGAGTACCGTGGCATCAGGCTCACAGCAACCTCCAACTTTGGGCTCAAGCGAGTCTCCTGCTTCAGCCTCCCAAGTAGCTGGGACCACAGGCGCCCACCACAGTGCCTGGCCATTTTTTTTTTTTTTTTTTGGTTGCAGCCATCATTGTTGCTTGGCGGGCCCGGGCTAGAGACTCGAACCCGCCACCTTAGGTGTATGTGGCTGGTGCCCTAGCCGCTTGAGCCACAGGCGCCGAGCCAGCAGTGTTTACTCTTTATATGTCCTCTTCTCTATGAAATGAATAGGGTTACATTAGAATAAATCTCCTGACTCACTAAAGTTCCTGTGCTATTTCTAGTGGTTGCTTTGAGTGTGATAGAGGTGTCATACTTTTAAAATATGTTGGAGAATGTCACATATTAAAGAGAACTTGAGCCTGGCATGGTGGTTCATGCTTATAATCTCAGCACTTTGGGAGGATGAGGCTCAGGAGGTTAGCCTGAGGGCCAGAAGTTTAAGACTGGCTGGGACAACACAGTGAGACCCTGTCTCTGAAAAAAAAAAAAAAAAAAAGGAACGTAAGCCAGGCATGGTGGTATGTGCCTTTAGTCACATCTACTTGGGAAGCTAAAGAGGGAGGTTCTCTTGCGTCCAGGAGTTCCATTCCAGCCTAGGCAACATAGCAAGACCTTACCTCTAGAAAATACTTTTTTTTCTTTTTTCTTTTCTTTTTTGAGGTAGAGTCTTACTGTGTCATCCTGGGTAGAGTGCCATGGTGTCATATCTCACAGCACCCTCAGACTCTTGGGCTTAAGAGTTCTTCTTGTGGGTGGCTCCTATGGCTCAAAGGTGTAGGCGCCTGCCCCATATGCTAGAGGTAGTGGGTTCAAACCCAGCTCTGGCCAAAAGCTGCAAAAAAAAAAAAAAAAAAGAGTTCCTCTCGCCTTAGCCTCCCAAGTAGCTGGGACTATAAGGACCTGCCACAATGGCCAGCTGTTTTTACTAGAGACAAAATTCTATCTTGCTCAGGCCAGTTTGGAACTCCTGCGTTCTAGCAGTCTACCCTTCTAGCCTTTCATAGTTCTGGGATCACAGATGTGAGCCATCATGCCTGGCAAAAATATATATGTATTTTTTAAAGAATTGAGAGTTTTTTTTGTTGTTGTTGTTGAGACAGAGTTTCACTTTGTCACTCTGGGTAGAGTGCCATGGCATCGTGGCTCACAGCAATCTCAAACTCTTGGGCTCAGGTGATTCACTTGCCTCTGCCTCTCCAGTAGCTGGGACTATAGGGTCCTGCCAAAATACCCAGCTATTTTTTTTTAAGAGATGGGGTCTTGCTCTTGCTCAGGCTGGTCTTGAACTCATGAGCTCAAGCATTCCACCTGCCTTGGCCTCCCAGAGTACTAGGACTACATATGTGAGCCACCATGCCTGGCCCTTGAGAATCTTTTCTAAATGATGAAATACCTCTTGGAGCAAACTCTTAGGAGGGTAAAATGGGACCCTGCATTGTCTCAGTATACGCTCCTTTGTGTTCTTGAGTCTAATGCCTTTGTTTCTAGGAAGACATGAGGTTGGAACAGAGAACAAAGTAGGACACCAAAATATTCTTTGTGGCCTTTGCATTTCACCCATCTAAAAATAGTTCTACTACAGAATATGGATAGGTTATACTTAATAATTGGTGTAGTAGAAGTGCTTTGTATCACCACACCTAGCTATGTTTTCTTTTTTTTTTTTTTTTGAGACAGAGTCACTATGTTGCCCTTGGTACAGTGCCATGGAGTCATAGTTCACAGCAACCTCTAACTTCTGGGCTTAAGCAATTCTCTTGCCTCATCCTCCCAAGTAGCTGAGACTACAGGTGCCCACCACAATGCCCAGCTATTTTTTGTTGCAGTTGTCTTCATTGTTTAGCAGGCCTGGGCTTGGTTCGAACCTGCCAACCCTGATGTATGTAGCTGGCGCCTTACCCACTGAGTTATGGACTCTGCCCTTAAATTTTTTTTTTTTTTGAATTTTTTGCTTTCAGTTTGTTAGTGTGAAGTTTTTTTTTCTTAATTTTCTTATTTATTCATTCATTTACTTATTATTGAGAAAGAGTCTCACTTTGTGGCCCTTGGTAGAGTGCTGTGGCACAATAGCTCACAGCAACCTCAAACTCTTGGGCTGAAGCACTTCTCTTGCCTCAGCCTTCCAAGTAGCTGGGACTACAGATGCCTGCCACCATGCCCAGCTTTTTTTTGTTATAGTTGTCATTGTTGTTTAGCCCTGGCTGGGTTCAAGCCTGCCACCCCTGGTCTATCTGGCTGGCGCCATAACCATTATGCTACAGGTGCTGAGCCTAAAAAAAAAAATATATATATATATATATACACACACACAGAGAGAGAGAGTCTTAGATATATATAAGAGAGTATATGTATAATGAATAGAGTACTGTGGCGTCACAGCTCACAGCAGCCTCTAACTCTTGGGCTTAAGCGATTCTCTTGCCTCAGCTCCCAGGTAGCTGGGACTACAGGCACCTGCCACAATGCCTGGCTGTTTTTTTGTCACAGTGGTCATTGTTGTTTAGCAGGCCCGGCGACAGGTTCGAACCCACTTACCTCCATATATGTTGCTGGCGCCCTAACTGCTGAGCTATAGGCACTGATCCAAGCCTGAAATATTTTTAAACAGAAAGTTATTTTAGGCTTGGTGCCTGTGGCTCAAGTGACTAAGGCGCCAGCCATATACACCTGAACTGATAGGTTTGAATCCAGCCCGGGCCTGCCAAACAACAATGACTGCTGCAACCAAAAAACAGCCGGGCATTGTGGTGGGTGCTTGTAGTCCCAGCTACTTGGGAGGTAAAGGCAGGAGAATCACTTGAGCCCAGGAGTTGGAGGTTGCTGTGAGCTGTGATGCTATGACACTCTACCCAGGGCGACAGCTTGAGGCTCTGTCTCAAGAAGAAAAAGGAAAGTTATTTTAGTTTTTTTTTCTTGCAGCTGTGTAGTATTCATTTGTGTAGGTATACCTTTATTTAAATAGTCCCTATTGGTGGACATTTAAGTAGTTTCTAAACTTTTGTTACTACAAACTATTCTTCAGTGAATAATTTAGTACACTGTTTTTGCACAGGTAGGATTTATAGAATAAATTCTAGAGAGCAATTGCTGGATCGAAAGATATAGTGCTGGCTCGGCACCTGTAGCTCAAGCAGCTAAGGCGCCAGCCATATACACCTGAGCTGGCAAGTTCAAATCTAGCCTGGGCCCGCCAAACAACGACAGCTACAACCAAAAAATAGCCAGGCATTGTGGCAGGTGCCTGTAATCCCAACTACTAGGGAGGCAGAGGCAGGAGAATTACTTGAGCCTGGGAGTTAGAGGTTGCTGTGAGCTGTGATGCCACAGCACTCTACCCAGAGTGACAGCTTGAGGCTCTGTCTCAAAAAAAAAAAAAAGGATATAGTGCTTTAAATTTTGATAGCGATAGAAATGGCACCTTTAAGAAGTTAAAATAGAAAATGTTGTTGATGGCTAATCACTGTTAAACCTTGGAGAAGGGGAGTTCTGGTTTCTACCTTTCTGAACAAATTTGTTTTCCTTATAGTGTGCATATGAAGATTGAAGAAAAGATCACACTAACCTGTGGACGGGATGGAGGATTACAGAATATGGAGTTGCATGGCATGATCATGCTAAGGATCTCAGATGACAAATTTGGCCGAATTCGTCTTCATGTTGAAAATGAAGATAAGAAAGGGGTGCAGCTACAGGTGTGTAGATAGAAGCTTTTGATAAGAGTGTTCGCCTACCTAGTAGTGTTTCTCACTAGAGTTCCTCATCTGAACCACAGAACACAAGAAATTATTTCAGTTATGTAACTAGCACCATTCTAGATGCATTGGAAAGATTTCAATTTATTACATAACAGCGGATACCTGAGAGTGAGTGACAGCAGCTGTGTTAGGATGGCTTTTAATATTAGAATTGAATGAAAGGTCAACTTGAATCTAGTAAATGATTTCCTACTCACAAAAGATGCAGAGAGATGTTTAGCTTTTGTTAATTATGAAAAGGGTAAATTGGTTTGGCACCCATAGCACAGTGGTTACGGCGCCAGCCACGTACACCAAGGGCCAGCTACAACAACTGCAACAAAAAGATAGCCAGCATTGTGGCAGGCACCTATAGCTGCTTGGGAGGCTGAGGCAAGAAAATTGCTTAAGCCCAAGAGTTTGAGGTTGCTGTGAGCTGTGATGCCATGGCATTCTACCAAGGGTAACATAATGAGACTGTTTCCCCCAAAAAAAGAATAAATTAAAATATGTATGACATGAAATTTACTCATTCTGCCATAAAATAAACTACCAGTGCTTATTTTGTTAGCTGAAGGCCAATATCTGATAATGTATTAGAAAAGTATATAAAATTCTTACAAAATAAACTTGTATGTTCCAGCTATTGGTTATATCTGAGCTCTTATCTTTATATTATTACTGTTGTTCTTGACACATTTTATTTAGGTGGTTGATCTTAACATTTCTTGTCATAAGAGCAAAGCCTTTTCAGGGAAGAGTATGTTTTTTTTTGTTTGTTTTTTTTTTTTTTGAGACGGAGCCTCAAGCTATCCCCCTGGGTAGAGTGCCATGGCATCACGCTCACAGCAAC
>NW_003852503.1:5973436-5974705 GCF_000181295.1 Otolemur garnettii | reverse complement strand
CGCCTTAGCGGCTTGAGCCACAGGCGCCAAGCCAAGAGTATGTTTTTGTCTACTTTTTCCTCCCATAATCAGCACAGAGTTACCTTTTGGAAGTGATGTTTATATTATTTGACAGTATCTTTGCTTTGAAGTATATGTAGACTGCTATCCAAAAGTGATTTCTTTTAAAAAGATTAGACTTATCTTCATTGGCTTGAGTTTGAACAACTTTAGCTTTCTAGGAAAAGTTGCAACTGAATTAATACACAGAGTTTCACCTTCTCCTCCCTCTTTACATTAAGGGCAGGACTGCTATCTGATCGAGGCAGCTGATGAACATCTGACCCTAGTCTTCTTGGCAAGCCTGGCCCACCATGAGGCTGCTCCCTGTGAAGTATTTTTGGAAAGGGACTTGGTTAATGGTCTTTTAACTTTTTCAATTATAAACTTTTTCCTTAAACTCCTGGGCTCAAGCAATCCTCCTGTCTCACCCTCTTCAGTAGCTGGTACTATGGACGCACACTATCATTTAAGTCTTTGAAGCTGGTGCCCATAATCTTAGCTCTATGGGAGGCTGATGTAGGTGGATAGCTTGATGAGCTGAGGAGTTTAAGACCAGCCTGAGCAAAAGCAAGACTCCATCTCTAAAAATAGCTGGGTGTTGTCACGGGTGCCTATAGTTCCAGCTACTTGGGATGCTGAGGCAAGAGGATCCCTTGAGCTGAAGAGTGTGAGGTTGCTGTGAGCTATGATACCATGGCATTCTACTAAGGGTGACAGAGTGAGACTCTGTCTCAAAAAAAAGAAGGGTAAGAAGAAAAATTTTTCTTCAAAAAGATTTGGAATTGGTTAGTTACCCCTATTTTAGATGCTTAGATTATGGGCCACATAAGCCCTTTTGGGGTTTGCTTTCTATCTTACTATGTCGGAACTCAGAGGTTTTCCTTTTCTTCTCATTCTAGACCCATCCAAATGTGGATAAAAAACTTTTCACTGCAGAATCTCTGATTGGCTTGAAGAATCCAGAGAAGTCATTTCCAGTCAATAGTGATGTAGGGGTGCTAAAGTGGAGACTACAAACCACAGAGGAATCTTTTATTCCACTGACAAGTAAGTGCCTCTGGCCCATTCCACTAAGCTACACTGTGTTGCGAACTAGAAATAACTCTGGCCTGTATGTTCTTATCTTCAGTGCCATAGCAAAATTCTTTCTGACAAAATCACCTTTTAGACTGCACTCAATTGGTGCATTTTGTCTATTTTAATTGTTAATTTTTTTTTTTTTTTTTT
>NW_003852503.1:5971964-5973304 GCF_000181295.1 Otolemur garnettii | reverse complement strand
CAGCCGTCATTGTTGTTTGGCGGGTCCGGGCTGGGGATTCGAACCTGCCACCTTAGGTGTACGTGGCTGGCGCCTTAGCCGGTTGAGCTATAGACGCCGAGCCTTAATTGTTAATTTTTAATAGCTTTAATTTTGAAACTATTGTCTTTAATATAGCTTACATTAGGATGTTGTAGGCCTGCAGCTGTCAGTCAGCTTTGATTTGCCATGTTAACGTTTCTCCTTTTTCTAATGTTCTAGTATGGCTGCTTTGCTTTTCTTCTCAGTTAATTGCTGGCCCTCAGAGAGTGGAAATGGCTGTGATGTCAACATAGAGTATGAGCTACAAGAAGATAATTTAGAATTGAATGATGTGGTTATCACTATTCCACTCCCGTAAGTAGTATCCCCATGTAATCATGTTCTCTACATTGGACTTATAAAACTGATCTTTTAGAACTTGTTTTGGAGACAGCACCTAACCATTCTGAGATGCTTCTTAAAAACACCAGTTGTGAAAGAAGCTAGACATGAAAGGCTACATACTATGTGATTCCAGCTCTGTGACTTTCTGGAAAAGGAAACAGAAATCAGGAGGTGGAGAGGAAGGTACTTGACTGCAAAGGGGCACCAGGGAATGTTTGGGGATGATAGAAATGTTCCAGATTTGTATGTTCCTTATATTGGCAGGACATACACTAAAATTGAAATGATAAGGCCAGGCACAGTGGCTCACACCTATAATCCTAGCACTCTGGGAGGCCGAGGCAGGTGGATTGCCTGAGCTCACAGGTTGAAGACCAGTCTGAGCAAATGTGGAACCCTGTCTCTAAAATAGCTGGGCATTGTGGCAGGTGCCTATAGTCCCAGCTACTTAGGAGGCTGAGACAAGAGAATCACTGTGCCCAAGAGTTTGAGGTTTCTGTGAGGTGTGATCCCACAGCACCCTATTGAGGGTGACAAAGTGAGACTCTATAAAAAAAAAAAAAAATTGGCTCAGTGCCCGTAGCACAGTGGTTAGGGCCCCAGCCACATAATACCCAGGCTGGCAGATTTGAACCCGGTCCGGGCCTGCTAAACAGCAATGACAACTGCAGCAACAACAACAAAAGGTATTGTGGCAGGTGCCTATAGTCCCAGCTACTTGGGAGGCTGAGTCAAAAAGAATCACTTAAGCCCAAGAGTTTGAGGTTTTTGTGAGCTGTGACATCACAGCACTCTACTGAGGGCGACATAAGTGAGACTCTCTCAAAAAAATAAATTGAGGCTCGGCGCCTATAGCTCAGCCGGCTAAGGCGCCAGCCACGTACACCTAGGGTGGCGGGTTCGAATCCCCAGCCCGGACCCGCCAAACAACAATG
>NW_003852503.1:5955748-5971909 GCF_000181295.1 Otolemur garnettii | reverse complement strand
GCTACTTGGGAGGCGGAGGCAGGAGACTCGCTTGAGCCCAGGAGTTGGAGGTTGCTGTGAGCTGTAATGCCACGGCACTCTACCCAGGGGGACGGCTGGAGGCTCTGTCTCAAAAAAAAAAAAAAATAATAATAAAAAAATAAATAAATAAATTGAAATGATACACAGATTAGCATGACCCTTGCACAAAGATGGCACATAAATTTGTGAAATTTAAGTGTTCCATATTTTAAAAAAATGAAATGAAATAGAAATGTTCTATGATTTGGTTTTGAGGGTATTTATAAGACCGTATACATGTGAAAGGGGTGGCTTTTACTCACCTAAAACCAAATCAAAAAAGCCAGTAGTAGTTCTGGAACTGTGTTTTCAGATGTTGGTCCTCAGTTTGTTAATGTAGTAGTGAAGACTTCCAGAAGGAGGAGCCACTTCTCAGTCAGACTTTCCTCTGCTTGATTTTGCGACTTTCAAAGAAATTAAGTCTGTCAGATTGAATTTTTCTGTTTTGTTTGCTCTCTAAACTTTCACTAAAGATGATAATGTATGTTCATGGGAACTACTGATTCTTGCTGAAACAAGATAGTTACATTAGTTTCAGTAAATTTACTAACAAATTTATTGAAGTATGATTTGTAATCAACATACAATAAACTACACATACTAAATTGTGTAGGTTTGACATGTACACACCTGTGAAGCCATCACCACAGACAAGATAAGGAAAATATCTGTTGCCCCCAAAAGTTGAATTGCAATAAGTTTTTATTTTGTGCAGTTACATGGCCTGTTCTCTAAAATAACCTGGAAATACACTCTGTCTATAGTTGATATCCTCAGTACCATTTCCAGTGAATGTACACTGTTACTACTTCACCAGTAAGTCTCAGCTCCTCTCTACCCATCAGCCCCAAGGATTAAGTGCAGTGTTTAATTATGAATACCAATACCAGTAAGTATGCTTAGTTTTTATTGGTTTATGGTTTCCATTGTATTGCTTAGTAATTGTTGCAGGGAAAATGGTACTAATTTGTAATTTTGTTACCTTTTCGATAATTAAAAAATTGTCAGGTCTAGTTTTAGTCATTTTTATTTCCATTTGTATAAATACATTTAATTGCCAGTATCTCCTCTAAGAGCAATAACCATCTCTACAGTGTGGTTATTTTTTCCAGAACAATAGATGGCTGCTTTGAACCATTGTAGGACTTAGGCATTGGTGACAGGTGGAGTTTTGTTTGTCAAGATTTATTTTACCTTACTATTTTTAGAATGCCACACTTTTTAGGCTTCTCCATCTACCCTATAATTGTGGTTGTGTGGTTTCCTGTGTTTTAGTTCAATTTTGCAATGGTCTCAAAAAGAGACCCTTAGATACCTTTTTTTTTTTTTTTTTTTGCGACAGAGCCTCAAGCTGTTGCCCTGGGTAGAGTGCCATGGCATCTCAGCTCACAGCAACCTCCAACTCCTGGGCTTAAGCGAGTCTCCTGCCACCGCCTCCCAAGTAGCTGGGGCTATAGGCATCTGCCACAGCGCCCGGCTAATTTTTGGTTGCAGCTGTCATTGTTTGGCGAGCCCAGGCTGGATTTGAACCCACCAGCTCAGGTGTATTTGGCTAACGCCTTATCTGCTTGAGCCACAGGCGCTGAGCCCCTTAGATAGCATTTTACCCCATTGTTAAAAACTGATCAAATGAGAAGAGATCAGAATCAGAATTGGAGCAAGGGCACAGAGAAAGAATATGTGACCTAAAATCGATAGGGAAGAGTTAATAGTCTATGCTACCCTTAAAGTTTTCTTTATTTTTCTTATTTACTCTGCCCCTAATATAAGCATTGTGTCATTGGAGAATTAAAAGGCAGTAAATTTAGAATATGTAGGAGTAGGTAACACTGCCTGTCAGCCGTGTGTGGGGGTGCAAATTATATCCTAACTAGCCTTCGTTCTCCTGAAGATTAAGGACAACTGTGTATCTCTTCCGTCATATTTCCATTTTGCCTGGAAGTAATTATGTGTTTACTTGTCAAATGAAAGTCCATTTACTAGATTGTAAATCAAATAAACTCATTGGCATTGACTTCAGTAAGTTTTGAAACATTCTAAAGTAAATCTTCTCAAAGGCCCACGTTCATTTCTATTGGTGTTTATAGTTTCTCCCCATTATTAACCAACCTGCTTTCCCTCCCATTGTTACCTATAAAGAGAGCTGCATTTTGTTAAAATTCCTTCTCGACAGGACAACAAATATTGGTGTGGGATATTTGGAAACATACCCCTTTTACACATTTGTGTACTCCTGGCTCCCAGAGCTAGTCCATAAGTGAGAGCATAGGCATAACTTGCCAAATACCTGTTTTTTGCATATATCCATATTAACAAAGGGAATTGAGTGAGACTCTTAGCCAGGGTGCTTGAAGTTATTAGGGAGCCTAATTTTTTCTAGGACTGCATAAAAATTCCTTAGAGGGCAGAATTTGAGGAGCACCATCAAATTTGGGGTTGATTTTCCTTGGTGGAATTCTTTTAGCTTTGGACAACTAATTTGACCAGATGTTTCTTATAACAGATCTGGTGTCGGCGCACCTGTGATTGGTGAGATTGATGGGGAGTATCGACATGACAGTCGACGAAATACCTTGGAGTGGTGCCTGCCAGTGATTGATGCCAAAAATAAGAGTGGCAGCCTGGAGTTTAGCATTGCTGGGCAGCCCAATGACTTCTTCCCTGTTCAAGTTTCCTTCATCTCTAAGAAAAATTACTGTAACATACAGGTACCCAATTTTAATAGAGAACATACATGGGCAAGCAGTAGGACAGGTGCCAGATATGTAGCATAGCTTCATGGTCAGATGAAGTTCAGAAAAGTTAATGTCCCCTGTGGGATTCCCCTTCTGTATGATCTTGGTCAAATTCTTTACCTACTTCACATAAGTTTTCCTTTCTAGACCAGACAAAAGAAAAAGATCAGATCAGTAAAGAAAGTGAATATGAATTCATAAAAAGTATTTACAGATTGTACAAGATTCATTCACACTTAGTTGCCTATTTTTTTAACCTCACATATTTTTAAATCCTTTTGCCAAAATACCCATGATTTTGTAATGCCTTGCTGTCACTTGGTTTATATCTAAGGAATGAAAGTTTTTTATTTGGAAGGCAAAATTACTACAAAAAAAATCCCTAAATTTCATTATTTTATAAATGGCAAAGGTTTGTGAGTTATTTATGTGACATATCCCTTTATTAGTATAAATAATCATCAGACAATTCTGTCACAAACCCTGTTCTTTAGGCAAGCAAGCAGTGGAAATGTGTAAACTGTTTTAACTCTCTTCCTTCAGTTTTTTGTTTTTTGTTTTTTGAGATAGTTTCATTATGTTGCCCTCAGTAGAGTGCCATGGTGTCACAGCTTATAGCAACCTCAAACTCTTGGGTTTAAGTGATTGTCTTGCCTCAGCTTCCCAAGTAGCTGGGACTACAGGTGCCTGCCACTGTGCTCACCTAGCTTCTTGTTGTTGTTGTTGTTTTTGCAGTTGTCATTGTTGTTTAGCTGGCCTAGGCTGGGTTCAAACCCTCCAACCTGGGTGTATGTGGCTGGCACCCACTGAGCTACAGGTGCTGCCAGCTATTTTTTTTTTTTAGAGACAAGGTCTCTGGCTCAGGCTGGTCTTGAACTGATGAGCTCAAGCAGTCCATCCACCTCGGCCTCCCAGAGTGCTAGGATTACAGGCCCAGCTTTTTTTTTTTTTTGGAGATAGTCTCATTTTGTCACCCTCGATAAAGTGCTGTGGCATAATAGCTCATAGCAACCTTAAACTCATTGGGTTCAAGTGATCCTCTTGCCTCAGCCTCCTGAGTAGCTGAGACTATAGGCACCCACTACAACACCTGGCTAGTTTTTCTATTTTTAGTAGAGACAGGTCTCACTTTTGCACAGGCTGGTCTTGAACTCCTGAACTCAAGTGATTCATTCACCTGCCTTGGACTCCCAAAGAGTTAGGATTACTGGCATGTGCTGCTGTACCCAGCCCATGATCTACACTGTATCTCAACAGTTGTCTTTTTTCTGCCTAGAAAGCACATTAACCATGTTGGTGGGAAAGAGTAATGCTGTGAGCTATAGTTGTAAATTGAACATTTTTTTGGTGTTTCTAAGTTGCTTTTAATACTGCTTTTGGGGACTTTGATCAGTTTTTTGTGGGAAGATAGTGTTGATTGATTGACACAGAAGCCAGGGCTAGAATGCAGTGGTGTCATTGTAGTCACTGTAGTCTCATACTCCTGGGCTCAAGTGACCTTCCTGCCTCAGCCTCTTAAATAGCTGGGACTACAGGTGGGTGCCACCATGCATGGCCAATTTTTCTGTTTTTCTGATGGGGTCTTGCTATGTTGCTCAGACTGATCTCATACACCAGGCCTCAAGAAATCCTCTTGCCTTGGCCTCCCCAAGTGGTAGGATTATAGGCATGACCCATAGCACCTGGCCTGATCTTTTATTTAATGAGAATTTAGTCAACATGTTGAAGACTCCAAACCTCCTTCTGCTTTACCTAACTCTTGTTTGTTTTCCTAGGTTACCAAAGTGACCCAGGTAGATGGAAACAGCCCTGTCAGGTTTTCCACAGAGACCACTTTCCTAGTGGATAAGTATGAAATCCTGTAATACCAAGAAGAGACAACCAAAAAGGAAAATTTTCAAATTAAAAAAGAAGAAGCCAACAGTGGCTGAAGAGTTTTTTCCAAATTTAAAAGCCATTGGAGACCCTCTTTTTCCTGATACAGTGCACGATTCTCTGGGCGCAGGGACCCTCAACTCACCCCCATGTTTCAGTGTCACAGAGACATTCTTTGACAAAGAAATGGCACAAACATAAAGGGAAAGGCTGTTGATTTCTTTGGCAGGTTTTAATAGCCAGCAGGAAAGCAAGCTCTCCAGAGAATGCCCCCAGTTAAATACCTCCTCTGCCTTCACCTAAGTTGCTCCTTTATTTTAATCCCTAAATATAGTTATATTTCATACTTATTTGTTTTTTAAAAGTTTTCTTTGTAGACTCTTTCATAGTCTTGTCTTTTACCTTTAGTTTTTTCTTTCTGTTCATTCAGTTAAGCACTGAGATCATCTGCATACAGCCATTATATTTGTTTTACTCTCTTGAAACAAGTTTATCCTAACTCATTCTTGTTTTTTGGACTATGCCGATTAACTGTTTAAGGGGTCGGGAGTCTAGAATTTAAGGATGTCTTCTGTCGTTTTCTCCTGTCCATTTATTTCTCCACTTTGCCAAGTTGTTTTCTTTTCAAAGCTTGTCTCTCCAGTTTAGAATAGTACTGTGAATCCCACTTGTGTCATTATTAAAGGTAGCTGAGAAGTAGCTTTCAAATGGCACAGCCCCTCTTCAAGATGTCTGAGAGAATGGTTATTTCCAGTTAGGGATTTCATATCTACATTTAATCATGTCTGCTGCTAGTGCTACCCAAGCTTCTAATTCTCCACATTTTGGGTACTTAAGCTAAAACATAATGGCTTATAATCTTCATAATCTATTCACATTCTCAAATTTGCCATTTCCCTCTTCCTGACTGCTTTTTTCTATCAGTCTTTTCCTTTCTAGAAGAAATGAGGTTATGATTTGGAGGCTGTGGGTTTAGTGAGTCTTTGTGCCAATTGCACTGGCCCTGAGTGATCAAGGAGACTTGATTTTCACCACTAGATTTTTACCATTTTAAGAAGCGGCTGATTATATTGGAATGTAGGGATTACACATATATACCCCATTTCCTTCCAGCCTGCCTGACATTTCCCACCAGCTTATCTGTCTCTATGTCTGAAATCCTTCCTTTTCTTCTGCCTAAGCCTTTGGGTGTCATCATGTAGTGGTTGTTTCCATCTCATCCCTTACTTTTTCAATGGAGACTGAAACATCAGCTAGCTCTCCTTGGCTTTTAACCCAGTATTGCACTCAACAGGGTGGCTGAAGAGTTGCTGCAAGGCTGCAGGGACGAGTGGGAAGAGGCAGACTATAGATGACCTCCTACATGCTTAGCTTGCTGGCTAGTTCCACTCCCACTCAGAAGAACGTCTGGCCCTCCCTGCAAAGAGTGTACTGTACTTGAAGCAAAGTAGTTGCACAGATGGCCATGGATGGAATTGCTTGCCAAAGAAATTTCTAGCCTTTCTCTTTCCCCTAACTGCAGCAGGGAAGAATCTTTATCTCTAGCTTGGTTTCCACATGAGGTTTTTCTGAGGAAGGGGCCTAGGACAAGAAGTTGGTCATGTAGTCAAATAGGCAAGAAATCTTATTAATCCAGTTTTGTTTGAAAGTTGCTTGTCCATTTGATTTTTTAAGTCAAGTTTAATTTCACAAAAAACTTTTTTTTTCTGAGATTACTTTTGGGGTAATATTTAAAATGAGAGACATTTTGTAACCCTGTAAAATACATAGGGAATATAACATTCCAATGTACACAAGGAAGGCAAATTCTTTAATCAAATAAAGAGTATTATAAAATAAGATGTTTATTGGACTTGACTTACACTTTGGTGTCTGCTTGTTGCTTCAGGATGCTGTAATGGGACCTAAGGTTAAAAATTAATGACATGTTTATCTTAAGAGAAAGTAATCTCTATCAGAGAGTATTGATTGCATTTTCTCCAAATTATAGGTGTTGTGTCTCCTTGTGTATTTTTCTGCGTTTTAGGCATGCCCATATACACATACCATACACATTTCTGCTTCTGACAGCATAGCTTTCAAATTTGATGCTACTGATGGCCTGTGGCAGGGGTGGGATGTAGTAATTTTGTTAGGGGCAGTTGTAGAATCAGAGAAGGGAGATTTCATTTCTTTGTTTTGAGACAGAATCTAACTCTCATTGTGGGTAAGAATGCTGTGGTGTCATCACAGCTCACAGCAACCTCAACTGTTAGGCTTAAGCAATCCTCCTGCCTTGGCCTCCTAAGTAGCTGGAACTACAGACACCACAACTCCGGGCTAGAGGTTTCTCATCTTTAAAGAATGATATTAGGTGGTATCTCGGAGCTTCCTCTTCTTTAGTGGTGAGAACTAAGCAAGCCAGGGATGAGTGATGAGTGCCTTGGGAATCATTGGCAATTCCCTCAGAAAAGACTTCTTACTTTCTTTTGCCTCTTTTTTTTACTTGGGAAAACTGTTGAATGTCAGCAGATTATTTTTGGAAGGCAAATTATTCCTAATAAGTCTGGAATGAAAACTTTTTTTTTAAATCATGGCTGTGAAAACATTTTTATTTTAATGGTGAATGCTAAGATTTTGGGTGTTTTTTTTTTTTTTTTTTGGTATTTGTTTGTTTTCTTGGTGAAACAGTATCTGGTCTATCTGGTGTTATTAAAGTGTGGCTTGGCTCTCTGAGACGGTAACCTTAATCCAATGAAGAACATCAAAACCACACCCTGCCCCTTGCCTGGATGCTAATCCCTCTATGGCATCAAGTGGACTTTTAGTTGGCCTCTTGTGAGGGAGACTAGCAAAATAATTAGATCTGACTGAGCATTGTGTTTAGTGTGGAAGGTTCATGGTACTTGCTCTGGATTAATTAGTTCCAGGTAGAGGAGGTAAGGGACACCCCTCTGACAGGAGTTCCTTTTACGATCTGTCAACAATTTATGCATAGTAGCTTCAAACCTCAAATCTATCAACCCAGGCATCTTGGATGGAGGAAACTGCCCTCTATTTTTTGTTTTTTTTTTTAAGCCAGAGTCTTACTTTGTTGCCCATGGTAGAGGGCTGTGGCATTACAGCTCACAGCAACCTCTAGCTCTTGGGCTTAGGTGATTCTCTTGCCCCAGCCTCCCGAGTAGCTGGGACTACAGGCACCCACCACAACACCCGGCTATTTTTTTGTTGCATTTTGGCAGGGGCCGGGTTTGAACCTGCCAACTTCGGTGTATGTGGCCAGTACCATAACCACTGTGCTATGGGTGCCAAGCCTATTTGGTTTTTGTTTGTTTGTTTTTTATTTTTTTGAGACAGAGTTTCACTCGGTTGCCCCACACTATAGTGCTGTGACTTTGTAGCTCACAGCAACCTCCAACTCCTGGGCTCAAGTGATCCTCTTACCTCAGCCTCCTGAGTAACTGGCACCACAGGTGTCCCGCTAGTTTTTCTATTTTTAGTAAAGACAGGGTCTGGCTCTTGCTCAGGCTGGTCTCCCAACTCCTGAGTTTAGGCAATTCACCCGCTTCATCCTTCCAGAGTATAGGGATTATAGGCATAAGCCACTGCACCTGGCCTAGAATAATCTTTTTATTAAAGTTCACATCTGGCAGGGCTTATTGGAAGGAGGATGAAAACAGAAGTCCTCAACCTTGAGAATATTAAAGTCTAACTAGAAGCCATGACTGTCTGTGTAAAGCCTTTTTTGCTTTAGCAAGGCAAGTGTTAACTACAACTGTGATACTCAGCATGGGTCTGGAAAGCAGGAATAGAGCTATCTTGGAGACTAGAACCTCAAAAAGAAGTAAAAACAATTCCCTTTTACTATGCACATCTTTTTTTTTTTGGCACAAGAGTCTCACTATGTCACCCTCAATAGAGTAACGGTGGCGTCACAGCTTATAGTAACCTCAAACTCGGGCTTATGCAATTCTCTTGCCTCAGCCTCCCAAGTAGCTGGGACTACAGGCGCCCACCACAACACCCGGCTATTTTTTTGTTGTTGTACTTGTCGTTGTTTCAGCAGACCTGGGCTGGGTTCAAACCCACCAGTCCCAGTGTATGTGGTCGGCACTGTAACTCTGCTCTATGGGCACCGAGCCTTGCACATCTGTCTTAATATAAACACATTCACCTGTGACCCCCGTTCCTCCTTGCTCCCTTTGGTAAATACATTTGCAGCTCTAGAACTTTGAAACTCCTATTTAGAAAATCCACAAATACCGTGATTGGTGTTCATTGCTATGAGCAGATAGCATCTCTTTATCTGTCTCACATCTCTCCCTGGTAAGTGATTGATGTGGAGGTAGGCCTTTAGGAAAATTAGACTACCTTTTTATATATTTTATTTTATTTATTTATTTTGAGACAGAGTCTCACTATATCGCCCTTGGTAGAGTACTGTGGTATCACAGTACACAGAAACTTTAAACTCTTGGACTTAAGAGTTCTCTTGCCTCAGCCTCCCAAGTAGCTGGGAGTACAGGTGCCGGCCACAATGCCCGGCTTTTTTGGGATCATTGTCGTCGTTTTTTAGCAGGCCCAGGCCGGGTTCAAACCCACCAGCCCTGGTGCATGTGGCTGGCGCCCTAACCACTGGGCAATGGGCGCTGAGCCTAGACTACCTTTTTTTTTTGTTTGTAGAGACAGAGTCTCACTTTGTTGCCCTTGGTAGAGTGCCATGGTGTCACACAGCTCACAGCAACCACCAACTCCTGGGCTTAAGCGATTCTCTTGCCTCAGCCTTCCCAGTAGCTGGGACTACAGGCACTAGCCATAACGCCCAGCTATTTTTCGGTCGCAGTTCGGCTGGGGTTGGGTTTGAACCTGCTACCCTCCGTATATGGGGCCGGGGCCCTACTCACTGAGCCACAGGCACCGCCCTAGACTACCTTCTTTTTTTTCTTTTTTTTTGACACAGAGCCTCAAGCTGTCACCCTGGGTAGAGTGCTGTGGCATTACAGCTCACAGCAACCTCCAACTCCTGGGCTCAAGCCATTCTCCTGCTTCCGCTTCCCAAGTAGCTGGGACCACAGGTGCCCGCCACAACGCCCGGCTATTTTTTGGTTGCAGCCTTCGTTTGGCGTCCCCCAGCTGGATTCGAAGTTGCCAGCTCAGGTGTATGTGGCTGGCGCCTTAGCTGCTTGCGCCACAGGCCCTGAGCCTAACTACCTTTTTAAACCAGGCCCTTTTCTCTCTCTCACACAGACACACACATAGGAAGTCAAGCTATGAAGCAGTTTGGAGAAGTGTGGGGTGCACCTTCTATCCCCCATCAAAAATGACAAGTTGGCTTGGCTCCTGTAGCACAGTGGTTATGGCTCCAGCCACATACACTGAGGCTGGCAGGTTTGAACCCAGCCCGAACCAGCTAAACAACAATGACAACTGCAACAAAAAATAGCGGGGAGTTGTGGCGGGTGCCTGTAGTCCCAGCTACTTGGGAGGCTAAGGCAAGAGAATTGCTTGAGCCCAAGAGTTTGAGGTTGCTGTGGGCTGTGACGCCATGGCACTCTATTGAGGACGACATAGTTAGACTCTGTCTCAAAACAACAACAACAACAACAACAACAACAAAAACCCTCAATGAATTCCCAACCAAAAAAAAGAAAGACAAGTTACCCTGCTGTTCCTGGGGCAGGGGCTCAGTTGTTTCTTAGGGTTTAATCCAATTCTGAAATGCTTCCAGAGTTGCACTTTGTGTCATCAGTTTGGTTATCATATCAGGACAGGAGCTGTTTGAAAGAGAGGCATTACAAATTTAAGGTAAGAAAAGAAATGGAAATAGGTCTTGCTTCCCATTCTTTTGCCTAAATGAATGCTTGTTCTTTTCAGCTCATAGGAAGGTCTTGACCCTTGAAAGTACACAAGGTCTTCTGTCCTACCCAAATTTCCCACTCAGCTTGGATGCATGTTAACTTTGGGTAGAAGTGTGGATTCCAAGACAAGCTGAGAAGAGAGCTTTGAACTTCTTCCCAAGTTAGTGCAGTGTCACTGCTGCCACCACACCTACACTAATCATGACTGAGTTCAGGATCCAAAGAGGCCAGAAAGGGATAGCCTCGGGGAGAGACTGTGCATGGGTAGGGATTGCTTGCTGTGTGAGCAGTATCATCTCTTTCTGGGGCTAGAGGGAGTACAATGTGAGAGGAGAAACAGTGGGAAAGGTGCCAAGGCAAAGGCAGGAGTGTAGAAAAGCACTCCTGACATTCATAGCCAAATGCAAGAGGGGCCTTCAAAAAATCCACTCTTCCCTCCACACCCAGCTTTTGCCCTCTCCCCCTGCTTCCACTTCGGAAAGTCTGAAGCATGCCTGGAAGGCTGTTTTCTACTTTCTCCCCCACTCTTCCTCCTCCTTTCCTGAGCTCCCAGCTGCTCGACCTCTTGCGTAACTATGAGAGAGCACTGAGTTTTTTGATGGGCTCCAGATGTGGACTGGAGTGGGGGTGGAGGGTAGGGGCGGTAGCTCTTTAGTCTCCTGAGTGATCTAACTGTGGGAACATAGAGGCCCGACAGCAGGAGCGAGGACACTGCGCTGTTTATCCTGGGGTCAGCTGGTCCCTGCATTGGGAAGACAGTGAGAGAAGCTGGGTGCCGGTTCATCCCCTTGCCTCAGCTTTAGCCTTCTCTGTGGCAGGCTTGATCTATCATTCCCTGAAATTCCTCCGGACCAAGATGGTGAAGAGGAGCTGCAGGTTGTGAAGCAAGAGTTATGTGAACAGCCTCTGAGCTATCCCAGTCTGAGCCCTTCCCCTCGAATGCTGCAAATTAGCTTATGAGATACAACAGTTTGGGTTTTGTTTCGTTTCTTTATCATTTTATTTTACAAACCAGAATAGCCTGAACATTACTGTCGTGATCTGCCTCATGCAGGCTGACCAAGTTAAATTTCTCTTATGAGCCTTAAACAGTATGAAGAGAAGAAGTCTTGTCCCACAAATCCTGGGGGTTCCTCATACCCACAGCATATTTTGGAATCTGGTTGTTCTACTTCACCAGTTATAGCAGGCAGTGGCAAAGGGCCCCTCCCCCCCCTTCTTGTCCACTGCTCAGCTATGGTCAGATCCAACCTTCCTTGTGGGGGGCCCCCTGCTAATAATGCTGGCCCTGTCAATGAGTGACCAGCTGATTCCTGCAGTTCAGCCTCCTGCTATTCCCCAGACGGGCAGAGAGCACAGACTAAAGACCATGGACTCAGGATCCATCCACCCCAAAAAGGACAAATTTTTTGCTATCCACCCCAACTGAGATTTACACCAGACTTGGGGACTTTCTGCTCCTTTCTTCAGTAAAGAAGAGTTTCTAGGGTCCTTTTAAGAGTGCAGGTTAAAGAGGTCCAGTCTAGCTGAGTTCAACTCCCTAGGGCCTCCCCAGCCAGTCTCCTGAGGCGATTGCTGGCTTTGCAAGGTGAGGATCCACTGTCGGCATTGGATTTCGGGGTGGGGGTTGAGATAGAGAATGACCTCAACTAGGCTCAGTTTCTAGGCTGCTTTTAGGTGTTTTGTGCCCCCTTTTCTTCTGTATTAACCCTCACTCCTACAAAGTCTGGACCGGTTATAGAACTGTGTTCTTAATTGTGTATCTATAGCCTGCCTCCAACTCCCAATCTGTAATCGGGCAGATCTGTGGTGGGCGTGCCCCTCCATGGGTGCGAGATGACAATTCTGTTCAGCTTTCCTGTAGTTTGGAGTTTGCATGGCACTTTAACGTGTCTTCTTGTACCTATCCTTAAGGCAAGTCTGTGAAGCATGATGTGGAAGGGCTGTCCACAAACCCATTTCCAGCCCTTCCTGGTTGGGTGCCAGGGGGAAGACCTGAGTACCCCAGTACATGGTGTGGAGATATTGACACCACTTTGTAGGTTCACTGGGAACCAAAGGAGGATTTAGGCATCTAAGGTAAAAAGAAAGCGGGAGAGGGAAGGAAGAGGGAGGGAGAAGGAGAAACTGTCAAAACCTTTCCGAAGGTCGTTAAAGCCTAGGGGTGGAGGGTGGTCTAGGAGAGTCCGAAGGGGAGGGTGGTGGTGGTGGTGGAAAGCCAGCTGTACAGACGAACAAAGCGGGCGCTGTGCAGGCGGGGGGAGGTGCTGCTGTGGGAAAGGGTGGGTGGGGGGACCTTGGGCTCCAGCCCCACAAGGGCGTCTTCTCCGGCTGGCCAGGCGGACAGGACCAGGGATGGGGCGGGGACTAGCGGGAGGGAGGCGGGACAGGCTCGCTCTCCTCCTACTCAGCGGGCTCCCAGGGAAAAGCAACGGTGTCCTCCTGAGCCTGAGGCCACCACGGCCGAGCTCGGCAAAGGGGCCGGTGTACCCCTTTCCCCTCGAGGTAAGAGCGCCCCCTCCCACTACGCCTGCGGGTCCCATTCTCTGCGCGGCTGGTACAAGATAAAGGAAAGTCCCCGGGGCCTGGCGAGAGCCCTCAGATCAGCTTTGGGTTAGGGGGCTCAGGAGAAACCCGTGGGGGAGGAGGTGAGTGCTTCGGGGGCAGAAGAGGATTTGAGCCCAGTCACAAATCCTGGGCTCCGCTGTTTTCGGAGCTTGCTTTTGCCCTCGCGAGCCGCTGCCAGCGCCACCGCCAGAGGGGGCCCTCGACCTCTCCCCTGGGAGGGACACTGAGTCTTGCCTCATCAAGACTTTCCTACCGCACCAAGGCGACGGGGCGGACACTCGCGAGTTCTCAGGTGGCGCGTACGCGCGCGCGTTCTCGTCCTCCAGCGCCGCACATCTACCCCTCTATGCCAACCGCAGGACCACAGGGAAGGGGAATGCCCTGGGGCCTCTCCGCTCGTGTCCCCAGGTCGGCCGCCTTGATGGCCAAGACGGGGAGTCGGAGCCCGATTCAGACTATAAGTGTCCGGGAGGTACCTCTGGGGCTGTCAAGGAGATGGAAAGCACGTTGGGGACCTGCCAGGCACTCCTCCACGTCTTTAGGGGTCCAGGAGGCCGACTGGGGCACCCTGGAAGAGTGAGTCGCAGGCTCTTGCCACGCCCGCGCGGCCGGGATTTGAATCCCTAGCGGAGTTCCCCTGAGCGGAGGCTGAGCCGAGTCATCTGGGCTCCCCCGGGATGGGGAAGTGTGGGCCGACGGCCGGGTGGGGCCACAGGCCGCGGGGTTGCCGAGGCTCCCTCGGACGCTTCCGCGGAGGCGGGCTCGAAAGGGGACTTGGCCAGGCAACCGCACCGCCCGGCAGGGGACCCAGGGCGCCGGGGCGGGGCTGCATTCTGAGCCCGTTAGCTCAGCCGTCCTGGAGCTCCGGGAGGCTGACTCATCCGACGGCGAGCTCACCCCTACACACATCATTGCACACAAGCTCCCCACCGGGTCAGGCTTCCACCCCGCCCACGCACAGCACCCCTGCACCCACGCACCTTCCCGCCACACGTCGCGCGCACGCACCCCTCTGTCACACCCTCCGGACACACGCAGAGTCCTTCCTCACACCTACACCTCGCCGTGCACTCCACGCATTGAACCGCGGCTCGCGCACAGCGGACCCCGCGCACGCACGCACACACTCACGCAGCTGCGGGCGCCGTCTGGGGCCGCCCCCTCTCCCCGCCGGCCGCGCGAACAAGCGGCTCCTTCTCCCTGCGCTGCCAAAGAAAGGCCGCTTGTCCCGCTGTCAGGGGCGGGCGGCGGCTGCGGCGGACGGCCCAACACTGAGGCCTTGTCCCACCTGGGCGGCCAGGGGGAGACTCACAAAACAGAGCCCCGCACTACACTCGCGTCTCTCTTCTCGGCTCTGTCCTCTGGCAACCCTCCTCTCTTCTTCCTCCCACTTCTGGGGCCCCATGACCCCCCAGTCTCCTTCTTTTCCTCCACCTCCTTCGGTTTCTCCTCCACTGGCCTCAGCGCCTCCTGGTGCTTCCCGTGTCCCCCTGCCTGTCCTGTTTCCTCCCACCTCGCCACCTGTTCCTCAGTCGTCTCCTCCCCAGCTTTTATTTTCTTTATCTGTCAGTTTCTCTTTTATTTTTCCTTCCACACCCCCAAGTCTCCCTTTTCCTGCGCCATCCCTCTGCGGACCCCTTTCTCTCTGCCTCATTTTTGTCATCCGTAAATTCTCTTGGCTCCTGCCCGGCTCTGGCGACTCGGCGCTGGGCTCCCGGCCTCAGTTTCCTCCCGTTCTCGACTCCTTCCTCTGGCTGCGGCCCTTCCTCGAGGGCGGACGTGCGCCGGAAAGGCGAAGGCGGCAGCAGGCCTGGAGGATCCCAGCTCGGCCCGCAGGCCTCTGACCATAGCCCTGCGACACCCCAGGCAAGGCCTCGGACACTGGTGAGGTCCAGAGCGCCCCGCAGGGGGTCTGGGGAGCACCTGACCAGTAGCTCGTGGAGGGCTGGGCCTTTTATCGGGGGCTGACTCTGGACCCATCTAAGAGCTCACCCCTAGACAACAGCTGAGATCTCATCTTGGTCCCAGCTGGGAGCCTGGGACCTTCCTCTGGTCTCCCTCCACCCTGATGAGGGTGCCCCTTTGGCAGAGAGGGCTGGGGTCGGTGTCCCGCGTGGCTGGGTACCGGCGTGTTCCAGCTGAGGAGGAGGCCAGAAGGACTGAGCCGGGGTCACCTGCCGCTGCACACACTCCCTGTAGCTCGCCAACGGGGCGCTGGGACGTCTGTGTCCTGCGAGCCTGAGGGCTTCGGAGACAAGGGCTGACCACTGGGCCTTCTCACTCGAGGCTGGACTCGGCCCACTAGGTTTGGCCCCGGGGCGGGGTTTCCCAGAAAGGCTGCAGAGGCTGAGGCGGGGTGGCGGAGTGGGGGGGGAGTAATTACAGTCCTGGGTGGTGGGCAGCAGCGGGTGGGACGGAAGCTGGCCAGCCGGTGGGGAGCGCACCTCTCAGGCCAAGGTTGGGGTGGAGACAGAGAGTGCCCCCAGCTCCGGGGCCAGACCCCTTGTCAAAGTGACACCCGAGTGCTGGACAGGTTGGTCTGGTGTCCCTTTCCACCTGGCCTGGATTAGGTTTCTGAGCTGAGGCCACAACCTATCATCTCCCAATCTCTACATCTTTTCTTATCTTCTTACACCTTTCTCCTTATCGCTCCTTCTCTTTTCACCTACTTATTCCCTTCTCTCCTCTCCTCTAATGCTCTTGTTCCCCATCAACCTTACTCCTTTACGATCCTTATCTCCACTCAGAGGTCTTTGGTGTAAATGAATGAGCACACCTCAGCTGCCTCTCTGGGTGATAGTGACAGTCCTATTTGACAGATGAATAAACTAAGACCTAGACAAGTGAAGAGCCTTGCTCAAGGTCCAAAAGCTCATAATAACTGCCATTTTTATAGTACTTTGCTTTCACGGAGTGTCATGTCTGTAATCCTAGCACTGTGGGAGGGCAAGTTGAGTGGATAACGTCAGCTCAGGACTTCAAAACCAGCCTCAGGCTCGGCGCCTGTGGCTCAAGTGGCTAAGGTGCCAGCCACATACACCTAAGGTGGCGGGTTGGAATCCAGCCCTGCCCGCCAAACAACAATG
>NW_003852503.1:5926410-5955511 GCF_000181295.1 Otolemur garnettii | reverse complement strand
GGAGTTGTGGCAGGCGCCTGTAGTCCCAGGTACTCAGAGGTTGAGGCAAGGGGATTGCTTCAGCCCAAGAGTTTGAGGTTGCTGTGAGCTGTGATGAGGACACAGCACTCTACCCAGGACAACAGAGTGAGACTCTGTCTCATAAAAAAAAAAGAAAGAAAGAAAGAAAGAAAAAAAAAGAAAAGAAAAAAGGTGTGTGTACACACATACACACACACACATATATATATACACACATATATGAAATACCTGAATCTTCAGACTGTTCTTTTTCTTTTAAAGTAACAGCTTTGGCTTGGCACCTATAGCTCAAGCGACTAGGGCGCCAGCCACATACACCAGAGCTGGTGAGTTCAAATCCAGCCCAGGCCTGCCAAACAACAATGACAACTCAACCAAAAAATAGCCAGGCATTATGGTGGGCACCTGTAGTCCCAGCTACTCGGAAGGCTGAGGCAAGAGAATCACTTAAGCCCAAGAGTTTGAGGTTGCTGTGAGCTGTGATGCCATGGCACTCTACTCAGGGTGACAGCTTGAGGTGCTGTCTCAAATAAATAAATAAATACAAAATTTTTAAAAAGCTTTACTGTGATATAATTTATATCTCATAAAGCATAAATTTGTGTGCAATTCAATGATATTGTATTTACAAAGCTATGCAACCATCCTTACAATTTAATTTTACAATATTTCTATCACATTCACACAGGAAAAAAAAAGCTTGTACCCATTTATACTCACTCCTGTTCCATACCTAGCCCCAGGCAAGCACTGATCCAGACAACCTTTTCTTTTTTTTTGAGACAGAGTCCCACCACTATGTCACCCTTGGTAGAGTGCTGTGATGTCAAAGCTCATAGCAACCTCAGACTCTTGGGCTTAGGCGATTCTCTTGCCTCAGCCTCCCTTGTAGCTGGGACTATAGGCACCTGCCACACTATTTTTTTGTTGTTGTTATTGCCATTGTTGTTTAGCTGGCCCAGGGTGGATTCAAACCCACCAGCCTCAGTGTATGTGGCTGGCGCTGTAACCACTGTGCTATGGGCACTGAGCCAATCTTTTCTTTTTTATAATTATTCCGATTTTTTAGAAGGATGACTTGATGATCTGAGAAGTTAAATAACTTCTCCAAGATCTTAGGGCTAATGAATAATGTAGTCGGGGTAGAATCTAAGGCTTTTGCATCCCAGTCTAAAGCTCTTTCCACTAAAGGATGATGCCTTTCTTTCACCATTATTATTTTGCCTTTCTTCCCACTTCCTTTAGAGAAACTCCCCTTTCCCAATCCACTCTCTTGCCTCCTGAGATTTTCCTGGGTCTAAGGAAGCAGTACAGCAATCTTTGTCCCTGGAAATTCTTCCCCATGGCCAGGATCTCAGGAGGTGCCAGGCCAGTTTGCGGCTTGGTATAGGTTAACGGTCTGTTTCTCCACTCTTCCCAGGCAGTCTTGGGGTGGGCCCCAGGCTGTGTTCCGGCCTCTCTTCCGCCAGCTTGGGTGGAAATGGTGACGGAGATGATGCAGTTCAGGTCCGGAAGGGTGGAAGCTAGGAGGGTAAATTTAGTAACTCCATGGCTGAGGCCTTTGGGACCCACTGCCAGAGTCAGACACTCCTTGTAATCCTGGCTCCTGCCCCCACTTCCTTTCCAGGTCACCTAGGAGATGGCTGGAAGAGAAAGTGGAGGGACATCCTGCCTTCCTGGGTCTGCCGCCTCACCCCTTCACCACCCTCTTCTCAACTTTGCCTAATAACATTTCAGCAGCCAATGGGAAGTTTCTCACCTTAGCAAGTTGACACGGGTTAGGCATGTGAGTATACAGTACACAAACTTCTTTTTTTTTTGAGACTGAGTCTCAAGCTGTTGCCCTAGGTAAAGTGCCCGTGGTGTCACAATTCATAGCGACCTCAAACTCTTGGCCTTAAGTGATTTTCTTGCCTCAGCCTCCCAAGTAGCTGGGATTACAGGCACCCACCACAATACCCCGCTATTTTTTTTGTTGTTGCAGTTGTCATTGTTGTTTTAGCTGGCCCAGGCTGGGCTCAAACCCGCCAGCCTCAGTGTATGTGGCTGGCACCCTATGGGTGCCACCTTTTTTTTTTTTTTTCTTTTTTTGAGAGAGAGAATCTCAAGCTGTTGTCCTGGGAAGAGTGCTGTGGCATTATAGCTCACAGCAACCTCCAATTCTTGTGCTCAAGCGATCCTCTTGCCTTGATTTTTTTTCTTCTATTTTTAGTAGAGATGGGCTTTGCTTCTGTTCAGGTGGGGATCTCACTCTTGCTCAGGTGGGTCTTGAACTCATGAGCTACAGGTGCCACCTTTTTTTTTTTTGAGAGAGAGAGTCTCAAGCTGTTGCCCTGGGAAGAGTGCCATGGCGTTATAACTCACAGCAACTTCCAATTCTTGGGCTCAAGTGATCCTCTTGCCTCAATTTTTTTTTCTTCTATTTTTAGTAGAGATGGGCCTTGGTTCTGTTCAGGTGGGTCTCACTCTTGCTCAGGTGGGTCTTGAACTCATGAGCTACAGGTGCCACCTTTTTTTTTTGAGAGAGAGAGTCTCAAGCTGTTGCCCTGGGAAGAGTGCCATGGCGTTATAACTCACAGCAACCTCCAATTCTTGGGCTCAAGTGATCCTCTTGCCTCAATTTTTTCTTCTTCTATTTTTAGTAGAGATGGGCCTTGGTTCTGTTCAGGTGGGTCTCACTCTTGCTCAGGCTGGTCTCGAACTCATGACCTCAAGCAATCCACCTGTCTCAGCCTCCTAGAGTGCCAGGATTATAAGCAAGAGCCACCACAACTGGCCCACAAACATCTTTTCTCACATTTCTCAGATACTAATAACATGAGCCGGGGGGAGAGAGATGGGTAGTGGGGTGGGGGGTAAGGAAATTTAAATTCTGGCTCTGGAAACTATTGTACCCTGGTTCTAAGGGCCCTAAGCTTCCTCCCACACTAAGCCAGTTAAGAACTTGAGAGTTGGCTTGGTGCCTATAGCACAGTGGTTATAGTGCTGGCCACATACAACGAGGCTGGCAGGTTCAAACTCAACCCGGGCCAGCTAAACAACAATAACAACTGCAATAAAAAAGAGCTGGGCATTGTGGCGGGCACCTGTAATCCCAGCTACTTGGGAAGCTGAGGCAAGAGCATCGCTTAAGCCCAAGAGTTTGAGGGTGCTGTGACACCAACGCACTCTACTGAGGGCGACATAGTGAGACTGTCTCAAAATTTAAAAAAAAAAAAAGAACTTGACTGGCTTGGCGCCTGTGGCTCAAGCAGCTAAGGTGCCAGCCACATATATCTGAGCTCGTGGGTTCGAATCCAGCCTGGGCCTGCCAAACACCAATCACAGCTGCAACCAAAAAATAGCTGGGCGTTGTGGTAGGCACCTGTAGTCTCAGCTACTTGGGAGGCAAAGGCAGGAGAATCGCTTGAGCCCAGGAATTAGAGGTTGCTATGAGCTGTGATGCCACGGCACTCTACCCAGGGTGACAGCTTGAGGCTCTTGTCTCAAAAAAAAAAAAAAGAACTTGAGAGTTAAGAACCCAATATTCCTAGTATTAGTTACATGAATGTTTATAGCTCATCTATGCTTTCTTTTTCCTTCTTTCTTTCTTTTTTTTTTTTTTTTTTTTGAGACAGAGTCTCACTATTTTGCCCTTGGTAGAGTTAGAGTTCTTTGGCATCATAGCTCACAGCAACCTCTAACTCTTGGGCTCAAGTGATTCTCTTGCCTCAACCTCCCAAGTAGCAGGGACTACAGGCGCCTGCCACAAGGCCTGGCTATTTTTTTTTCTTACTGCTGTTGTCACTGTTGTTTAGCAGGCCTGCCTCTAGCAGATGTTGTTCAGCACCTCCTGCCTCCCCACCCCACTGGGTTTGCTTCTGCCCCCTAGATTGCCTACCTTCTTTGGTAGATAACCTGGCTTCATCACTGGGATTATAGATCAGTTTAGAATCAAGGAGAGCCCTGATTCTAAACCTGGGAGCCCAGGGTCCCTGGTTAGAACCTGCCTGCCTCAGTGTATGTGGCCAGCTTCCTAACCACCGTGCTATGGGCACCAAGCCATGTAGCTCATCTTGTTGGGGTAAGGTTGCTTTCTGGGAGAGAAAGGGTGTAGCAGTGGAGACACATGGAGATGGGCAGGAATGGCTGAGTTTTTCTTCTATGTCTCCTTTAAGAAAACATCCTACTAAGACCCCTGGGAAAAAGAGCCAAAGGGAGAAGAGAAGAAAAGGTCTGGGAGGGAACTTCTGTTTTAGCCCTGCCACCTGCCTGGAGGCCCTCTGTCTACTAGTGTTCCCAAGGGGCTTCTTCCCTGGATTCTGCTTTACCCACTAAGGTAAATTTTCTCCACCCTGCTTACAGGCCTGGGTAGTGGGGTGGGGGGGTGAGGGAATTTAAATTCTGCCAAGACCCGGGTTCTGGGAAACACAGGGCAGGAAAGCATAGACGTATAGGTTGGGCCCATAAGGCTGTTTGTGCTTACGGTGGCCAGCACCAGGGCAGATGTGTTGTGGCATCCATCCTGTGGCTGGAGACCTGGCACCACCTCCCCAGCCCCTGCCCAAGTTCTCTAGCTGCTTGCACTTTCCCTTTAGCATAAGTGTGCTGGGAATGATGGTGGCTGGTGCAGCCCCTGCCCGGGGAACCCCATCACAGAGCCGCCTCCTTTTCTTCTTCTGCCCCGGCCTCCCCACCTCAGCTGCTTTCTACTGTGCCCACAGGTGCTCTGGAGCCCTAGGACCATGGACACTCTCAACAGGAACCAGGTAGGACCTGGATGCAAGACCCAGGCCATGGTACAGGTGAGTGGGGTCAGGGCTATGAGGAAAGAGGGCTGTTGAAGAGAATGGGCTCAGCACTTCTACCCCCTTGTGGTCCTGGCCTGAGGTTTAGAGCAGCAGTTCTGTTATTCTCTGCCCTTCCCCAGGTCCCAAACCTATTAATAGCTCCATCTTTATTTGAATCAGGTTAATTGGTTTACCCAGAAAGTACTCTTTGAAAGTCAGGAAGCGTTTTACAGATTGACCCTGGGCTGTGTCGCTCTCCTTGATTCATGCCTCTACCCTCTCTTGTAATTTAGTGTAGTGGGGGCAAGCAGTGGCCAAGTGGATGGCCACTGTCAAATACGCAGGGAGCTCAGTTGGCCCTCTTCTACAGCACCCCCCTTCTTACCTGCCACCACCTGCCACCCCTTTCTCCTTGTTTCTGTTTTAATAAACAAAAAGGGCAGTTAAGCCAAGACTAGAGATAAATCCAGTGGGAAGAGTTGGTGGCCTAGATTCAGATCTAATTATAATTTAGTGGAATAATGCTCTGTGCAAGATTTTGTGCTAAGCCTTTCGGTACCCTCAGAGCCATTTGGAGAGGGCCAAGGGCTGGAGAGTGTGCTGGGACTAGGGTGTTAAGGTGCTGGTCTGGAGTCTCTAATGATGCTCATCCTCCACCCTTACTACCTGCAGAAAGGACCCTTGGACTTGATTGAGACAGGCAAAGGGCTAAAAGTACAAACGGACAAACCCCATCTGGTGAGCCTGGGCAGTGGGCGACTCAGCACTGCCATCACCCTGCTGCCATTGGAGGAAGGTAAGAGTGGTCAGGGCATCCCACCTGCCACCCCTCCATCCTTCTAGGCATTCCTGTCCCAGGCCCAGCTCCTGCATGTGTTGGGGCCTTTTTGCTACATGCTGGCCATGCTCACCTCTTGCCTCCCCACGCCACTGGGTTTGTTTCTGCCCCCCAGATTGCCTACCTTCTTTGGTAGATAACCTGGCTTCATGACTGGGATTAAAGATCAGAGTCTTGAAAGAAACAGGAGAGCACATTGCTCTTAGCAACCAGGGTGGCCAAGAAAAAAGGGGGGGCCCACTCCTGGGTAATGCCCTGCTTGGGAGACTGCACTGCAGGGTAGGTGGTGAATGGAGAGATGGGAGTGGGGGCAAGATCTCCTAGGATAAGGCCCTGGCATGGCCCCCTTCACCTTTCAGCTTCTGTCCTCCCTCTCTCCTCTCCTGGCTGCACTTGTTGCCTGGGTGATACTACATTCCCCACATTCTCCAAATACCAGTCTCAGGGGCTCTGCCAGTGGGGGAGGGGCTGTTTCTGCAAAGCAGTGGGGAGAGCCACTGTACTGAAGAGAAAGGGGGTGAGGGAGGAGAGAGGTTGCAGGTGGCAGAAGGGAGGGAGAGAAGAAGGAGAGAGAGAGATTTAGAAGAGAAGAGGGGTGGGTAGGATGAAGAGGGACAAGAAAAAGGACATAGGGAGAGATAGTGGGGGGGACTAAGAGAAGGTCTGCAGAAAAGAAGCACCCATTTTTTTTTGGCCGGGATTGGGCTTAAACCCACCACCCCCAGTATGTGGGGCCAGCACCCTACTCCTTGAGCCATAGGCACCACCCTAAAGAGGCACCCTTTCTAATCTACCTGTGGAGTCTGGGCCTTCTCATTCTCAGGCAGAGTTTTCTCTGTCCCAGAAGAGCTTCTATCACTTACTGTCTCCATCAAGTTCAGGGGCCAAATAGGGGTGGCCAATGGTAGGCAGAGATTATGCTGGGAGTAGGCAGAAATATATTTCCACGGTGGCCCTCCGTGCCCTGTCTCTGTCTCCTCTGCATGGACCACTCCTCTAACTCAGTTTGTTTCTTGTCTCCAGGAAGGACAGTGATTGGCTCTGCAGCCAGAGACATCTCACTGCAAGGGCCAGGCCTGGCTCCAGAGCACTGCTACATTGAGAACCTGCGGGGCACCCTCACCCTCTACCCTTGTGGCAATGCCTGCACTATTGATGGGCTCCCTGTCCGACAGCCCACACGGCTCACTCAGGGTAAGGCTTGAAACAGACAGGGGGCTCTGGTTAAAAGCCTGTGCCTGATTGCCATGGCAACTGCTTTGTGTGGCCCTTACTGGACATGGGCTGCTCAGGTGCACCTGGATGTGCCTACACACCAATCCAAACCCCTCCAGCTTCCAGACTTGTCTTCAACCTACTTTTCTCTCCTGTCACTCCCAACCTGTCTCCTCAGAACCTCAGAGAAGAGGTTCTGATTCCTGCTATCAGAGCGCCTGGGGCATGGTGTGGTCGTTAGTAGTGGTTTGGGAAGAACAGTTGGAGCAGCAGTGAAGGGTATCAATGGCATTGTTTCACTCCTAGAGGGAATTGTTTTGAGAAGCTGGAGAGGAGGACAATACCTCTTGATGAGGATGAGGCAAGGGCAAATTTTGATGACTTGCTTGCTTCTATCACAAGACTGTTGACAGCTCTGTGTCATGAATAGGCCATTCCCTTGTGTAAGGCAGCTCTAAAACTGAGCTCCTAATTACTATGGTTACTAGGCAGGTAAGGGTTAGCCCAGGTGGCACTTTGACAGACCAGGTGTGTTCACTCTGGAAACAGGGTTCTGGGTGTCTATTCATACAGTGAATCATCAGTTTAGGGGAATGAGAAAAGGAGATTTGGGTGGAGGTTAGAAGTGAGGTTAACAAGAGGATGGGAGCTTTGGGCTAGTCCTGGCTCTGAGCAGGGGAACTGATGGCCAGGCATTGTTTTCTGGGGTCTCTTCCTGGCTAAAAGCCCCTATGCAGTGGAAATTCCACTTATTCCACTGTCTCCTCCTCTCTTGTTTATATCCTTTGGGGGCCTCTCAGAGCCACTCTCTTCACAGCTGATCCAAGAGATCTGACCTTGCCCCATTCTGTTCTTCTTGCCTTTGGGTAGGGGTAGGGCATGAACAACTGACTTCAGGGAGGCAGGTCTACTAGCAGCAGTAGGCAGGCCCTTGCCTTCTCCAGGCTTCAACATCTCCAACTTGTTATGAGAGGAGGAACCACCATACATGGGGGCTTTAGCTATGATGGCATCGGGTTCCTGACAGTCCCGTTCAGTCTTAGAGAGAGCATCTTTTGCCAAGATTTGGGAGCATGCAGGTGAGAGCAGGAAAGAGAGGCAGGGAAAAGTTCAAAGCAGGCCGAGCTCCACCATGTCAGCCCCAAATCCATCACATTCCCATGGGTGGAGGAACCCACGTTCTGTGTGCCTCTCTTGTCCAGCATGCCCACCGCATCATTTAGCTCCCGGAGAAGAGGGAGGGCTTGGGGCCAAGGTGGAATTCTGAAGCATTTTTTTGTGGCCCCAGTGACCCCCAACTCTTCCCCAGCCAGAGACCCACCCTGTTAAGTATGTACCCTCCCACTCTCTTTTGACCTTAAACTTGCTTCCTTTTATCCCCCCTCCCCATAGCCTTCTCGTCTGGGCTTGCCTGTCTCAGAAGCTTGGCAGCCTGTGGAGGGGTAGGCAGAGGCACAAAGGAATGGGTGTTCTTCTCCCCGTCCTCCCCCTCCCCTGGGCTCCAGGAGCTGAGGGTTTCCTTGTCTCATCTCTGGAGCAAGGCACCAAGCCCAGCCCTGCCTGGCCCCACTCCGGACATTCTTGGGAGTGCGTTTCCTTGGAAACTGGGTGGCTCGGGGGCGCATGTGCTATCTCTGTGTGTCTGTATAACTGGAGTGTGTTTATGTACCTCCGGATGTGTTTGTGACTCTGGGCTTGTGTATCTCTGTGTTTGTGTCTTTCCTTGTGTTTACAGATCAGTGTGTTCAAGTGGGCGGCTGGGGTGAACTCAGGACTGATGGTACCAAAATGTCTGCATGTGTACTCCTATGGGTATATGAGAATTTTTTGGCCATATGCCTATCTGTGAGCATTATTTACGAGAGGATCATTTTTCCTGTCTTATTCCCTTTATCTGGCCTTGTAGAGGGGACCCTCTTCTTTGAAAAACAAAAGACTACCCTGGGAATAACAAGGAGCCTGATCTGGCTGGGCCAGCCCATAGATGCATCATTCTGGGCACTGTGCCCAGCCATAGGCAACTTGGAGAGACACACTTCATGACAAGCAGAGATGGCAGTGACAGGCTCTTCCAGCAGTAATACGCCTGGACCAGGAGAGGGGGGAGGTGAGCAGAAAGCAGATGCCAACCTTTAGCACAGAGCTAGGAACATGGGAGTGTGAATGAGGGAGCCAGGAAGATCCTGATTCCACCCCCTATACCCAGGCTTCTTGGCAGATCCTACACTGCCCTCTTCTCCACAGAGTAAGGGGTGGAGCTGGGAATAGGACCAAGGAAATGAAGGGGAATCTCAATCTGGGTCTAGGTTGCCCCACCCTGGGACCATAGTGCCAGACCACATGAAAGATCTGGGAGGGGACTAAGTGGGGGGGGACCCAGAAAGCCACCAGCTCAGGGCCCAGGCTGTCTAGACAGTTAGGTCCCCATCGAGTCCTAGCATTTGCTCCCCTCCTTAGTCTCCAAGTCTCTTCCACTCTCTAATCCCCTTACTGGTGGTAGGGGCTTGTGTGAGGGCCAGTAGAGGAGTGGCTGGGGACACAGCATTCCTGGGTTATCCAGCTGCCTCTTTCTGGAATCCAGCACTTTGAGGCTCTTCCTTTCCCACCCAGTTATTCCTTCTATAGACTGGGAGTGAAGCCTCCAACCTTTCTCTGTTATAAGACTGATAAAGATCTTAACTAATAAAGCTTCAAGGAAGGGGAGCAGAGGGAAAGCTCCTTGCTACACTTTTTTGTGTCTGCCTCCTGCCCTATTTCTCACTGGCAGGCGTCCTCTGTGTATGCCTGGGTCTGTCCAGCTGGCCATCACAGTTTCCAGACTGATGAATCACTCTTCCTGAGATTTTTTTTTAAGCCTCCCCTCATTTTGCATTTGACCCTATATGGTTCTTCCTTTTTCCTTCGAAAGGGGAATAAGATATGTGTACACATGTGAGTGTGTGAATGAACGTGTGTACAGTTGACAGCGTGGTTAAGTCGGGTAGAGGGCTATTTAGCAAGGTGGAAAATTTGCTCGATTATTTCTGTAAGGAGGTTGACTTTTTATTTCAGAGTCTTTCCTTGTGAAAGAATAGTTATGCCTGAGTGTGTATGTCCCTAAGAGGGAGGTTGGTGCCTGGAGGAATGTGAGCATGAGAATAAAGGTGTGTGAGAGACAATGTGTGTGTGTGTGTTTATTATTTTTGTATTTCTTAAGAGACGAGGTCTTGCTCTATTGCCCAGCCTGGAGCACAGTGGTGAGATCATAGCTTACTTCAGCCTTGAATTCCTGGCCCAAGAGGTCCTTCTGACTCAACCTCCCAAGTAACTGGGACTACAGGTGCATGCTACCATGTCCGAATCATTAAATAAAACTTTTTTTTTTTTTTGCAGTTTTGGGCCGGGGCTGGGTTTGAACCTGCCACCTCCAGCATATGGGGCCAGCGCCCTATTCCTTTGAACCATAGTGCTGCCCTAAATAAAGTTTTTTTTTGGAGAAGCAGGGTTTTGCTCTGTTACCTACACTGGGCTTGAACTCCTGGCCTCAAGCAGTCCTCCTACCTTGGCCTCTAAAAGTGCTGAGATTATAGGTGTGAACCACCAGACCAGGCCATTGGAAGTTGTGTTTAACGAAGGCTGGGCACAGTGGCTCATGCCTATAATCCTAGCACTCTAGGAGGCTGAGGCAGATGGATTGCTTGAGCTCAGGAGTTCAAGACCAGCCTGAGCAAGAGTGAGACCCCCATCTCTACTAAAAATAGAAAAACTGGCCAGGCATTGTGGTGGGCGCCTGTAGTCCCAGCTACTCAGGAGGCTGAGGCAAGAGCCAAGGCTTCATAGCCCAGGAGTTTGAGGTTACTGTGAACTATGATGATGCCACGGCATTATACCCATGGTGATAGAGTGAGACTCTATTTCAAAAAAAAAGAAAATATGTTTAATGAGAGTGTATGACTCAGAGTATGCGTAGTTAAGGCAGAATCAGTGTGACTGAGAGAGGGTTGGTGTATATCTGAGAGACAGTGTGTAAGGCTGTGTGAGCGGTTAAGCACATGCAACGTGGCCCATAAGGTCCTGGTACCCCAGGTGCAATGGTCCCTGGGGCAAGAGGAAATTTCTAGAGAACCTGGCTGGGTGGTAGGTACCTGCCTAGCTCAGAATCTCAGTCTGACCCTGGGAGCTGCAGATACTTGTGTTTCACTGATAGGAAGGGTACCTTACTGGGGCTAGCCCAACTGGAATTTGTGGCTGGGGAAAGGTAATATTGGTTTCCAGGACCCCAGGAAGTAGGCTGGCTCCCTTAGGATGGATAAAAGGGTAATGCCTTGGTCCACCTGGGTCAAGGGCTGAGCTGTGGTGAGTGGGGCTTGTAGGGGAGGTGTTTAGGGTGGAGACAGGAGTTGAACTCAGTGCTGCCTTCATTGCACAGAGCACTGATTTAGCCTGAACTCCCAGGCCAGGGTGACCTTGTCACAGTGGCAAGCTGAGGGCCAGGGTGGACCTCGTGACCTAGTTGGATCCTGTGGAGTCCTTGCTCTTTCCCTCTCTCTTACATACGGAGTCCTGGAATGTCAGAGCTGGACATCGGGCAGCGGTCATGAGGCCAGCCTCCTCATTCTATAGATAAGGAATCTAAGGCCAGAGCATGTGACTGGCCCACAGTGACACAGCCGGTCAGGGCTGGGCTGGGCGAGACCCCAGGCCTCTGCCACAGACTTCCTACCAGAGGGCTCTGAGTAGACCCTCCCTGTGCTTCCCTCCTTCCTGCTCGCTGCTTGTTACCCTCTGGCTTCTGTATTGGCCCTTGTCTTTCCCTCCCTCAAGTCACTTTCCTTGAACCTTTCTTCCCACCCCACTTTTCCTCCGGCCCCTGGGGCAGGATCCCAGGGGCTATCTCTCTGCATCCTCCCGCCCCGCCCTCTCCATCCAGCTCCCTACTCTTCTCCTCCATCACTTCCTCTTCCCCTCCTCCTCTCCTTTGTCCCTCCCTCCCTGGCTCCCTTCCCCCTGCCGCTGGTGGCCGGCCCGCCCCTACCCGGGCATTGGCGGCTGCTGGCTGCCTCGCCGCCTCGCCGCCTCGCTGTCTCGCTGCTGCTCGCTTGGAGCCTGGAGCCTGGAGCCGGTGGAACTGGAGGTCGGCCCGCCCCCCACCCAGAGGCCCCGGGCGGGCGGGGGGCTTGGGACCTTGAGGGCCCGAGGTAGCAAGGGTGAGCAGTCTGGAGGTCCAGGTTCGGAGGTGAGTCCTCAACCACCGGCCAGCCAGCCACTGGCAGTCGGGTGTGGAGAAGCTCTGGCTGGGAGGGGTGTTTTAGGGAGGGTGGGCGCCAGGAGGGGGATGGGGACCTCTGCCTGTCTTTGGGAGCTTGAAGCTGTGACACGCGACTGTACGTGTCCTCAACATTTTTAAGTGAGGCTTCTACAGCTTGGGAGCACTTCTCGGAGGGGCAGACCTCATCTTCCCAGTGCTTGGCAGTCCCCTCCTTGGGACCCGCCTCCCTCATTTCCCTCTAACTGGGTTAAAAGGTCCTGGTTAGGATGAAGAGAGTCCGTGGTATGGCCAAGAGGGGTCTATGATGGGAAGAGCCAAGGCCCTTACTTCCATCTTCCCTTCACCCAGCCTCCCTTGGGCCATTCCATTCTATTTGTGTGGCCAGGAGGGCAGTAGTTGTGGCGCTGTGTGTGTGTGTATGCCTGTGAGTCTGTGCGTGTTTGTATGAATGTGTATGAGTGTGATCTATTTGTGCATGGTGCTTCCCCTCTGCATCGCTCAGAGATGAGATCCACCCTCTCCTTTGCCCAGTTTTTCTCCTCCAGATGTGCAGCTTCTCCACCCTCCTGCCCACAGCCAGGCTCTGAGCCCCTCTGGGCATGGAGGATGCAGACCACAACTTTGACTGGAAGGGCAGGACTTCCTGAGAAGAATGGCCTTTTGGGTTGTGGGGTGGGAGTGTGTAGAGAGGGGGCTTCTTTCCAGAAACAGGCTGGCCAGGCCCCCCGGGCTATAGGGGCCAGAGCTGGGGTAATGCTTGGGGCCCCTGAGTGCAAATAGAAAGTTAATTTGGGTAGGAGCTGGGCTGCTCTCAGTCCCACTGCCCTCTTGCCCGCTCTATTAATATGGATCCAGCTCTGCTGCCTGGCATCACTATTTATAGCCCAAAGCAACATGGCCACACCCCCTATGTGGGGGAGAGTGCAGGGCAGAGGAGGGGGACAGGGAAATCATAGCTATAGGTGGCAGGATGGAGGGTCCCTAGATGCCCACAGTCTCCTTGGATGGGTCTGGTACTGCTGGGCTGGAATCCATCCCCACTCCTCGCCTTCTTCCCAGCCTAGACTGTGTGATCAGGCTCCTTATCCCCACCACCCACATGTTTCTCCCCTATCAACCTAGGGTTGAGTGGGTCTGTCTAGACCCTATGAACTCATCATTAATTAGCTTGTTAAATGGCTGAAAGGAGGGAGAGGGGCCCGACAGGGCTCGTTCTGAAACAGCTATGATTGTAATTAGGTGGACAGTGCGGTTGGCTATTATTTATTCTGGTTGTGATTACACAGGGATCAGCTTCTGTTATTGGTGGCTTGGCAGAGAGGTCTCCCCACTTTTCCAGCCACCCATCAGCCTTTAGAATTGTTGGTACCTGTCTGCCTGGGAGGGCCTATACGTGTCCCAAGGTAATAGGTGCTTTGTCCACCACGGTTTTCTGCTATGGGATTCTCAGCCTGCTAGACCTTCCCAAGGCAATACCCAGGGTCCTTGGAACAGGCTCCTGAGCTTCTCAGTAGGGGGCCTTTTAAGGTACCCACGTGGCCCAGGATGCCCCTTGCCCTTGCAGCCTGCCTAAGCTGGACTGTCTCAGCGTCCAGGAATGTGGGCTTCCTTGCCAGTCTTAGCTCAGACTGGCATGAAGCTTAGAATGCCAAGTGGCACCAGCTTGGGTAGATAGGAGCCTGGGATCAGGGGCCAGAGGTATGGACAGACTAGAAAGGTGGGTGATGGACAGTAACAGGGCTATGTCTTCTCAACGTTGCATCTTCTGCAGGAGCCCTTGAACACCTGGTGTGGCCAGGAAGTGGAGTTCTGCCAGCCGGGCTTAGGTGCCTATGGGCACACCTGCCGCTGTGCACACTCCTAGTGCCCCTGGCTACATTTTCTGGCTTCCATGCACACACCCCACTCCATGTACTTGTACTTCCAGGGCAGGCATGGGCTTGTGTCTGCTGCCTGCAAATATGCCTGGCCAAGGCCAGGCCCAGTGGCCTAGCCTTGACTGGATTCCAGAGACCAGGGAGCAGTCAGGGGTACTTTGTCAGAAAAAAACAGGATGATGGTTACTCCCTAGACACTCAGAGAGGGTGATAGGTCTCCTAATGCCACACAACAACAAGTAGAGGACAAATTCTGGTCATCCCCCTCCCAGTCATCTGACTAATCCATAGTTCTTCCCTTGTCCTTTAATTCAGACTTTTCTGGGGACGCTGGAAGTTGCTGCTTCTCAAACTGACCCTTCTGACCAAGGGGCAGATAGATGGATCAGGGGTGGATTGGGAGGCCATGGGTGTGTATGTTTTCTGAAGACCTTTCTCCAATCGCAATGTACTTTCACATATACTGTCTTATTAACCTGAAAGGTCAGTGGTATTATTCCCGTTTCTCTGATGAGAGAATTAGAGGTGGAGGTGAACTGACTTCACCCATAGATTTCATAGCTACTAAGGCGTTAGGATGGGGACTCTGTTCTTGGGACATGATCTTTCTTCTCTGTCCCATGCTGTAGAACCCTTGAGGTGCCTATATCAAGCACAGGCAGGGGCGGGTGTGGATTGTGTGGACTCTTCAGAGCCTGGGGTGAGCCTGTTAGTGCTGTGGGGTGGAGGTGGTTTCAGCCCTGCCTGCTCTGCCAAGCATTTGCTTTCTCTGCAGGCTGCATGTTGTGCCTGGGTCAGTCCACTTTCCTCCGCTTTAACCACCCGGCTGAAGCCAAGTGGATGAAGAGCATGATTCCAGCAGGGGGCCGGGCCCCTGGGCACCCCTACAGCCCTGGCCCTGGTAAGTACCCAGCTGGGGCTAGGGATTGGGTTGGTGGTACCTCTTGGACAGTCCTCCTCCTTGCCCACTTCATTCACACTGGAGCGGGACAGTACCTATGGTCTGGGCTCATTGCCAACTGCCATAGGATGGTAGAGAATGCCAGGCGAACACTGGGAGAGATGCAAGGCAGTTCTGCTTAGCTAAAATTGGGGAATTGTACCTTGAGGAAAGGAGGGTTCTTCCAGCTTGTATCCTACTGCCCAGGAGGATGCTACTCAGTGTCTGGGACCCCAGTCAACTACGTCACCACCAGGGAGTCTTACCTTTGAGGTGGCCTGAGGGGGCAGAAGGAAGCATTAGGTTGGACCCCCTAGTAAGCTCTGGTGTGTCCCACCTGCAGATGATCATGTCCTTGGGCCCTGCCCAGCTCTTAGGCCATGTCATACCCACTGATGATTCAATGGGACAGCTGCAGTTTGTGTGTGAATTATTGATCTTTAGAGAAGAATTGCTGATTGTTCCAGGGAACCAACACAGGCCTCCCCAGCCCAGCTGCCTGGGGGGTGGGGTGTATACCAGGAGGCCACCAGTGATCCTACCACCCCAGACTTTACACTGGCATTCAGATGGCTGTGGGATGACAGGTGCCAGTGTGGTGCTGGGACAGGGGACGTGACACGTATGTTAAGTATACCTAGTTGGTTGGTATCAGTGACCTAAATGTATAGTCTGGGGACTTGAGGAAAAGTAGGTGATTACTGGGATCACTTAGTGTCCATGGGAGCCCTTCTGACTGTATCTCTCACAATCCTCATAATATTGGACCCAAACGCAGTCTTTTTTTTTTTTTTTTTTGAGACAGAGTCTCATTATGTTGCCCTTGGTAGGATGCTGTGGCATCATAGCTCACAGCAACCTCAAATTCTTGGGCTTAAGCAATTCTCTTGCCTCAGCCTCCCAAGTAGCTAGAACTACAGGTGCCTGCCACAACACCTAGCTACTTTTTGGCTGTAGTTGTTGTTGTTTGGCAGGCCTGGCAGGCCTGGGATGGGTTCGAGCCCACCAGCTCCAGTGTATGTGGCTGGCTCCCTAGCCACTGAGCTACAGGTGCTGAGCCCCAAATTCAGTCTTATAAAGGCTTTCACTTGCTTCCCTATGCCCAGTTGTTTCCAGTTCCCTGAGGGCTCGGAATCTGGGTGCCCAGTCCACTCCCTAGTTAATTTTACCCTGCTCCAAACCCAGCCTCGTCATGCCACTCCTTAGTTGTTTGGGGCAGTGGTTCCAGGGAGTCCTGGTTGGTTGACTAGGGCTGGGGCAGGGCAAAGGCAGGATGTTGGCGTGGCTTAATAAGATAATTGGAGGCACTGGGCTGCACCTAGTTGCTGGCCAGCCTGGCTTCCAGGAACCAGCCATTAGCACCAGATCCCTCCCCTGCCTCTGACTGGACAAAGTGTGCAGCACACACCTCTTGCCTAGCCCTGGAAGCTTTGGGTTTTTTTCCCCCTGGGCCTCTGGTTCCTGCATTGGGAGGCCCTGATGTCCTATTAGACTAGAAGGCCCTGGAACTTCTAGTCAGCTCTTCCAGCTCCAGCTCCTTTTCACAACGTCCGCTCAGGAGCCCATCCTAAGAATATAGGAAATTGGGGGAGCCAAGGCAGGGAGGATTCTAGTCTTGGGTACATGGGCATCCACTTGGCTTTGAAGTGTCTGACATTGTTGCTAACTCTGTTCTAAATCATTAAATGTAGTGGCAGAAGGACCCTGCCCATCCCTTCCCTTTATGGAAGGGGAAACTTGGCCAGACTTGGTTGCATGGCAGGTCAGTGGCAGAGCAGGATGGTGCCAGAACCCAGATCCCCTAGCTGCTTCTTCAGAGACTTTGTAGCCTCACTGTGTTAGGAAAAAGTGGGGTAGTGCCCTCTGTTTTATGCATTTCCAGCTCCCCAAATCAGAACTAAGGCTTATTTGCATTTCCTTTCAGTGGAATCAGAGAGTCTGGTGAATGGGAACCACACGCCACAGCCTGCAACCCGGGGACCTGCGGCCTGTGCCAGCCACAGTTCCCTGGTGAGCTCTATTGAGAAAGACTTGCAGGAGATCATGGACTCTCTGGTGCTAGAGGAGCCTGGAGCTGGTGGCAAGAAGCCTGCTGCAACCTCTCCATTGTCGCCCATGGCTAATGGAGGGCGCTACCTGCTGTCCCCTCCAACCAGCCCTGGTGCCATGTCTGTGGGTTCCAGCTATGAGAACACCTCTCCAGCCTTCTCTCCACTCTCCTCACCAGCCAGCAGTGGAAGCTGTGCCAGTCACTCACCTAGTGGGCAGGAGCCAGGACCTTCTGTGCCTCCGCTGGTGCCCGCCCGTTCCTCCAGCTACCATCTGGCTCTGCAACCCCCACAGTCCCGCCCAAGTGGTACACGCTCCTCTGAGAGCCCTCGGTTGGGCAGGAAAGGGGGTCATGAGCGGCCTCCAAGCCCTGGCCTCCGTGGTCTGCTGACAGACAGTCCTGCAGCTACTGTCTTGGCAGAGGCCCGCAGAGCTACCGAGAGCCCCCGGCTGGGTGGGCAGCTGCCTGTGGTGGCTATTAGCCTGAGTGAATACCCAGCTTCCGGTGCTCGCAGCCAACCCACCAGCATTCCTGGCAGCCCCAAGTTCCAGTCTCCAGTCCCTGCTCCCCGCAACAAGATTGGCACACTCCAGGACCGCCCTCCTAGCCCTTTCCGTGAGCCTCCAGGCACTGACCGGGTGCTGACAACCAGCCCTTCACGCCAACTGGTGGGCCGGACATTTTCAGATGGGTTAGCCACCCGCAACTTGCAGCCTCCTGAGAGTCCCCGCATGGGTCGGCGGGGCCTGGATAGTATGCGAGAACTCCCTCCATTGAGCCCATCTCTGTCCCGACGAGCTCTCTCCCCACTGCCCACCCGGACCACCCCAGATCCCAAACTAACCAGGGAAGTGGCAGACAGTCCTCGGCCCCGGCGCTGGGGAGCTCAGGGGGCTTCACCAGAAGACTTCTCCCTGACACTGGGGGCACGGGGCCATAGGACAAGGAGCCCCTCACCCACATTGGGGGAGTCTCTGGGTCCCCGCAAGGGCAGCTTCAGTGGCAGGCTGAGCCCAGCCTACAGTCTGGGTTCTCTCACTGGGGCTTCGCCCCGCCAGAGCCCCTGTGCCCAGAGGAAGCTCTCCAGTGGGGACTTGCGGGTGCCAATCACGCGGGAGCGGAAAAACAGCATCACAGAGATCAGTGACAACGAGGATGACCTCCTGGAGTATCACCGGCGGCAGCGCCAAGAGCGGCTCCGGGAGCAGGAGATGGAGAGGCTGGTGAGCAGATTATAGAGAGGCTGCCACCATTCATGGCAGGGGCTCCGCCAGGCCTTGGGCAGGGCAGCTGGTCAAGCGGGAGGACAGGCCTGGGCTTCTCAAGCTTCTCCACCTCCAGGATACACCTTAGTGACCAGTATCTCATGGTTCTGGTGCCCTGATGAAGATTCTTTTGAAATCTCAGGCTTTATTTTAAATCCATGCTAATTTTGCATTTATTCTACGGCGTAGTATTTGTTAGTATTTGTTTTCATATATAAATTAGATTATATGTGTTATTTACCTGAGCACAGTGAAGCTCTAGGAAAATGTGCCACATTTATGGTGAGACCTTGCCCCTCTCAGTTTGAGAAGCAGCTGAGGCCAGATAAGATGATGAGAAGGCTGAGGCCAGAGAGGGGAATGGGTTTGTCTGAAGTCACACAGCAAGTTCTTACAGAGCTGGAATTGGAACCCAAATCTTCTGTCTTTTTTTTGAGACAGAGTCTCACTCTGTTGCCTTTGGGTAGAGTGCTGTAGCATCATAGCTCATACCAACCTCAAACTCTTGGACTCAAGGGATCCTCTTGTTTCAACCTCCTGAGTAGCTAGGACTACAGGTGCCCGCCATGACACCTGGCTAGTTCTATTTTTAGTAGAGATGGGGTCTTGCTCTTGTTCAGATTGGTCTCAAACTCCTGAGCTCAAGCAATTCACCTGCCTCGGCCTCCCAGAGTGCTAGGATTACATGTGTGAGCCACTGCACCTGGCCAATCTGTCGTTTTTGACTCTGAGACTTGTTCTTCAGAAAAGTCCCTGGTCCTTCTCTTTGGCCTCTGCAAAGAGATGACCCTGGCTCGGCGCCTGTGGCTCAAGTGGCTAAGGCGCCAGCCACATACACCTAAGGTGGTGGGTTCAAATCCAGCCCAGGCCTGCCAAACAACAATGATGGCTGCAATCAAAAAATAGCGGGCGTTGTGGTGGGCGCCTGTGGTCCCAGCTACTTGGGAGGCAGAGGCAGGAGACTTGCTTGAGCCCAGGAGTTGGAGGTTGCTGTGAGCTGTGATGCCATGGCATTCTACCCAGGGCAACAGCCTGAGGCTCTGTCTCAAAAAAAAAAAAAAAAAGAGATGACCCTGCTGGCCCAGGCAGGATCATCTGGGAGTATGGGTGCCAGGGAAGAGGGAGAGAACAGGGTGGGCAGCCCCTGGCCTGACTCCAGGCCAGCCTGTATGACTGTGATTGTGTATGTCTGTGTGCATGTGTGTGGGTGCATGCAGGGGCTGGGTGTGGCTCTGCCCAGCTGTCTGAGGATGGCATCTGAGCCTGGTGGGGGCCAGGATTCCCCAGATAGCGCAGGGAGCTTAAGGGCTCTGGCTGGTGTGCACACACTTGAGCTCATGTATAGGAGAATGGATTCTGCCCTTTCTTCTTTGTGAGCAGAACAGAGTTCTTGGGGGCAGAGGCAGGAATCCCGGGATTGGTTTGAGGAGGAGAACCAGAACTGAAGTGGTTTGTCTGGAAACCCTTTCAGAAAAGGTTGGGATGGTTTGGGGTGAGGGTGTCAGTGTTTGTGTTGGGTGGGGAGAGATGAGGCAAGATCCCTAGTCTTTTCCTTTGCTGTATTCGCTCTTCACTATCTTTGCCTAGATGAGAATGCTGCCACCCTAGGGTCTCCCACTGGAGAGGGGGCAGTGAGACTGGCACAGGCAGAGTGGTCGGCCCAGCCTCCCCACCCCATCCCCACACACAAACACACACTTCACCTCCAGTCCTGACCTGCTCCACCTGCCACTTTAAGTCTGGGAGGCTGCTATCCTGCCCCTCCCACCTCAACCTGGTTGCTTATCTGGGTCCTGGGGCTGGGGCAGGGGCGGGGACACTGGCCCAGCCTCCTGGGTACAGAGGCTCTGTTCCTGGTTTTTTTGCCATGGAACTGGGCAAGCGGCAGCAGGGAAGCAGGGTAAGTGTCTGGAGGCATCACGGACAAATAAAAGGTGGTGAAAGACACCTGAGAAGGTAGAGGGACCCTAGAGGGCCAAGGGAGGCCCAGGGGCTGGGTCTCAGGACTGGGGTATTATAAGTGGGGGAGGGGAGGAATACTGGGAATATGATTCTACCATCTGACCTAGGCCCCTAAGAGGTGACTGTATCAGATGGGGTATGATGGGGAGGGGGCTGACTCAGTAGCAGGGCCATGGAGCACTCACAACCTGGGCCTGGGCATTTAGGGACTGGCAGCAGCCCACTCTGCTGATAAGGAGCCAAGGGCTGCTTAAGGAGCTGGGGACCATGTCCCAGGTCTGCCTCTGTTCCCCATGTGTTTGTGGCTAGGTGTCCGATCCCTGTGGGCTCATGAGTCTGTTTTCCTCTCCGTCTGTGTTGGTGTCCCTCCCAGCCCGGTCTGTATGCTAGACTGTTTTTATCTGTGTGTGTGGCAGTGTGCATTTGTGCATGTCAGGGCGGGTGCCTTTGTACCTGCCTGTTAATGCAGGGTCAGTACATGAGTTGTGTCCTTGTGTGCCAGTGTGCCAGTGTGCTCTTGTGCCTGTAGATCTGTGTGGACTGGGTCAGCATTGGCACCCGGTTTATGTGTATCTCACTGTGGTCTTTAGTCTGTGTTTCCATGTGTGTTTGGGTGTGTTCCTGGGTGTCCACAAGGAAGCCCCATTCTACAGTAGAATGAGAAGGGAGAGGAAACAGGAAGATGGAGAGGCCGGCCACGTGGGCAGGTGGCACATTGGCCTGATTCCTCCCACCCACTTCTGAGGTACCCTGCGTCCCTCTACTACCCCCAGATCTTGGGGTTGAGGCTCTCCTGACTGAAGCCTGAGTCCCAAGTGCCTCGTGTCCTCACTGTCCCTCTTCAGGGCCCTAAGCCTGCACCTCACCAGGGTCTAGACTCCTTCTCTCCATGCCCTATTCTGTCCACCCTCCGCAGGAACGCCAGCGCCTGGAGACCATCCTGAACCTGTGTGCCGAGTACAGCCGGGCTGATGGTGGACCTGAAGGTGGGGAGCTGCCCAGTATTGGGGAGGCCACTGCAGCATTGGCGCTGGCAGGCCGGAGGCCCTCACGAGGCCTTGCAGGGGCCACTGGGCCTTCTGGGCGGAGCAGCGAGGAGCCTGGAGGTGCCACCCAACGCCTGTGGGAGAGTGTGGAGCGCTCAGATGAGGAAAATCTCAAGGAGGAGTGCAGCAGCACAGAAAGCACCCAGCAGGAGGTGGCTGGAGGGGAGGGCAGTGCAAGGGGGCTGGTGTCAGACCTTTGGGGAGCTTGGAGGCTGTTGTGAATGTCAAGGCCCAGTGAGGAGGAAGTAGTTGAAAGATCAAGTTTGGGAGGAAATTGGAGACCAGAGGTGGAGGCAAGGAAGGGAAAGATGTCAATGAGTTTCTCAAACTATAAATATGTTTTATGACCTGCCTTTCCTTGGGGCCCCACCCAGGCCTGGCACTCAGGAGTAATATTCCCTTTGGCCTTTAATCAAGTATTCCCTTATTGTTCCCTTGGCAGGGAGGGGAATTAGCGTCCTGTCCCAGTCCATCTACCTTTCCCAAATGCCTTGAGGAATAGGTGATCCATTCACTTAGTCTGATTCTAGCAGGCTCCAGGCTTCCCTGGTTGATGGCTTCCCTCCTCTCCAGCATGAAGATTCACCTAGCTCCAAGCTGCAGGGAGAGGTGCTGGTCCTGGAGGAGGAGCGGGCTCTGGTCCTGGGGCGTGTGGAGAAGCTCAAAGTTCGCGTGAAGGAGTTAGAGCAGCAGCTACAGGAATCAGCCCGAGAGGTGAGCTATGAGGGTCGTGAGGGTGCTGGGGGGATGCCTCCTAGGCCTTGTGAAAGCCCCAGAGAGGGGCTTGAGTCTTGCTACGTTGATGGGGACTCTGGTGTTTTCCCCCAGGCTGAAATGGAGCGGGCACTGCTGCAGGGGGAGAGGGAGGCCGAGCGAGCCCTGCTGCAGAAGGAGCAGAAGGCAGTGGAGCAGCTGCAGGAGAAGCTGGTGGCCTTGGAGACTGGCATCCAGAAGGAGAGGGACAAGGTAACCCACATCTGGTCCAGCCCAGTGCTGGGTACCACCGGCCTGGGAGAGAAAGAAAAATGTGTTCTCTGGGGCCCTGCACCTTGCAAGCGTCATCCATCCTGCAGACCACATGGTCTCTGTGGCCCTTCAAGGACAGGGTCCTTGTCCTCTGAGGAAGGTACCAGCTTGGAGGGCACTGCCAGGGGCTGGGCTGGTACCTGGGGTCTCCTCTGTCTGGGTCTCAGTGCTACCTCTGGGTGTCTGGGTGCCTGCCATTTTGGGCCCTTCATGGCCCTCCTAGGAAGTGCCAAAGCCCCATCTTGGCCAGTGAGGAAGCCCAGTGGGCTGATGCTGGGGAGTGATTCAGGTTTGGGGTACCCTCCTTCCCCCCAGAGACTGTTTCTCTCCATGCATGCCTTAGGTGGCTAGGTTGCGGTCTTTGGGAAATGGCCCTCGGGCCTCTGCTTGCCCTGAGCCTTCAGGATCTGTAGCCTCTCATCCTAGATGGTCCCAGCTCCTGCCCCTGCCCCTTTCAGATTTCGTGCCAGCCTGCAGGGGCCACTCCATCCCACAGGGGCCGTGCCAGCCACGCCCAAGATGCCCAACAACGTGCCAAAAGCTCTGAAGTGGAGAGGGGCCATCTATTACTGGATTTGACAGAATTTTTCCAAGAATCTATTTTTCCTTCTGGATTTTTTGAGAGTATCTTCTTCCTGCCCACTATTTGAAGGATTTTAAAAATTCTTTGACTTTTTTTTTTTTTCGAGCTTTGGCTCTGGCCCCCAAAACCACACTCCCAAATTCTGTGCCAAATTAACTCCATGCTTACCAACCAGGCCTGCACTAACGCCCCCTCTAATTACTGCCCTGGGCTCTCCGCATGCCCCTAACTGTCAGTGCCACCCAGGCAGGGCTGAGCCATGCTCGCTTTTGCACTAACTCTGTGGGTGCCTCTGTGCCCCTGGACACTCCCTTCTAATGCTGCCTCCTTTTCTTAGTATGGGACCCCAAGGTTTTGACCAGAAAGGAATTGGCAGGAGGGCACAGCTCAGTTACACTCAGTGGGACAGTGGCAAGAGGGGTACAAGGGTGGGGGAAATGCTTGGCTGTGGAGTTGCTCAGCCTGAAGAGCTCCTCCCATTGGAAATACCTGGGCTGCTGCCTAAGGAGAGCATGAGATAACCCAAAGAAACCTCCTGGCAGCTTCCTGCACAGCGGGGGGACGCTGTCTTCCACCCATCCCACTGCCTGCCCTCAGGAGCCAAGGGGTAAGGAGGTTAAGTTGTGGGCATGGCCTTGGAGGGCTTGGACAGGGCCTCTCTGCCAACACAGCGGCTGTCCTTCCTGCCTTTCCCCTCAGACTTCCCGAATTCAGATACCCCAATCAGAGGGTGGGAATGGGTGACCTTCACTTCTTCTATCCCCAAGGGCATAGAACACAGGGCATTTTAAAGGCTGACCCCAAGGATAAGGAAGTACTTGGACCCCAGGAACTGGCCTGATTAGGTCCCCCTCTCTGGGGATGGGTAGGTGGGTTGGGTAGAAGGGTGGGTTATGGGGGCACAGGGTTCAGCATAGAGGCTTACTCTCAGGCATTTTGGAAAGTGCCTAACCTCAATCCCCTTTGACCTGGGATTGCCTGGAGGCCTGGATTTCATCTTCTCTCTGGGGAAGAGAGAAGTGATTTGAGGTGGTAGTGATGGCGGTGGTGGGGAAGGTTCATTGGGTTTCCCTTTCCACCCTCTAGCCCATGGCCCAGCTCTGGCTTTGGAATCAGTAATTACAGTTTCTCCTCTGCCTGTCCTTCGGAGGGGTGACTCACAAACTCCTCCTCTCATCCCCCTTCCCGCCCTCGGAGGTGTCATCTCGCCCCAGACAGAACCATCCACCTCCTCTCTGTACCCTCTCCTAGGGCTCCTATTACCATGGCAACGGCCTGAACTAATTGCAACCTTCATCCCTACTTAAGTTCAGCCTTGCAGTGCCACCCCACCCCCACCAGGCAAAGGAAAGGGAGGCCAAGGGGGTTGGGCTGGGGTCCCCTCTGCTGCGCTGCTGTGGCTCTAACATCCCTGACTCCTGATTCACACCAGCCCTTGGATTTAACACTGGCCATCACCGCCCTTTTCCCCAGGGTTAAATTTTGGTCTCTAAGCCGTGGTAAAAGGGGAGGAACGGGAGCTCAAGGCTCTGATTTTGTGATGCAGAACCAGCTTTGGCCTTGACTGGTTTGGAGAGAAAACAGAGGGCCTTTTCTTAGGACCCAGTTCAAGAGACCAGAATCTCTGCCCTGCCCCCACACCTCTACCTGTGTTACCTGGCGCTGGCACCTGAGTCCCGCACCTGAGTCCCGTCTTACCCCTCAGCTCGGCTTGGCCCTCTCCCTCCTCACCTCCTTCCCTCCTCATTTCCCCTTTCTCCTCTTCTCTGTCTCCTCTCCCGTGTACTCTCCGCTTTGATTCCTCCTCCTTTGCTTCTCGTCCCCTGCTCCCCTCGTCTCTGTCCCGCCCGGGCCGCCCTCCCGCCGCGCCCCTCCCGCCGCTGGCGGGCCGGAGTTGAGGAGTGTGTGTTCTGTTTCTCCCCTGTGCCGCCCTCTCCCTCGCCCTCCCGCCTACCAGGAGAGGGCGGAGCTGGCCGCGGGACGGAGGCACCTGGAGGCCCGCCAGGCGCTCTACGCCGAGCTCCAGACGCAGCTCGATAACTGCCCCGAGTCAGTGCGGGAACAGTTACAGGAGCAGCTGAGAAGGGTCAGTTCCACCAGCCCCCCCACCCCGGCCCCCGCGGGCCACCCGCCCAGAGAAGAGAGGAGAGCGGTGGGACGGGACCACCTGGCCCCTGCAGTACCTGCCGGACACCAGAGTCGGTGCTGTGGCTTGGAGGGGACAGGAAAGACTGGGGGGATCAGCGCTCTAGGCCGTGATGCCCGAGAAAGGGGCAAGGCCAAGCAGAGCAGAGGAGGTTGGGTGGGGGCAGGTTTTTCCCCCAACTTCCCCGGGTCCAGCCCCCTCACAGCACATGCCCCTGTGGCCTGGCCTTCCAGGCGCAGAGTGGCATTGCGAGCACCACCCAACCCTCTTTGTCACTGTTGTTGAAGGAGGCAGAGGCCCTGGAGACAGAGACAAAACTCTTTGAGGACTTGGAGTTCCAGCAGCTGGAGCGGGAGAGCCGCGTGGAGGAGGAACGCGAGCTGGCTGGCCAGGGGCTGCTCCGGAGCAAGGCTGAGCTTCTGCGCAGCATCGCCAAGAGGAAGGTGTGCCCCTGCCCTGGTGCCTGCCGTGTGGCACGCCGCCACCCCAGCACGTGGAGGCCAGGGACCTGGGTTTGAATCGCAGTCCATGACCTCACAAAAGTTAGCTCCACCTTTTTGTGCCTCTGTTTCCTCATCTGTAACGAGGAATAATGAGAATTATGACAGGCTGTTGTGACAGTTAAACAAGATGTGAAGACAGAGTAGGATATGACCGTAGTAAGCACTCAGTGAAAGATTGCTATTATTATTACCTGGTGACTCCCTTCAGTGTTCAGTGGAAAGTGGGTTCGGATTGCTGGGGAACAGAGGGGCAGGGTGGTGGAAGCTGGAGACGGAGGAGGAGGAGGAGGCTTGCCCTGCCCTTGTAGAGCTCTCTGTTGATGGAAGTGCTGCAACAGATTTGAGATCTGGATATCGGAGCCAGCCTGGGGCCTCAGAAAGGGCATCCATCTAGGTTGCTGCCCTGCCTCAGCTTTGGTTTGGCTAAACTACAAAACAAGTGGCATGGGCATTGTGTCCTGGCCAGCTGTGACAGTAGGTGCTGTAACTGTCTGCTCCTGATCTCAGCCAGCCTGGTACAGACGGTGACCGGGTGAGGGGGCAGGTGGTTGAGTGTGGAGGAGCAGGGAGTCTAGTCAGGAGGAGGCATGGCTAGCAAGGGTTTGGAAGTAGAGGAGGAGGCTGGTTGATGGCCCAAGCAGCACGTGCTTCTGTGGTTGAAGCTTGTGTCCATGCACACATGTGCTGGCCCGTGCAGTTTGCCTGAATGGAGTGTATTCGGCAGATGAGAACAGTGAGATCAGGGGAGGGATGTCCAAAAGTGGTGAGTTGGGGGATTTGCTGGCCAGCGGAGTTTGGTGATAAGTAGGGAGATGAGTCCCTACTCCTCCCTTGAATCCACATCCTTTGCTCCTTTCCCTGAGCTGCTTTGCTGGGCAAATGCCTCCACTTTCTGGATGTCAGGCTGCTTATTGAAAGGAAGGAAGAAAACTGACATTTCCCAAGCACATGAGTGTGTGCCAGGCACCTTGCCAGCAGGCTTCCTTGGATTATCTCATGCTGTCCTCAGGATGGTCTCACAAGGCAGGCTTGCTTATCTCCATTTTATAGACAAGAAACCAGGGCTAATAGCTACATAGTTATGCAAAGCCTCCCAGAATATAAGCTCCAGAATCAGAACTAGAACTCTAAATTTTTTTTTTTTTTTTTTTTTTTTTTGAGATAGAGTTTCATTCTGTTGCTGTGGATAGAGTGCTCTGGCGTCATCAGAGCTCACAGCAACCTCAAACTCTTGGACTCAAGCAATCCTCTTGCCTCAGCCTCTCAAGTAGCTGGCCCACCACAATGCCCCACTAATTTTTCCACTTTTAGTAGACATAGAGTCTTGCTCTTACTCGGGCTGGTCTCAAACTCATGAGCTCAAGCAATCTGCCCATCTTGGCCTCTTAGAATGCTAGGATAACAGGCATGAACCATCACATCTGGCCTAGAACTCCAAATTCTATGTTCCTTCTCCTCTACTATACTGGGGGTAAGGGGTGGGACTTCTCCGGCCTCTTCCCTCCTGGAGGGAATGTAGCAGAGAGATATAGATCAGCTAATGTCATCCCTTTGGGGACCTAGTAGGTATAAATTCAGGGAGTTGGGGAGAAGCAGCAATAGTAGATTCCTATTCCCATGCCCACCCTGGCCCCGGGGAAACAGTGGCTCAGCCCTTGAGGCCTGGGGGGATCACATTTTTCCTCATGTTCCTCTTCATGAACCTTGCCCAGCTTTTATTTCCCAGCCCCCCACATCCTACCCCAGCCTATGTCCCCCTGTCCTCTCCACCTGATTTAGAGTGGTTGAGATTAGTGGCCTTGGAGTCCAATAGATCTGATTCTAATCCTAGCTCTACCACTTACTTGCTAAGAGACCTTAGCTCCTAAATATGTCAGTATTCTCACCTATAAAATGGATATAAAGTCACCTGCCCATAAGGGGGTTAAAAGAGGAAACAAAAGCAAAACATTTAGCAGAGTTCCTAGCTCCTAATGTATTGCTAAGTGGGAGCTCTTGCTGTGAGGATTGTAGCCTACTTCAGTCTCCTCTTGGATTGACCCCAGATTTAGGACACTTTCTTCTTCATGCCTCTCTCTCCCACATGGTGGTGAAGTAGCTTAAAGTCACCTCTTTCAGGAAGCCCTCCTGAGAATAACCCTGCCCAGTCCCCTCATTCCCCATTCTCAACTCATTTCCTCTTAGCACGTGATTTTTGAGCCAGGCACTGTACTAAAAGCCCTGCTGGGAATATGGAGACAGAAAAGACCCTGGCCTTGCCTTGGGTCTTATATTTGGGGTGGGATGGTGGTAAACGGATATATTCACAAATAATGATAATACAAGGCAGATGGTGATATGGAATAATGTGAACACAGAGGAGGGAGCAAAGAAATTGAGTGGTACTCAAGGAAGCCTTTGGAGAGGAAGTAGCATTTAGTCTGGTCTTAGAGGATAAGTAAGATTTTAATTGGCAGAGAAGATGCGGACAGCTCTCCTGGGCTAAGGGAATGGCACAAGGAAGGCGTGAAAGCCCACAGCTCTGCAGCTGAGTGTACATCATGACTGAGCTGAGAGGACATGGGCAGCAGGGGGACCTGCAAAGCTTAGGACCAGTTCTGGAACTATTTTTTTTCCTGAGACAGTTTCATTTTGTCACCCTGGGTAGAGTGCTGTGGCATCATAGCTTATAGCAACCTCCAGCCCTTGGGCTCAAGTGACTCTCTTGCCTCAGCCTCCCAAGTAGTTGGGACTATAGGCACCTGCTACAACACCGGGCTATTTTTGGAGATGAAGTTTTGCTCTTGCTCAGCCTGGTCTCAAACCTGTGAACTCAGGGCAATCTACCTGCCTCAGCCTCCAGAAGTGCTAGGATTACAGGTGTGAGCCACTGCACCTGGTCCAAAGTTCTGGCGCTTTTGAATGCTGGGTAAGGGGTTGGTGGGTACTGAGGAGCCACTGAAAGACTTTGAGGAGAGGAATGATCTGACGTTCCTTGTGGATTTCTAAAAATTGGCCAGGTGTGGTGGCTCATGCCTATAATCCCAGGATTTTGATGCAGTTTTCATTGTTGTTTTAGCTGGCCTGGGCTGGGTTCAAACCCACCAACCTTGGTGTATGTGGTCGGCACCCTACCCACTGAACTATAGGTGCCACCCAGTCCCAGAATTTTGAGAGGCTGAGGTGGGAGGATCAGTTGAGGCTAAGAATTCAAGACCAAACTGGGCAACACAGTGAGACCCTGTCTCTACAAAAACAATAACAAAAAAATTAACCAAGTATTGTGGTGCCTGGTTGGAGTCCCACCTACTCAGGAGGCTAAGGTGGGTGGGTCACTTGAGCCTAGGGGTTTGAAGTTATAGTGAACTATGATCATACTAATGCACTCTAGCCTGGGCAAGAGAGTGAGACCTTGTTTCTAAAAAAAATGATTCAAGTAATATTTCTTTTTAGAAAGTAATTTTGGCTCGGTGCCTGTGGCTCAAGTGGCTAAGGTGCCAGCCACATACACCTAAGGTGGCAGGTTCAAATCCAACCTGGGCCTGCCAAACAACAATGATGGCTGCAACCAAAAAATAGCCGGGCATTGTGGCGGGCGCCTGTGGTCCCAGCTACTTGGGAGGCTGAGGCAGG
>NW_003852503.1:5916331-5925629 GCF_000181295.1 Otolemur garnettii | reverse complement strand
AAAAAAAAAAAAAAAAAAAGTTTGAGGACCCCTGGTTGAGAGGGTGGAAGCAGAAGTCTAGCCCAAGAAGTGCAGGGCTGGATTTGGGTGGGATGGAGGGGATGGGGTGGGTGGAGAACTGTGCAGTGAGACCCACAGGCTGTGGGGTAAGGGAAGGAAGATTTGGAGATTTGGGGGTCACTGGTTGAGGGAGGGGCCTGAGTTTTCCTGAGGTGAGTTGAGACCAAGCAGAAGAGCTGGTTGATCCCCTTTACCTGAGCCCTAGGTCTTTGGACAGGAGAGTCAGCCAGGCCTCACCTTGGGCTCAGCCCTCTCTTGCCAGGGCTGACTGACCATCCCATGTCCTGTAGGAGCGCCTGGCAGTCCTGGACAGTCAGGCCGGGCAGATCCGGGCCCAGGCCGTGCAAGAGTCGGAGCGCCTGGCCCGTGACAAGAATGCCTCCCTGCAGTTATTACAAAAGGTAGCCTTGCCCGGGCTGGGTTTGAGGGTCCGGAGTAGGATAGGTGGGAGGGCGTGCAGAAGGGCTGGGTGGAGGCCCCACAGGGGCCTGCCTCACATGGTCTCCTTGCCTTCACTCCCATTCCTCTCTGACCCTGCCACCCTGGGCTCACAGGAGAAAGAGAAACTGACCGTGCTGGAAAGGAGATACCACTCACTCACAGGGGGCAGGCCTTTCCCGAAGACCACATCGACCCTCAAAGAGGTAACAGGGTTGGGCAAGCCCAAGCATCAGTCCTCAGGGGTGTCCTGGAAGGCTCTGGAGCAATACATGGCACTTTTACCCCGTGCGAGGTTGAGTACGGGGTCATCTTCCTGAACTAGAGAGATTTGAGGAGGAATAGCCGTGAAATCTGGGATTTAACCTTTCCTGCTACCAGCTGCTTTTTAGTTGCCTTTTGGGCTCCCAGGAGCCCACTGATCTCACTGAATTATGTGGGTGTGCTCAGGGTCCTGGGTGGGTGGACCGCTCAGAGGTTTGGCAGGGGGCAGGGCTGAATGGACTCACTTTGAGGGGGAGTGGAGGATCTAGGGATGCTTATCCGGGGTCACTGGTCTGGAGTCAGGCATCTGTTTAAGAAGTGGGCATTGAGGCTCTGTAAGTGGTTCTTTCCCAGGTCTGCAAGCCTGGGTGTGTGGTCCAAGTAAGACATACAGGTTTCTTGACCTCTTTCCCTCCCTCCCTGCCTCACTTAGCTGACAGTTTAGACTTGGGGTGGGGGGCTGGGCTGAGTGGGACAGGTACAGCCCCTCACCGTGTACCCTCTCTATAGGCTGAGCTGCTCATCTCCGAGTCCTCAGGGATGGAGCTGGGGACTAAGGTTCTGGGCCCATTCTCAGGGTCTTCTCAGGCCGGGGCTTCCTCTGTCCCCTTAACCCCACCTGCTTCTACTCCACTCTGTCCCAAAGCACAAGAGGTAACCACAGCTAACTGCGTGTTCTGCTTTGCCCACCGCCTGCCCGCTGAGCTCTTGCTTACATCTCCTCCTGGGGCCCCGCTGAAGGGCGTGTGGTGCTAATCCTTTGGCTGGCCAGGGTTTGGGAGAGCGTGTGCCTGTGCTATCCTGCTGCTCCATAGAGTGCAAAGTCAGAGTGTCTATTTGCATATTAATTTGCCTTAAATCTGCACGTCATTCATCAGTTCTCACAACATGCTGGACTCTCTGGCTCATTTTTTCTGTGACGCCCAGAGGATAATCTGTTTCCGGAGCTAGGCCTGGATGGGCACCTGACACAGGGTAGGCATAGGATCCTGTGCTGTGATTCAGCAGGCGTTACGGATGTCTGCTGTGCTCCCAGCACCCAGATAAGCTCAGATTCTAAGGATATGTGATTAATGTGACAGTCTCTGTCCTCCCACCCCACAACCAAAAGCATCTTTCCCAGGACTTACCGTGGGCAGTGATGAGCCCATTTTTCTGTCAGGCTTTTAGCTGCTCCTTGCTAAGGCCTGTTTCTCAGAGCCCATCTTGCTCAGGCCCTGGTGATATCTCCGCCTCCCCTCACTACTTCCAGCTCCTGCCCTGGCAGATGGGGTGTGAGGGAACTCTGGGGAATGAGGTGATCAGTGCTCACTGCTGCATGTGTGTGCCCCACCGGGGATGTCAGGCCCAGGGTGTTGGAGTTGTGAGGTCTCTGGGTCCTGATCCTCAGTGGGTTCCTGAAAGGCCTGCCCTGGGCTTCTCTGCTTCCCTCCAGCTCAGGGTGAACCCAGGGATGAGCCTTTGGGGTCTGCCTGGGGCAGGGACTGGATGCTAAGGGGGCTCCCATAGTAGAAGAGGTCAGAAGGAGCCTTCATTCAGACCATCAGTTCTGCCCATCCTTTCCTGGTCCCTGCTACCCCCGCAGCCATCTGTGGCCATAATGGGCAGCTGAGTGCCCCATCCCTGCTCTGGATTTTGTATTGACTTGGAGTGATGGCCCTGTAGCCTGGCATGGAGTGTGGAGTATTGGGTACCTGGGTGAACCTGTTAATCTCTTCTCTGTCCCTCCCTCCCCTTCCCACTGGGTACCCTAGGAATATGTGAGCCTGGCAGAGGTTCTCCAGCTGTGCTCCCGCTTGGACCCCTATGCTTCTGCCACCTCCCACAGTGTGCTCGCCCAGCCCCTGCCTGACAGCGAGGTACCAGCCACTGAGGGTGCCCACCAAGTGCCTAAGGCCTGCTTGTGGTTGCCCTAGATTCCCTCCTGGGCCTGGGTGGAGGTGGGACAGCAGAGTCTGTCTTCAATAGTGAGAAAGAAAGGCAGCTGGCATCGGGGGGATTAAGGTGGTTCCCTTTCTTTCCTGGGGCTTTGAGAACTTTCTTTAGCTGCTCATGGCTCTGGGCAGGCCAGGCCTTCTGCTCTGGGATGAGGGCCTCATGCTGAGAGGACACTGGCTCTCCTGGCCTTGTGGGCTCTGCAAGTCTCTGCTCTGTGCTTCTTATCCTCTCCCTCTCCTCCCCCTTGGGCAGGGCCATCTCTTGCATTTCAGCCCCATTAACTTCTTTATTCCCTCCTGCCTCTGTCCGGCCTTGCCCCAATACATGTCGCTTGAGCAGCTAAAGGTGATGTGGGGCTCCTCGCCTCTGCCCCCAGCCCATGCACCAGGCCTGCTTCCCTGGGCCTCTGCCTCCCGGGACCTAGCTCCCACCACCTGCCTTCCTCCCATGCTGCCCTCCTCCTCCTTCACTGCCATCACGCCTTTACCCAAGGTTGGTGGTCTGTGAGTTTATGCCACCCCCATGGCATGCTCTGTGTGTGTTTTGCTCCTGCTGACCCAGCCTCTCAGCTCTAGGCCAGCTCCAGGGTAGTGCTCAGTGCCCGTGGCTCTGGCTGGTGGCTGGTGTCGTGCCTGGCATACCTGTGTCTGTGCTCTGAGAGTTGTACCCTGACTGTTTCTCTTTGCCCTTAGCATATTCTGGGGAACTGTTTTCTCACTGTTTTTCTCTTCCTTTTCTTTATGCCCCCCCCCTTCCTCACCTTTTGTCCATTTCCCTGACATGGCCCTCCATTATTACCCTGCCTCCAACATTCCCCTTCTTCCTATCTTTTCCTTTCCCCTTATTTCCTGGCCTTTCCTCTCCATCCTTCCCTTTCTGTCTCTGTCCTCCTCCCTATCTCCTCCTCCAGATGGAGAAGCTGCTGCTCCCTGCTGTAGACTTAGAGCAGTGGTACCAGGAGCTGATGGCCGGGCTGGGGACTGGCCCCGCTGCAGCCTCCCCTCGCTCTTCTCCCCCGCCTCTGCCTGCCAAAGCTTCCCGTCAGCTGCAGGTAACCCCTCCTTCACTGCTATCCACCCCACTCCTTGCTGCTGTCTTCTCTGAGTAGTTCCTGCAGATCCATCAGCTACACAGTGCCACCTGCATAGGGGAGCCCAGCCTAGGCAGGGACGGGAGCTCTGGTCCCTGAAAAGGCAGTGAAGGAGTGGAGGTCTCTTCACAGCCACATTCTGTGGCTGGAACGCCAGCCCTCTGAGTCCAAGGGTGACATGACTGTCCTGTAGAAGGGGGCTCTGGGATTTGTTTTGTCCCCTGTGCTGACCTAGGCTATGTGTCTCTTCTGTCCTTGGCCGTCCCCAGTGCTGTAGCCTCTTACTCAGTTTCGGGGTCCACATTCTTGGGCTTGTGACACTTACAGTGAGCTTGTCCTAGAAGAACTGTTAGTATTGTGTTCTTCTGATCTCCCCAGGGGTGACACTTGGGGGCAGAAAAGAAGGGGACAAAGACTCCTGAGTGACAGCCCAGGGCGCCTCAGAGTTGCCATGGAGTGTCAAGCAGCTGACTGTGAGGATGGGGACAGGGTGCTAAGGTAGTCTTTTCCCTAAGTTTCCCTTCACTGACCTGCTGTAGTGGCCGATATTCCGCCATTCAAGATTCATACCGTTAGCCAGGTGTGATGGTGGGCACCTGCAGTCCCAGCTACTAGGGAGGCTGAGGCAGAAGGAGCGCTTGCATTTTACAGGCCAAATACTGGGGCCTGGAGGAGAGAGGTAATCTTCCCAAGGCCACACAGCTAGAAAGTAGCAGGGCTTATGCTTAGAGTCAGGGTTCTTGCCTCAAAAGACCATGTTTAGTGTACATTAGCGCTGTGAGGGAGCTTGTCAATTATTTAATTTAGCTTTATCCTCTTCTTCTGAAGATCAGGAAGCCAAGGCTCAGAGTGAGGAGGTGCGTGGGCCAAGGTCACTCAGTGGCAGAGCTGAGACCAGGGCGATCCTGGCCTCCAGCTGGTCTCCTACACACTCGAGCTGACTACCTTGCCTGAGTTGTGTGTAGGTCCTTCTCAGAAGGACAGGGGTGGTCCAGGGATTGGCCCAGAGAGAACAGCCTAAAAAGGAGACGTGGCAGCTACCAACAGCATCTACCCATTGGGCTGGCCTGGGAGGCTCAATCCTGTTGTTATACAGAGCCAAAAAGCCTCAGAGGCCTGGTGCCAGGGCAGTACCTCAGATCACAGCCAGCCTAGGTGACATGGGGGTGGTGGCCAGTGGGGGAGCCTGATGTCACTGGGTAGTATCTTTTCCCTTTAGGTTTACCGCTCCAAAATGGATGGCGAGGCCACTAGCCCTCTGCCCCGGACCCGCAGTGGCCCCCTCCCCTCCTCCTCTGGCTCTTCTTCCTCCTCTTCCCAGCTCAGCGTGGCTACCCTGGGCCGTAGCCCCTCCCCAAAGGTCTGAGGACAGGGTGGGGGCCGTGTGTGTGGTGGGGGATAAGACTGCTGCGCTGGGGAGAGGCCAAAGCCTTGGGGTTGGGATGGGGTCTTCTGAGCTCAGGTTCCAATGCTCCATTCCCTCTGCAGAGTGCGCTGCTCACCCAGAATGGCACGGGCAGTCTTCCACGCAACCTGGCAGCTACGCTGCAGGACATTGAGACCAAGCGCCAATTGGCTCTGCAGCAGAAGGGTGAGTGGCTGCAATGCCAGCCCACCTGCTCTCCTGGGGGACCCTGGATAGTTGCCGTTCCCGCCCCGCCATGCCTCATCCATGCCCGTGCCCACACACCTTTCACACGGTGTTTTCCCTTTCACTGGGACCTCAGCAAAGGAGAAAGGATTTAGATTGGACACCTAAACGAAAGCCTCCTGGATATGTATCAAAAGACTCCAGGACAGCAGACTAAAGGCCTGGGAGGCTGTGACATTTTCTTTCCTAGAGAGCATAGTGAATAAGGGAAATGCTTGTTAACCTGAATAGGGTTAGACATTGCCTTGCCTGGAGGCAGGGGGATAAATTTGATGACCTGCAGAATTGGTTCCCTGAGATATTGGCTCTGGGGACCCAGGGGTCCTTGTTGCTTGTGTGCAATTTGGTTGTTTTGAAAGTCCATGTCTGTGCCTCTCTCTCCTCTCATCCCTGTGTCTCTCTACCGTACCCTCTGCCCGGGGCCCCCCACGCCAGTCAAGTCGCTTCCCGCCGAGCCCCTCCCAACTGACGACCCAGCAGGTAGAGCGTTGGTCACAGAGGGCGTTGCTTTGTCCAGGCAGCCCTTGCCCTGACATCAGCATGATGTGTCCTGCCCAGGCCGCCACTTCCTGCAGACAGGCTCCCAGGCTGAGCTGGGTTGGGGTGTCCAGCTGGCCTCTGTCCTGCCTTTAGCTGTGCTCTCTCCCGTGTCTGCTGCTTTATTTCCTGCTCTTGTTGCTCTGGCTTCTGCATTGCAGGGGGTCTGCCTTGGCGCCCTGGCTGTGCATGGTCTTCCTCCCTCTCTTCCTTCTTCCTTCCCCAGCTGGCAGGGTGGGTGCATGTGTCCTGCCCACCTATATAGTCCTCAGCTGTGGGCTGATGCCAGCTGGCTGTCACACTTCCAGGGTGCCACCCGGGCAGGTTTGGTGCCCTGTGTGGGCTCAGGATGCGAAAAGAGCACTGAAGCCGGACTGTGCGGCTGTGGCCGACTGTGCGGGCGACTGAAGCAGCGCAGCTGGGCCTGCAGCTCTGGGGGCCTCAGGGAGGCGAACGAGGGGCTGCTCTGTGTTAACCTCTCCCTGCTCACCCCCCCTCCCCGGTCTGTGATGCTGCCAGTGTCTCCCTTCCCCCTGGTGGGCAGGGATCCCACGGTGACTCCCACCGTCCCTCCTGCAGGCCAGCAGGTGATTGAAGAGCAACGGCGGCGACTGGCTGAGCTGAAGCAGAAAGCAGCAGCCGAGGCACAGTGCCAGTGGGATGCCCTGCATGGGGCTGCGCCCTTCCCGGCGGGCCCCTCGGGCTTTCCCCCACTCATGCACCACTCCATCCTACACCACCTGCCGGCTGGGCGGGAGCGTGGGGAGGAGGGCGAGCACGCCTATGATACGCTGAGCCTGGAGAGCTCCGACAGCATGGAGACCAGCATCTCCACGGGGGGCAACTCAGCCTGCTCCCCCGACAACATGTCCAGGTAGCTCCCCACCCCTGGGATCCTCCACTGCCTCCACCAGCCACTCCTGGGCTCCTTGATGCGCCCCCTCTTCCCCTTCTCTCCCCAGTGCCAGTGGTCTGGATATGGGGAAGATCGAGGAGATGGAGAAGATGCTGAAAGAGGCTCATGCGGAAAAGAGCCGGCTCATGGAGTCGAGGGTGAGGCTGACCTGGACCAGGGAACCAGAAGGTGGGGGGGACACAGAACTACCTGCCACCTGCCGAGGGCCTTGTTCCACACCAAGCCCTTCCTCCCACATTACCCTTGCAGCATTCTCTTGGGATAGAACGTGTTTTAAAGGGTTGTGTTCTTCAAACAGGCATAGGCTAAGTTTACAAGTCCTAGCTCTTAGGAACAGAGAAGGCAGCATAGTGGCCATTGTCCAACCGAGAATTTCCTGTATGGAAACTTCCAGTCTTTGTGAGTTTACTTCTGTGGACTCTTTGCTCTTTGACAACCACAGGAATTTTGATTCCTTTCTACCTGTGTGTCAGGTCACCCTTTGGGGGATGGTCAGGAAAAGCAGGAAGCAGGGGTTGAAGTCTAGGCTAGAAAAGGAGGCCGATGTCCAAGCTAGAGCAGAGGTGTCGGGGGTGCCCTGGGGAGCAGAGGGAGCTTAGGGAAGTCACAACTCCTTCACGTGGGCATGGAGCTGGGACTCCGCAAAGGGGGCATAGGCCGCCTGAGGAAATCTGTGCCTGGGAAGGAAGGCGGTTAAATAAAGAGCTGCAGAAGATGTTCTGTGTCCACCATGCAAGGCACCCTGCCCTGCATCTCTTGAGATGAAAATGGGACCTCAGCAGCCAAAGGGATTTTTTTTTTTTTTTTTGAAAAAGGTACTGACTGTTTAGATGAAGGACCAACCAGAAAAGAATGCCTCTTATTTACATCAAAATATGGCGATTTTGTAAACATCTCTTGGTAAATGGAGGGAAAGGAGGGTCAGCTGAGTTTTGAGCTGAGACAGAATGGCAAATGAGAGTTAATGGTATAGAGGTATTTGTCATTGATTGGGACACATAAAGCATCACTGATGTGCTTTATATCTAATGATTGGTTTTAAGACCTTTAACATCCTTTTATAATGACTTTTTTTGAGACAGAGTCTCACTTTGTCGCCCTCAGTAGAGTGTCGTGTTATCACAGCTCACAGCAACCTCCAACTCTTGGGCTTAAGCGATTCTCTTCCTTCAGCCTCCCAAGTAGCTGGGACTAAAGGCACCCACCATAACGCTTGGCTATTTTTGTTGTTGTTGTTGTTGCTGTTGTCATTGTTGTTAATTGTCCCGGGCTGGGTTCGAACCCACTGGCCTGGGTGTATGTGGCCAGCGTCCTACCCACTGAGCTACAGGCATTGCCAATATTTATTGAGTACTGCTTTCCTGCTGGAATTGATGATGGGCATTTATATACATGATCTCATTTCATTTTCACTCTAATCCCAGGAATAGCCATACTTAACTTCATTTTACAGCTGAGGTAACTGAGGCTTAGAAAGTTTAAATGCTTTTTGTCAGAGCCCATAGCGGGTGGCAGAGCCAAGTTTGAAGCCAGTTTGAAGTCACATGGATGAATTCACAAGGATGAATTTTTAAAGAATTCATCCTTAACTAGTAAAGCTCTTGGAGAGGGTGGGTTTTACAGAGAATGCCTCCTAGCCCCAAGGTAGGGGCCCCCTGCAGCTCCACCCATGACTAAAGAGGGCCGGTTGTGGGGAGAGGGTAGCTATGGGCACTGACCTTGGCTTTGTGGGCAGGAGCGGGAGATGGAGCTGCGGCGGCAGGCCTTGGAGGAAGAGCGGCGGAGGCGTGAGCAGGTGGAACGGAGGCTGCAAAGTGAGAGTGCCCGGAGGCAGCAGCTGGTGGAGAAAGAGGTCAAGATGCGAGAGAAACAGTTTTCCCAGGTGAGGGTGTGGTGGGGCTTGGTGAGGGCAAGGGCTATGGAGGAATAGGGAGAGCCTAGGGTTCCTCTGCTCGGCTGTAAAACCCATCTTACACCAGAAAAGATTGCTGTTGTTTTAGCACAAGCAGAATTCTTCCTGGAACTCATTGACTCCAAGAAACAGACCCTCTGAGGCCTGTTAAAGTATACATGTGAGTTGGGGAGGGTTTGTGAGATGTGGCCATCTAGTAGGCATCTAGGGTCAGAGAAGAGGGGCTGAACCTCTGAGAGTTGAGAATCAGGTGACTCCCCTTGGCCTCCCTGAGGGGCCTCTTGTCTGCTTCCAAGCCTTCTTGTGCAACTTCAGGGCATTCTGGGCCTCACCCCATGAGGACCTCTCTGCTCTGGTCTCTACCATCAGGGGATGACCTCACTCTGACTTTTGGTTTACATCTCTAAGACAGAATTGTACTAGTTACTCCCTGGGATAGAAATCCCTTCTCTTTACACAAAACCCAGCCCTGCCCTTTCTCCTTTTTTTTTT
>NW_003852503.1:5860954-5915066 GCF_000181295.1 Otolemur garnettii | reverse complement strand
AAAAAAAAAAAAACAACCTAAACATTTTCCATTTCAAAGAAAATTTTGCTTTTCATGCCATCAGAAACAGTATTTTCTTCCCAAATTAAAATAAAAGAAATACGATCACTTCTTGGGAGGAGGGATGTGTAGCTGAACACAAGCTTATTTTTAAAATAAAAATATTTTAAAACTGGGTTTCCTTCTTGAAAAATATGTGTATTAGAGTCATAAAACCCTGTTAAAAATAAAGTTTACTTTGAGATGCACAGTTTTAAAATTATAATCTCCTATTCAGATTTATAAAGCTCTTGATCTTTTGTTGTAATTTTCATGTGTGTTTAAGTATCTGCATTTATCTTTTTTCCTAATTTTCTAATGCTAATGTTATTTCTTATAATTCAGTAACATAGAGGATAAAATAATGCTTTTGGAAGAATGTTTAGAAAATTAAAATGGTTCTTCCTGGTTAAAAAAAAAAAAAAAAGTTTAACGTTATAAAATTAACAAAAATAATATAAAACTCATATCCTGGCGAAATAGCCACATGGCAGCTGAAAACCGTATATTCCCTTCCTGTTCTCCTGCGTTCCCTAGCTTGTTGTGCATTCTTTCCAAAAATCGGGGCTTTTTTAAAACGCCGCAGGACGTGGGACAAATTGTTAAAAATCAGGACTGTCCTGCCAAAAGGAGGATGTCTGGTCACCTTAGCTTAAGCAATTCTCTTGCCTCAGTCTCCCAAGTAGCTGGGACTAAAGGCACCTGCCACAACACCTGGCTATTCTTTGTTGCAGTTGTCATTATTGTTTAGCTGGCCTGGGTCGGGTTTGAAGCCGCCACCCTCGGTGTATGTGGCTGGCGCCATAACCACTGTGCTATGGGTGCTGAGCCATGCCCTTTCTCCTTAAACAGGAGACTTGAGCAGAACAGTTGAAGGGACAAAGAGAAAATGGGCTGGGCAGGGAACTCTGCCCATATCTCTGGTCCCAGATCCTGCCCGTCCCCCCACTACCCCTCACATCCCCCTGTGAGAACTGCAGGACTCAGAAAGGCTTCCAGTTGGGTTTCCACAGGCTTCCCCAGGTGGGGCGTCCCCCGGGGCCTCCCCCTAACAGTGAGCAGTGATCTCAGCTCCTTCATTTCCTATGACGCAACAACATGAATTCTAAGGGGGAGGTTGCCTTAATTGGGTTTGGAAATTAAAAAATAATGAGAAATTTCTAGTCTGTCTCACTGGGTCTACAAAAAAAAAAGTGAGAAACTCAAAATTTTATATCTGTGGTTGGAATATTTGTCAAATGGCTAGTTCCCCTTTCGTGCCTCAGTGACCAGTCTGAGGCTCAGGCATTGTTGGAGGGGCCGCCAGTGTCTGATGTGGGAGGTGGGTGGAGCTCATCTTTGGGGTTGTGTGTTTTATTTTTTTCTTTAAATAGTTTGTGATGTGTCCTTTTCCTTTAATTGCCACTTGAGTGTTCTTCTGGTAAAGGACAAGTAGAAAAATATTCAGTTGACTGGGAATTCTAGTTAGTATCAGTGGTGGGATAGACCTTAGTAGTTATCTAGTTTAAACCTCTTGTTTTGCATATAAGGAAACGGCCCAGAGAAGGGATGTGACCCAAATGAGGTCCCCCTGGGAAGTTAGAAACTAAATTTCTCTCTTTTTTTTTTTTTTTTTTTGAGCAGACCCTCAAGCTATCCCCCTGGGTAGAGTGCCATGGCATCACAGCTCACAGTAACCTCCAAATCCTGGGCTCAAGCGAGTCTCATGCCTCCTCCTCCCAAGTAGCTGGGACCACAGGTGCCCGCCACAACGCCTGGCTATTTTTTGGTTGCAGCCGTCATTGTTTGGCAGGCCGGAGGCTGGATTCGAACCCGCCACCTTAGGTGTATGTGGCTGGCATCTTAGCCACTTGAGCCACAGGCATCGAGCCTAGAAACTAGATTTCTTATGGGGCTTTTCTTCCCAGAGGCGTGTTGCTTTAGTCTGGCCTCTTGCTTTAGTCTGTTCAGCCCAGGATGGGGAGAGCCAAGACGAGGATGGCTGTGTCCTGTTCCAAGGTGGGAAAAGTGAAGTGTGGAGTCACTTAGCCATTTGCCCAGGCCGTCACTAGCATGTAGGTCTCCGCTTTTGCCATAGACTCTAAAGTCAGAGTGACAGCTTTGCGGGTAGGGAAGGGAGTATTGTCAGGCTGTTGGAGGTTCAGGGCCAAAGCTTGGGACAGGGAAATGGTGGGGGAAGACAGGAGACTGTACTAACCCTTGCCTTCTGCCCCTAGGCACGACCCCTGACCCGCTACCTGCCAATCCGGAAGGAAGACTTTGACCTGAAGACCCACATTGAGTCATCAGGTCACGGTGTGGATACCTGCCTGCACGTGGTGCTCAGCAGTAAGGTATGAAGCGTATACGGCCCTGGGTCCTGCAGGGAGGGAAGGCCCCTGGTTAGAGGTACCGCCCCCTCGTTAGAGACCCCTTTTAGGTCCTCAGAATAGTAGCCTTGGTTCTTGCCCTAACCTAACCAGGTCTCCGACCCAGGATCTGATGTGTTGGCCTGAAGAGGTGCTGGGGACAGTCCCCCGCCCAGATGCAGGCCCAGGGAGTGGCACACAGTTAAGGTTTAGGGCTGCACTTTTGGGTCTTGCCTTACTCCTGTTTCCCACCAGGTCTGCCGTGGCTACTTGGTCAAGATGGGTGGCAAGATTAAATCATGGAAGAAGCGCTGGTTTGTCTTCGACCGCCTCAAGCGAACCCTTTCCTATTATGTGGGTGAGTTAAGGCTTCCCCCAGAGCTGGCCAGATTCCTGGGCTCACCAACCCAGGACAGCTGGTCTTCTGGCAGGAGGCAAGCTTCCAAGTCGGGGCCAGAGGGCCTTATCCTCCCTGCCCATATTACCTCCACTTATTTATTTACCTATTTATTTAGAGACAGAGTCTTACTCTATCACTGTGGGTAGAGTGCTGTGACATCATAGTTCTCTGCAACCTCAAACTCTTGGGCTCAAGTGATCCCCTTGCTTCAGTCTCCTGAGTAGCTGGGACTATAGTTGCCAACCACAATGCCCAGCTGATTTTTCTATTTGTACTAGAGACGAGGTCTTGCTCTTGCTCAGGCTTGTCTTGAACTCCTGAGCGCAAGCAATAATCCACCTGCTTCGGCCTCCCAGTGTGCTAGGATTATAGGCATGAGCCGCTACACCTGACCCGTAAAGCACTCTTTGATTTTTCTTATTTTTTTTCGTTGAGACCGAGTTCTACCCTATGCCCTGAGCAGGCGTTGTAGCTCACTGCAATCTCAGACTCCAGATGTAGGCATCCCTCTGCCTCAGCCTCCAAAGCCACTGGGATTACAGGTGCTTGCCGTGGTGCCTCACTGGGATTTTCCATTTTTTTCATGAGTTGGGCTCTCATTCTCGCTCAGACAAGCCTTGAACTCCTGAGCTCAAGCAGTCCTCCGGCCTCGGCCTCCCACAGTGCTGGGATTACAGGTGTGAGCCACCGCGCCCAGCCCGTAAAGCACTTGTAATGCCATTTCACAGATGAAGAAAATGAGGGTCAGAGAAGTTAAGTGAATTGCCCAAGGTGTCATAGCTCCTAAGAGGCAGGGCTGAGAGTGAGCCTGGGCAAGTAGACTTCAGAGCAGAGAAGAGGGGACAGAGAGGGCAGCACCCTGGGCCCGGCCTGCCCATGTCGGGAAAGAAGAGAGACCAGCAAGAGGAGAAGGAGCAGGGGCAGGAAGCCAGCACTGACCATGTGCCAGGTGCTGGGCTGGGGCTTGGCACATGTTACCTTATTCAGTGTCTGTGAAACAAAAGGAGACCAAGTTCAGATGGCAGGAGTGGGGGTGGGGATGGAAACAGGGAAGGAAGCCAACCAAAAGAGCAGACATTTTCAAGCAGGAGGTGGCACCAATGATGGCTGCTGCAGAAAGGCCAAGAATGATGTGGTCCAAAGGCCATTAGATTCAGGGATGGGAGCTTGTCAGGAGAAGAGTTTCCACTGCGTATGGGGCAGGAGCCAGACTGCACAGGATCCAGAATAGGAGGTGGTGAGGAAGCAGACGCAGGAACGTGTTACTATTCCTAGTGAAGGAAGGGGCAGGATGGAACAGGTACTGGAGGGCTGACCGGGCCCAGAGCCATAGCAGGGCTGCGTCCTGTCCTAAGGAGGAAATGTCAGAGAGGAGCCTGTGGCTGGATCATGACCCTGGTGTGCCTGGCCTCTTCCAGCTGGCTCCCCTTCCCCCTACCTACTCAGTGGAAACCTCATTGCATGGGGTCCAGATTAGATATTACCTCCATGAAGCCTTTCCACTCCTTACTAGGAGTGGTTCTTGCTCTCCTCTGAACTCCTGCATTATCTAGGGTCCCTTCTGCCATGTGACATCAGTGGCCTAATGATATAATGACAGATGCCACGTGTTATGTGCCAGACACTGTACTAAATACTCTGAGTGTGTTATCTCACTTAATACTTGTGACAACCTGTGATAGGGACGTGCGCTCGTGGAGTTCCTAACCTCGCCTGAGGTCACACAGCTAGTAACTAGGTTGTGTGTCTGTACCATTACAAAAGTTTTGAGATACAGAAACAGCAAGAAATGTCACATCTGTGTGGATGGAAACCAGCGAAGCCCTCCCGGCAACACAGATAAGTCAAGCAAATTGAAATTTGCACAGGCCAATCAGAAAGGATGCTGTTGACTGTGTTCTGTAGGAGTGAAATAATGGACAACAGCACGGTCTGTCTCAAAGACCCACGCACTTTCCTCTCCACTAGATTGTAGGTTCCTAAGAGAATGGTCTCTCACTTCTCTTTGGATCTCTGTGCCTAGGAATCATTCATTCATTGTTGATGGAGCACCTGTGTGCCAGGCACATAGTTGTTGGTGTTAGGGGGAGGTAGACCTACAGATGAGTAAAGGAGGATTCAGATTCAGCCTGATAGGTTCTGGACAAATGTGGGGAGGGGAGGAGCACATGGGAGGAGCTGCTTCTAGCTGGCACCATTGGGTTTCCTGGTTGGCATGACCTCTCCTGTAGGACCCGGGCTCACTGCCCTTCTCCTTCCTGCCACCTCTGCCTCCAGGTACTATGGGCTACATGTATATATTAACTACTATATACAGCAAGGAAGTGTGCTTCCTTTTTTTTAATATTAGGACAATATACTAAGATAGGTCAAAAATCAAAATGTATAAAAAGGTTTAAATTGAGAACTATGCCCCTACGTGCTACAGATAACCACTTTTGTTAATCTCTGGTGAATCCGAGAGTTTCTGTAGAGTATAAGCAAATGCAAACATATTCTTAACCTCTTTTTTTGCACAAAAGGTGGTATCCAGTACATTCCTTGCTTCTCTTCAAGTGTGTCTTAGAGATATTTCCATATTATATATTTCTGTATCTAGGACAGTGTGGTGGCTCACAGCTATAATCCCATGGCACTCTGGGAGGCTGAGGCAGGCGGATTGCTTGAGCTCACAAGTTCAAGACCAAGCTTGGTGCCTATAGCTCAGCAGCTAAGGTGCCAGCCACATATACCAGAGCTGGTGGGTTCGAATCCGGCCTGGGCCTGCCAAACAACAATGACAACTACAACCAAAAAATAGCTGGGCGTTGTGGTGGGTGCCTGTAGTCGCAGCTTCTTGGGAGGCTGAGGCAAGAGAATCGCTTAAGCCCAAGAGTTGGAGATTGCTGTGAGCTGTGACGCCACAACACTCTACTGAGGGTGACACAGTAAGACTCTGTTTCAAAAAACAAACAAAAAAAAAAAAAAAAAGTTCAAAACCAGCATGAGCAAGAGCAAGACCCCTGTCTCTAAAAAATAGCCAGGCATTGTGGCGGGTGCCTGTAGTCCCAGCTATTTGGGAGGCTGACGCAAGAGGATTGCCTGAGCCCAGGAATTTAAGGTTGCTGTGAACAGTAACGCCGTGGCACTCAACTGCAGGGCGACTGAGTGAGGCTCTGTCTCAAAAAAATAAATAAATATTTCTGTATCTAGATAATTATATCTCAATTTGTTTATTCATTTCTTCGAAACAGGTTCTCCCTCTATTGCCTGGGCTAGAGTGCAGTGGCATTGTCACAGCTTAATGCAACCTCAAACTCCTGGGCTCAAGCAATCTTCCTGCCTCCAGCCTCCGTAGTAGCTGAGACTACAGGCATGCACAACCACACCTGGCTACGTTTTCTATTTTTTGTAGAGATGGGGTCTTGCTCTTGGTTAGATTGGTCTTGAACACTTAAGCTCAAGCAGTCCTCCTGCCTTGGCCTTCCAATGTGCTAGGACTATAGACATGAGCCACCGCTCCTGGTCTATATCTGGATATATTTCATAGATTTATTTCTGAATCTATATCAGATATCTCTCTTTCTTTTTTTTTTTTTTTGGTGGTTTGTGGCCGGGGCTGGGTTTGAACCTGCTACCTCAGGCATAGGGGGCTGGTGCCCTACTCCTTTGAGCCACAGGCGCCGCCCCCAGATATCTCTATATCTAACATCTGATTAGTATTCCATCACGTGGTATACTATAATTTATTAACTTAAAATCTCTACTTGATGGGTACTTGGGTTATTTCCAGTTTTGTTACCACAAGTCGGACTACAATGAATAATCTTATAAATTTCTTATTTTGTACATGTGTAAGATAAAATGAGTCAGGCAAATGCCTTTCTAATTTTGATAGACACAGCCACATTGTCCATAAGGGTTTTACCAGTTTATATTCCTACCTAGCCTCAGATTGCCTGTTTCACCACAGACTTGCCATAAGTGTGGCATATATTTTTTGTTTGTTTTTCCCATTCTGATGGGTGAGAAGTGGTATCTCAGTGGAGTCCTAATGTGTATTTCTTTGTAATCATGAGTGAGGCTGAGCATTACCCACGTGTTCAGGGTTCTGTGTGGGCCTCCGTTTTGGGGTCCTAGGAGACTAGAACCTTCACCCCACTTTCCAGATGGGGAAGGCCAGGCCACACAGAGCCAGTGGAGCCTGTTCTGAAGTGCAGCAGGCCTCCTCAGCCTGCCCTTATTTCCTTTGCAGACAAGCACGAGACGAAGCTGAAGGGGGTCATCTATTTCCAGGCCATTGAGGAGGTGTACTATGACCACCTGCGCAGTGCAGCCAAGGTCAGGAGCGGAGGGTGCCAGAGGGGGGGGCAGAAGGAGGCAGCCATGGGGCAGGGGTGGCTCAGCAGGGCTCTGGGAGCAAAGGCCCCCAGTCGCCCACTGCAGAGGCTCAAACCCAGGCCTGTTGTCTTGTGTCAACTTTCTCTTCCTTTCCCCTTCCCAGAATAGGTTTTTCCGCTTCGCTATGGTGACTGAGGTACCCCTCCCCACTTAGCAATAACCGCACATTAACACCTCCTGTACCCACTGCCCCTGACCCTTGACTTCCCCTTCCACCACCTTCCTTCCCCCACTTGAGGGAGGAGCAGTAGATGGGTTGCAAAAAGAAGCTCCTGAGGGCTTGAGTGCCTCCCTCCCTCTCCTTATTGCCTCTCCCTCTCCTGGAGGAGACCGTAGGATGTCTCCCTGTGGGAGCCAGCAATGCAGAAGGGACAGCCAGGAGGGGTGGGGGAGCTCTCAGAGACTAGAGCTGATAAATGGGGATTGATAAACCGGGGATATTTGAGGCAGGGCCAGCTGCCCTAATGTAAGTCAGCCTCCTTCTGCCAGCCCTGATCTCTGCTCCTCTGGGGTCCTGGTCCTGGAAAAGCTTATAGCTTTTTCCATCTATTCCTTTTTAGTTGAGAAGAAACTCTGGTCCTCAATGGAACATCTCTTTATGTCTGATTCTATTTTTTTTTTTTTTTTTTTTGAGACAGAGTTTCACTACGCTGCCCAGTAGAGGGTAGAGTGCTATGCTGTCACAGCTCACAGCAATCTCCAACTTTTGGGCTTAAGCGATTCTCTTGCCTCAGCCTCCCAAGTAGCTGGGACTATGGGTGCCTGCCACAACACCCAGTTATTTGTTTGTTTGCTTGTTTTATTTTTTTGCTTGTAGTTGTCATTGTTGTTTGGCAGGCCCAGGCTGGGTTTGAACCCGCCAGCTCCGGTGTTATGTGGCTGGTGCCTAGCCGCTGAGCTACAGGTGCCGAGCCTGTCTGATTCTCTTGATACTCACTTTGAACCTGGGGGTGCCAGGGTCCAAGGGGTTTAGAGAGCCCAGGACTGCCATGGTCGTCCTCATGGACTGGTGGGGACTAGGCTTTGGGTCTATTTAGGAATAAGCTAAGCCTGAGAATGCTCCAGGGCTTTCTGGGGCCTGGGAGGGAGAAGGGAAAGGGAGGCAGGTCGAGAATGGGAGGCAGGAGGAGAATGTTCCTGGGCGTGGGTGAGCCACACCTTAGACCTTTCTCTCTCCCCGGCAGAGCCCAAACCCAGCCCTCACCTTCTGCGTGAAGACCCATGACCGGCTGTACTACATGGTGGCCCCATCTGCAGAAGCCATGCGCATCTGGATGGATGTCATCGTCACAGGGGCTGAGGGCTACACCCAGTTCATGAACTGACCGCCATGAGCCTTCGGGACCCTCAGGCTGGCTGCAGGACCCATGCCTGGCCACCTGCTGCTCTGCTTGCCCGAGAGACAGAGTCCTGTGCCAGGCCTCAGGGCTCACAGGCGCGGGGCAGAACGCCTCTGGGGCTTTTGTACAAGACTTTGTAATACTGCGTACGAAGCTCAGTCCTGTGAGCTTGTGGGCTCTGGCCCCCTGAAGAATCAGTTGGAAGATAAAAAGTGGGGAGGGGGCTCTGCTGCCTCCTGAGAGCCCAGAACTTGCAATAACTCTTCAGGGTCCTGCACTGGGCTGGCCAGGCCGAGGAGCTATCACAGAGTGGGCCTCTTGGCTTTGACCTGGAGCCTGCTCTGCCCTCCCCAGCCTGTTTTCTCTTTTGTAAAGGACAAATTATGGTACCATAATCTGCCAAAGATCCCTCTTGCCTCAGCCCCCTTTGCAGGGGCCTTGGGAGCAGAGCAGAGCCACATCCCCAGTGGGATACTTGTAACAGCTCAGGCGGCTCCTTCTCAACCCCGCTCTGCCCCTTATTCTCCTTTCCTTTATACTTTTTATTACTTTGCTCAAGGGCTAGAGATCTCAAGCATCATCCTTGAGGTCCCAGTCCCATCCCCTTGTTGCAGAACCATCACCACGGTCACCATAGTGACTGCTTTGTTACCATGGTTATAAACCAATTGCCCACTGTTGCAGCTGTGGGCCATCTGAGGGTACGCGCCATCATCTCTCCAGCCCTCCTTGGGCATCTCATGCTGGGGGAAGGGATTGAACACTTTCTCCCTGCCCCTGGCCTGTGTCACCGGCCCCCAGGCCAGTCCTCTCCCTCCCACTCGTGCCTTGCTTAGAGCCAGAAGGGATGAACCCCAAGGATCTAGAGCAGAGGACCGATGCAGATGGGTGAGGAAGCTGGAAGGGCCATCCTTGGTGCTGTACAGTGTTGCATTTCTGACAGGGAAGTGGGGTGCTCAGATGCTCCCACAGAAAATCCTGAGCAGGAGAGGAAGCAGCAGAGGGAAGGGCCCTGAGGTGCCATCGTCCTCCCATCAGCCTTGGAAGGCGATGGGAATGGAGAGTGGAGGACCAGGCCTGTCTGGCCTTCCCTTCATGCCTTAACACTAAGCCCACCTCCCCAACCCTCCTCCTCAGCACTGGGCCCTTGGTCTCCTGGGCTGTTTCTCAGTATTTGTAAGCATTTCAGCAGAACAATAAAGCCTTTGGACTATGTCAGTGTGTGGAAAGCCAGGTGGGATGAGCGTGTGGTTGGGGCTCTTGGGGCAGTAGGGCCAGGTCTTCCCCCCCAAAGCAGAATTTCCACCCTATTCCAGGTTTCAGGAGGGACCCAGACCCAGCCCATGACCTCCAAGTCATGACCCTGCCGCACTTGGCTCTGAACAGAGGACAGGCCTGGAGAAGGCAGGTGCTAGTACAGAGATTTAGTGGGGCAGGATCTGGGGAGGGCAGAAGGGTGGTAGGGCTGTCACCATGGCAGCAGGCTGAGCAGGAAGTTTAGCAGAAGGGCAGCAACCAGGCAGTGGGGCTCCAGGAAGGCCAGCTGGGTTCCTGAGGTTAGCCGGTCACCATAGCGATCCAAGAGCATCAGGACCACTCCATTGGTCCAGCCAAACCCCTCCTGGACAGAGGCATGGCCAGTGGGGCCAGGTTTCTGGGAAGCCTCAAGCCCTTTGGGGAGGCTGTGGGATCTCTACCCAAGGGTTCTGGCCCTGCCTGGCCCCAGGGGTACCAAGGAGCACCGGTCAGCGCCTCAGGCCCACATACAGGTGAGCACACTGAGGCCTGGGGGGTTGTGGTCAGTCTTGTAGGACAGCAGAGCCTAGAAGTTCCCTGTGTTGGCCAGCTCACCCCTGGCCTGCTCACCTGAACTTCATACTCCCCTCCACCACCGGGCTTTCCACCGTTGGTGATGTCATACTGGAGAGAAGAGGACAGGCTATAGGTTAGGCACTGTCCCCAATCCCAGGATCCTTACCCCAAAGGCAGCAAAAAGTGGGAGGCCCCAGGGAGAAGCCACTCTGCCATGCAGCTTTGGCCCCTGCAGTTCCCAAGAGTGGCCACTGGGTGCCGCCACTGTCCTGGCCTGGGCCTTCCAGAGCCTGACACTCCTACCTCCCTTGGCGAGGAGGCCCTAATGGGACCCTGGGGGACTCAGGGCCAGCTCACCTTCTCATACATGGCTGACTTCTGGGAGTAGACATCAAAGTTGGTTCGGATCCAATTCTGAGCCAACTGGAAAGCCACCTCCTGTGTCCGAGGTGAAAGCGACTTGGCCAGACCTAGATCCCACCCCAAGACAGGATCCTGACTCTCCAGAGTCCCCATCCAAGGGACAGCAGAGGCCAGGCCTTCTCTCCCCAAGCGGAGAAAAAGCCTGGGCCTCAAGACCTCCTGGAATCACAGGCCACTCTGCCCTTAATCCGGGGTTTGGAGGGAGAACAGAAGGCTGATTTCACCCGACAGGTGGGCTGGACATAAATGTTTGCTGAATGGAGGCCAAGGTGCAAAGCAGGGAAGGAAGGACAGGGGCCCCGCATCCTTCGTTCACACTTCCCCAGCCCCAGGGAGGCTGACCCTCTACCTGCTGTGGGAAGGCCCTGGGCTCTTGCCATGCCTCCCTCCCTACCTCTGATGACCAGGTCTTGTAGCGGGGCCCAGGCATTGGGGAAGTCCCACTGCTGGCCAGTCTTCTGGAGAGAGGTCGGAATCCCATACTGGTAGGTCAGGATCTGGCTGTCCTAGAAGTTTCCAGACACTACCATGACTGTGGGTGGAGGCTGCACAGGGAGCCAGGAACTGGGGCCCTGCAGGAAGCCAGATGTGCCCTTCCTGGCCTCTGTCTACTTGACTCACAGCTGCCCCCTGGTGGTCCCAGCAGGACCCGCGGCTAAGACAAAAAGCACAGCAGGAGGGAGAGGCTGGCACCTACCAGGTCTCTGCTCAGGCAGGAGGGGCAGCCCTGCCACCATGGGACAGACCTGCCCACCTGCTGTGGCCTCACCTCCAGGTATTTCAGAGCCTTGTCTGCGACGACAGGGTCAGAGAAACAGCCGGCCCAGAGGGGAGCGAGGTTGGATGGGTAAAACTGCAGGTTTTTCTTCCCATTCTCAAGGTCGTAGTCAAACCAGGCACCTTTCTCTTCATCCCACAGGAGGGCATTCATGGTGGCCAAGCGCTGTGCCCGCAGAGTTCTGTACTTCGTGGCCTGGGCGTCGTTTCCTGGGGCAGCACTGCCTTTAGGCTGAGCAACCCTGGCCCTGCCTTTGGGCCCTGCACCTTTGCCCCTCTACTTGGCCCTCTCCGTTTGTGTTCCTCTGCGAGGGCTGAGACATCCTGGGGACCAAGGGGCCGTGCCTACCTGGAGCCCACCTCATTTCAGGCCTCTAGGTCCTGGCATTCCCTGAGCCAATGGCCCTGCACTGCTCCCAGGGCCTCCACTGGCCTGTTCCCAGGTCTGTCTGTCCAAAGACACTGGCTGTGTGGATTCCCCTAACTCTGAGGGGCAAGGGGCAGCTGTCTGAGGGAGAGGGCGTGCAGGGATTTGGAATGTGTGGACCAGGGTCCCTCATTCTGTGAGCCCTAGAGGCCCTCACAGTAAGAGAGGGAGGAGGAGGGGTGGGAAGATTAGGGTGGACTCTCTTCCCGTCCTATGGTACACCAGTGCCAGTGCCTCCATGGGGAGGGGATGTTCTTTTTTTTTTTTTTTGAGACAGAGTCTCACTTTGTCACCCTCAGTAGAGTGCTATGGTGTCATAGCTCACAGCAGCCTCAAACTCTTGGGCTCAGGTGATTCTCTTGCCTCAGCCTCCTGAGTAGCTGGGATTACAGGCATCTGCCACACCACCAGCTATTTCTAGAGATGAGGTCTTCCTCTGGGTCAGGCAAGTCTTGAACCTGTGAACTTAGGCAATCCACCCACCTTGGCCACCCAGAGTGCTAGGATTATAGGTGTGAGCCACCCAGTTCAGCCCCATGGGGAGGGTTTGAGCAGGCTGGGAAGCTGAAGGCCCTTCCTCCAGGGTTCTATTTCCAGTTCTGTTGTCAAGGCTGAGGCAGGAACCCAAGCTCAATAGCCCCTTTCCACCCAGTGCTCACCCAGTCTGGCATAGAAGTTGCTCATCAGCTCCTCTGCTTGGCACAGGAAAGCATTCAGATCAACAGGCACCAGTTTGCTTGTCCGGATGCTGCTGAGCGAGGTGAGGTTTGGGCCCCCAATGAGCCAGCGTGAAGAGAAGTCCCAGCCAGACTCGGCCCCGGCCTTGAGCTCAGCCCACAGAGCCTCCCGGTCCCCTGTGAGGACAGAGCATGGAACCAGGCAGTCCTGGCTGCAAGATGGGGCAGCCCCCAATGGGGTCCCATTGCCTGACACACTGCAGCCGCCCTCGCCCCACTGCTGCTCACCCTCTGGCAAGGTGTCTGCCAACTCTGCGTCTTTGCTGTAGGACTCAGGCCTGGCAGAGAGGAGAGGCGGGCAGCCTGTTACTATTAGGTGCTAAGCCCCTCCAGGCCCAACCAGGAGGCTGAACCATTTGGACCCAGCTACCCTTGGGCCTCCCCAGCTGTGGTTGTCCGAGAGACCAGGCTAAGTCACCCCCTCTTGCCTGGGGGTGTTGTGATGCTCAAGCCAGAGTAAGCAGGTAGGACATGGAAGGGGAGGCTGAGCAGTTTCTCACCTGGGTCCCCCATAAGGGACATAATAGCGATTCAGGATGTAGTTCTTTCCCCCAAAGTTCACAGAGACACTCCTGTTCTGAGTCCAGAAATCCAATTCCAAGGCTAGGGTCTCAATGTTCTCCCTGGGGAGGAGCCGAGCAGCACGTCAGCCCAGGCGCACTGTCCTACCCTAGCCCTGGGAGGTCTGCGGCAGGGAGTGGGCCTGCAGGGCAACAGGGGGGTACCCACTGTAGGAAGGCAGTGTCATTGGTGTGACTCAGGTAGCGGGCCATCATGAGGGTCAGGAGTGGGGGCTGGCTCCGCTGCAGGTAGTACACACGCCCACCATTGGGGATGTGCCCGTAGCTGCCAAGAGAGACACCTGCTGAGGTGCCTTCTGCCTTGCTCCAGGCCCAAGGCACACCTGCTTGTCCTCCACCCCCTGCCCCACCACCCCCGGCTGGAGGTGTCCGGCCCTCACATTTTCACCAGGTCCAGGAAGTTCTGCAGCATGCCCTTCACCGTCTCGGCCATCTCAGAGAGGAGCAGGCCTTCCATCACCCAGTAGGAGTCCCTGGGGGAAGGGCAGCTCAGCATCGCCCTGGTGCCTGCCTCGCCCCAAATACTCGGCAAGTCCCCCGGCTTCTCACCAGTAGTAGGACTCAACAAAGCGCCCGCCAGGCACGATGAAGGGGTGGTTTAAGTAGATCAGTGAGAACTGCTCAGGGTGGTTGAGAACCTCAGGCTTTATCTGGAGTCAGGAAGGACAGCAGGGGGGTGGGACAGTTAAGGAGGTGGAGGCTGGGGGTGGAGGCCCTGGCAGCCATGGGCTTCAGAGCCTGGCAACCAGGCTTAAATGCTGGCTCTGCTGCTGCTTGGCCATATGGTCGAGGCCCTGCTGCAGAGAGCCTTGGTGTCCTCATCCCCACACGCAATCAACTTGGTGTGTAGAAGCACTGACCACTCAAACGATCCTCCTGCCTCAGCCTCCTGGGAGCTGGGACTACAGGGGTGCCCCCTGCACCCAGGCATCTGCTATTCCTATATGTATATTTTGGTGGGAAAGGGCAGCCTGTCTTAGTTATTTTGAGAGAGCAGAGAATGGGGCTCAGGTTTGTCCTGGGGTACCCTCGAGAGCTGAGTGAGGAAGGCAGCCTGAGCTAGCAAGGGAGCCCTGAGCAGCACTGGGTGGCAGGGATTTTTGGGGCACAGGAGGCTGAGTTGGAGGAGAGAGCATGGGTGGTCCTGTGTGGCCTTGGGCAGAGCAAAGGAGAGAAATCAGCCCACCTTGGCCACAATAGTTCTTACTGTTCTGGAGACAAGTCTGACCCTAGGAGCTGGGGGCTTGGGGGAGAGACAGAGCCCAGCAGCGGGGTGAAGATTTAGCAGGTGAAGGTAGAGGCAGAGCTGGGTAGCATGGAGGCTGCAGGACAGGCTAGGTTTGCCTCAGGGAGGCTGGGGAGCCCTTCTGAAGGAGAAGAGGCATTAGGAGTGCTCCCCCTAATCTCGGAAATTCTTCTGGAGGGCTTTTATTTGGGAACCCAGGGAGAAGGGAGACTGTGTCCTCAGGAAAGGAAACCCGATCTGTGTTCTGAAGACACTGTGGGCCTCCACAGGGATACCCCTCCCCCAGCCCCAGGCCCTGGGCAGGCCCAGGACACTGATACCTTCTTTCCCAGCTTCTTCCAGAGCTGGTGCAGCTGCCCTGCCCAGACACGCAGCTTGGTATCCGAGATCTTCTGCAGGAACTGGGGGCTGGAAGAGGGTCGATCCCCAGGATTCAGGGAGGCAGCCCTGTTGGAAGGGCCCTATCCTGTTCCCTGCCGGGAGTCATACCTGTCTTTCCAGTCTCCAGGGGTCCAGGACTGTAGCTCCTGCCCCACATCCTGGAAATGATCTTTCAGAAACTCCTGCAGCTTCTGTTTTGGGATGCTGTGATTATAGGCCTGGGACAGCTCCCAGAAGCGCTGCAGGACTTTGTCTGGAGGGTGAACAGCAGGGAGGAGTCAGCAGGAGCCCTGATCAGAGGGGTCTCTCTGCCTGGTCTTGCTCCCCGGAGAAGGTGAGTCCCCAGGTATCTCACCTGGGGTTGAGGACAGTGGCATGTCCACAAAGTGCTTGTCATCCTGGTAGAGCCTGGCCATCTGAACTTGGTGCAGGAGCTCCCCATGGCAGTAAATCAGGCTGCAGAGATGGGGATGGGAGCTGGTCAGGCCACCACTACCACCCCATTAGGGCAGAGAAGAGCAGTAGGGTCAGGCACGTAACCTGGGACCAGACAAGGGTTGTGTGTGTGGGGTAGGAGTTTGTGGGCGAGAGTGCTCCAGGGCTGAGAGAAGCAGGATCTTCATACAGTAAAGGACCTGAGCCTACACTGGTTGCTAATTTGAAATGGTGGCTGATGGACAAGGGGAGTGGAGGTTAGCACCTGAATCAGTGACATGTTAGGAGCTGGATTGCTGCTGGGAACCAGTTCTCTGTACCACAGGCCAGTGTCCACCGCATCAGAAGGGCTTATGACACAAGCCTGTGAGGTACATCCAGTGGTGGTTGCTGAGATGGTGGACCAGAAAATTTGCAGACACATCTTGGAGAGATAATTACTAGCGTGCTCCCAGATATTTGTTGAAAACTGCCTCCGTGACTGCAGAACACAAAATAATCCTGAAACCTGAAAGACCCATAACGTTTTGGGTAATGTCAGAAAAACACTCGGATAAAGATGGCAGCGTGTGTAAGAGCTCCTTGATAATCAGGTGGAAATGGTTTACTCAGGACTAGGCTGCTCCAGGGACTCAGGAGGGGCAGGCAGCCTCCTTCCTCTAGGGCCGACTTCTGAGGCACCTAAAGAGCTGATGCCCTAGGAGGGGCCCTAGGAAGAGTTCTTGACTGACCAGCAAAAAGCTGCTTGGTCTTGGGTAGGGAGACAGTAGCTTGTTTGGAAGGCCATTGCACTCTGCTGACCGATGGAAAAGCCTTTGCAGAAGGTAAGAACAAATCAGCTCAGTGGGCTAAGCCGCATGCTCTTTTCCTGGCAGAGATGGAAGAATGGAGTGATCAAAGCCTCTATGTTTGGGTTTTCACTGACTTATGAGCAGTGGTCAGTGGGCGGGTAGACAGGCAGTGAAAAACTGAACTGTTACAGGGATATCAACATGGGGCGGGACCCTATGGGAACCACTATGGAAATCTGAGGGTCATTAAAGTAGCTTTGCGATACCTGACTGTAGATGCAAATGCCCAACATGCTATAAAATGTTATATTGGAACAGAAGACATCGTACCAACGTGGACCACCCAGTTACATTTCTTCAGATCAAGGGACACAATTTATAGCCCATAGTCCAACCAATATTATAGCAAATGGACGTATCATGTTACATACTGTCCTCAAAGCAATGGCTTCATAGAGAGTTGTTAACAGGCAATTAAAATCTTTGTTGTATAAAATGGGGGAGATAAAACCAAGAAGGGCGAGATTCCTCTGCTTTTCTGGGTGGCCTGGGGAAGAGGGGGTGAGGACACTGCTCGTATGACTATACAATTTTAGCCCCAGTTATTTTAAGGACTTTGTCCCTACCCGATATAGTGGTCCCAGGCCCAGGACTGCAACTGTGGGTGTCAGAAGAAAGGATGATTTCCAAGCAAGGAATTGTAACTATGCCTACTAACTTTTATGTCTAACCGCCTGATCGGGGAGGTTGTGTCTTTACCCCATCTGGCTACATTGAGGTCATTGATGAATGCAGCTCTGTTGTCTGGTGGTCAAGATCGTCTGCTAGTTCCTCACCTTTATGACCCTACCCTATAGGACCAAGGGCAGGGCACTTGCTAGACGGGTGTTGTTGCTGGCAACCCTCTATCAGAATCAGCACAGTGACCAGACCCAGTGTCCCTTCCAAAGGTGGAAAAGCTTGGTAAAAATTAATGACAAACAGAGAGAAGGAGAAATAGTAGCTGAGGGTAAAGGAATGAATGAATGGGTTATGCGACGAGGGAAATCCAACATCGCATACGTGCCTGGACAAGAACAAGAAAGTGTCCTCTCTTAGCGAGGTTATACCACATGTCTGAAAGGGGGAGCCACACATTTGCCGAGACCACTCCTGCTTTGGGGACCTGGCAATGTTGAATGGCAGCCTGCATACCTGAATGGTCACTCTTGATAGAGTGCTGTGGCGTCATAAGCCACAGCAACCTCAAACTCTCGGGCTCAAGCGATTCTCTTGCCTCAGCCTCCCAAGTAGCTGGGACTACAAGTGCTCGCCACAATGCCCAGCTATTTTTTTAGAGATGGGGGTCTCGCTCTTACTCAGGCTGGTCTCGAGCCTGTGAGCTCAGGCAATCCACCTGCCTCAGCCTCCCAGAGTGCTGGGATTATAGGCGTGAGCCACCATGCTGGGCCCCAAACAGCTCTTTGTTGGCCAGTTGAGAGCAGTTTATTATTATTATTTTTTTATTAAATCATATCAATATTGAGAGCAGTGTAGAGGGCACCATCTGAGTGGCAGTGGAATCTGGCCCCTCCTTGGGTGATTCAAAGGCAGTCCTAGGGGAAAAAAGTCTACCTGCTCTTTTTTTTTTTTTTGTGACAGAGCCTCAAGCTGTCCCCCTGGGTAGAGTGCCATGGCTTCACTGCTCACAGCAACCTCCAACTCCTGGGCTCAAGCGAGTCTCCTGCCTCAACCTCCCAAGTAGCTGGGACTACAGGCGCCCACCACAATGCCTGGCCATTTTTTGGTTGCAGCCATCATTGTTGTTTGGCGGGCCCGGACTGGGGATTCGAACCCACCACCTTAGGTGTATGTGGCTGGTGCCTTAGCTGCTTGAGCCACAGGCGCCAAGCCCACTTCCATTTTCTTATGGAACTTTTCTGGGCATTACCTATCCTGTTAGAGTATTTCCCTGACATCACTCAGGACATTCTGGGTATAGATATTAGACACGTAGGTATAGGTCTCAAGATTATCTTTTGGCCTTCAGTCATGGGGCAATTACAAATGATGTCTGATAACAAGCTACTAATTACCTCTCAAATGGAAATCCTCTAGTCCAAAGTCCTAGTAGTGATGCTGGTAGGTGCTCTAAGGTCTAGTCTATACTCCACAGGAGGCTAACGATCTGTGTGGACCTGGGCAATCTTATTGGTCCCATTTGTAATGTCCAATCAATACTGCGTGACGGGTGGGTTTATACACCTTCTGCTCTACAACCGTAGAAAGTGGAAATGTTCCCTGGTCAGATGTGATACTCACTGCCATAATGCATTCAGGAAAAAGAGACGCCATCATTTCACATAAAATCTGTTCCAATGTGCCAATTTTCATCCACGCTTTCCTAACCGTGGCCCCCATTAAGACCAACAGGTTTGGTTTTTCAAGTTAAGGATGATAGATAACAATCGATAGAGATTGTATATTTTCTTTTGTTTCCTTTTTCAGGGATGGGGTCTTGCCCTTTTACCCTCTTGGGAGTGCAGTGGAACAATCGAAGGTCACCTGGAATGCCTGGGCTCCAGGGAGCCTCTCATCTCAGCCTCCTGAGTCGCTGGGATTACAGGCACACACCACCATGCTCAGCTAATTTGTTACTGTTTCGTAGAGACAGGGTCTCACTATGTTGCCCAGGCTGGTTTCAAACTCCTGACTTCAAGCGAATTGCCTACCTCTGCCTCCCAGTGTGCTAGCATTACACGCATGAGCCACCAAGCCCCACTGTGCTTTTCTCTTGTTAGTTTGCGTTTCTTATGCATCAGCGAGTCAATTCCTCAGAAGGTGGATGTATCATCTTTAAGTTCTAACTTTTACCCCCAGAAACAACTGCAGCATAACTGCTTTTCCATACCACGGGGGGCTCGGTAGCCACCCAGAAATGCAAAGTTCCTCATACCCTGCCCTCACAGCTGTCCTCTTCTCAACCTACATTTCAGTCAGTCAAGGTCATTCTAGTAAATCATACATTTTCTCTCTTTCTCTTTTTGAGACAGAGTCTCACTGTGTTGCCCTCTGTAGAGTGCTCTGCGTCACAGCTCACAGCAACCTCAGACTCTTGGGCTTAAGCGATTCTCTTGCCTCAGCTTCCCAAGTAGTTGGGACTACAGGCGCCCACCACAACGCCCAGCTATTTTGTTGTTGTTGTTGTTGCAGTTGTCCTTGTTGCTTTAGCTGGCCCAGGGAGGGTTTGAACCTGCCAGCCTGGGTGTGTATGGCCAGCGCCCTACCCACTGAGCTATGAGTGCCGCCCAAATCACACATTTTCTGACACCAACACAATACTATAGCTTAATTTTGGCATTAATCATAGGGTATGTGTGGACTCCATGCACAGGTTACTGGCCGGTTAAGGGCATAAGTCACCAGCGAGACTGCCTTCACTTCAGACACCAGCCACAAGTTCAGGGGTCCCCGGGCCACCTGCCCTTCTGACCAACTGACTACAAACTCAAGGGTTCCCACAGCTTCCCTAGGGGGCCACTGTAAATCATTTCATTAGTATAAACTGTTAATGCCCCATATGAGTAACAACAACACTCCTATCACTGGGGAAATTCCAAAGGCTTAGCGATTACCTTCCAGAAACCCAAGACAAAGACCAAATTCTTCATTATATAACAAGCAGCTTACCAGTAGAGGGTTGACTCAGCAGATCTGCTATGTTCAAACCCTGCACATTGCAGAGAAAGTTCTGGCCTGTGACTGACCCTGAGAGATAACTTTGTTTTTTTGAGACAAAGTCTCACTAAGTCACTCTGGGTAGAGTGCTGTGACGTCACAGCTCACAGCAACCTCAAACTCTCCGACTCAAGCAGTTCTCCTGCCTTAGCCTCCCAAGAATCTGGGACTACAGGCACCCACCACAACGCCCAGCTATTTTTTTGGTTGCAGTTGTCATTGTTGTTTGGCAGGCCCGGGCTGGATTTGAACCCGCCAGCTCTGGTGTATGTGGCTGGCACCCTAGCCACTGAGCTACAGGTGCTGAGCCCCTGAGAGATAAGTTTTAAGTCACTGGAAAACACCACCTGATAATACTTTGTTTACTTGGGACCTTTGGCCATGCCAGGTATTTTATGCTAATATATGATTTAAGTGGGAGTCTTTGGCCACCCAGTTTGACCTCTGGAGACCGGCGAGTGAGTAACTAAGGTCAGTCCCACATGTGTTTCTATGACTGACCCTCAATAAAAACTCTGGACACCGAGACACAGGTGAGCTTCCTTGATTGACAATACATCACGTGTGTTGACACATATCCTTGCTGGAAAAATCAGTGGTATCCACAAAAAGCACCTGGAAGAGAAAAACTGGAAAATGGAGCTTATTTTCCCCAGGACTCTCCCCTATATGATTTCACCTGTGACAGCTTTAATGCATACTCTTTCCCGGTCATAACCATAACTGTGGGTATAATCGTCTGGTGATTACTAGTGAATCACTGACTTGAGGTTGCTCTTAGGGACCACCAGCACAGTCCTCTTTCCATACATTTGGCCACAACCTAAAGCTTGACCAAACCCTTGATCAAATAGCCTCTCTAAAATTCTTGTTATAATTGCTCAGGACCAAACCTGTTAATTATCCCAGGTACACTTTTTCTCTTTATATTCCACAAATGATCATTGGCTAATACCACCAACCTACCTATTTTATTTATTTATTGAGACAGAGTCTCACTATGTTGCCCTCAGTAGAGTGCGGTGACATCACAGCTCACAGCAACCTCAAATTCTTGGGCTTAAGTGATTCTCCTGCCTCAGCCTCCCAAGTAGCTGGGACTACAAGCACCCATCACAATACCTGGCTATTTTTTGGTTGCAGTTGTTTAGTTGGCCCAGGCCAGGTTCAAATCTGCCAACCTTGGTGTATGTGGCTGGCACCATAACCACTGTGCTACGGGTACTGAGCCAACTTATCTATTTTGAATACAGGGTGGCCATAAGGTTGTGTGCAATTGCCACCGTGTATATGTCCTACTGAACCACTTCTCTCGGTCTCTACTCCTAACACCGGCGCCCCAGCCTGGGACCCTCCTGCCTGGAGCCCCCCTCACTCCCTAAACCTGTTCCCACTCCGTTCCAACAACATAGCCCTTCTTCCCAATCCTTGAATTGTACTCCAGGCCCTTTGCATTGACGTTTCCATGCCTGGACTGTCCTCTCTTGGATCTACCTAGGTTTGGTTCCTTCCACAATTCTACTCAAACGTTCTCCTCAGAGACACCTTTCCTCCCCCTCCCCTCTGACATATCCTCTGGCACCCCCACCAGCAAGTCCCCTACTTCATTTCACTTCGAATTGTCCATCTCTCACGGTTTGGTTTCTATTATTACTGTTCTTGCAAGAGCTGGTAAAGCAGGTGGTGTGGCGAGAGCTCCCATGTGGAGAAGGCAGACAATGGCCTGTGAGTCCAGGAGGCTGGACAGGCTCACTTATCTCTGACATCTGGTGATGAAAACTGAGGCTCAGGAAAGAGGTTGGACTTGCCCTGGGTCACACAGGGAATGGCAGGGACAGGGTTTAAACCCGAGTGCTCTGGTCAGATCTTTAGGCCCACACCTCACACCTGGGTTAGGGAACTCAGGCACAAAGTTTGCAAGAACAATCCTGAGAACAGCCCCCTGCACAATTCAAGGAATGGCTGGGGGGACGGGAAGGAGGGCTGGCTCTGTCCAGCAGGCTCCTGGCCCAGGTGTAGGCCAGCTTCAGGCAGCTCCATCTTCCCCCAGGGCCCAGGACAGAGCCTGGCACACAAGGAAATTTAATTTTTTTCTCTTCACCACTTTTTCTTCTCCTCTCCTTCTCTTCCCCTCTTTCTCAAAGGCTGACCCCTAGAGCTTGAGACCTCGTTCCAGGCCACCAGACCCCAGCCATTCTCCCCAACCCCAGCCGACTGCCCCACATCCCTACCTCTCACATGGTGGGGGTAGGGCTGCCTGCGACCCCAGGCCCAGCAGAAGTAGCAGGCACAGCTCCCAGGTCCTCCCAGGCATGGTGGCTGTGACTATGGCTGAATGAGCAAGCCCAGGCGCCTCTGCTTGCTGGGCACAGCCTGGCTCACCTGCCCATCCAAGTCAGCCAAAGTCCAAACTTTGGGGCGTGGCCACCCGAGGGGACGTGTGTTTGGTTTGCACGTGGCCCACTTGCCCTTCCCGCTCACAGGTACAGTGGTCATCTTCCCCACCTTTACTATTTTTTGCCTCTTCTTTTTTTTTTGAGACAGAGCCTCACGCTGTCACCCTGGGTAGAGTGCTGTGATGTCACAGCTCACAGCAACCTCCAATTCCTGGGCTTAAGCGATTTTCTTGCCTCAGCCTCCCAGGCAGCTGAGACTACAGGTGCCTGCCACAAATGCCCGGCTATTTTGTTGTTGTTGTTGCAGTTGTCATTGTTGTTTGGCGGGCCTGGGCCGGGTTTGAACCACATGCCAGCCTCTGTGCATGTGGCTGGCTACCTCGCTGCTGAGCTACAGGCGCTGAGCCTTCCTTTAGTATTTCAAACAGAATGGCTCAAGAGTCTGTCCCTGATGAGGTGAGAAACTCAGGGACCCTCACTATTATCTATAAGGAATGCTGTGGAAACACAACACTGCATAACCATCCTGTCTGAGGAAGACCCGCCACAGTAATGCCATTTGCAATAGGTCCTAAACAATCTTCATTTGCCAAGGGAGTGTGGTCTAGAGACCACTCAATGCACACAGAACATATTAAGGGAATGATGAGAAGCTCAGCCTAGCTAGATAGAACCTGGCATCCCTACAAGGAAGGGTTGTGAGAAAAGGCTAGAGGAATGTGTTGGCACCAGTCTATAAATGGCCTTTGCCAAGCCAAGGAGGCAGCTGTTTCCCCAAAACAGAACCACCAGAGAAGCTTGTGAGCTGAAGCAGCAGGATTAGATTTGCTTTAGAAAGCTCATCCCTTTAAAATTATGGAAGATGAGTTGAAGGGGCTCAAGGTGGGCCGAGGTACACCAGGCGACTGCAGCATCAATGCAGGCCTGAATTAACCCAGAGGAGGTGGAGCACACAGGGAGGCGCTTACTTCCAGCCAGCACCACTGAGTGTAGAGATTAGCGTGACCTCTCCTGCAGGACTCAGATTTGCTGTTAAGGATGTCAGTTTTGCAGCAGCATTTGCCACTGTCAAAAGAAACATTGTGGACAAATTAAATTTAGCAATGTATCTGAGCAAAGAAATCACTTATGAATTGGGCAGCACCCATACCAGCAAAGGTGCAGAGAGCTCTACTCAGCAATGGCCGGCTGACAGTATTTATAGACAGAAAAGGAAATGACCTACAGAAACAGCCTGATTGGTTACAGTTCAGCATTTGCCTTATTTGGACAGGTCTGAGCAGTTGGAAGCCTGTGATTGGCTGACAGCTCAGCTGCTATGATTGGCTGAAATTCCTGGCTGAGAATCAGCTATTTGTTACACGGTTCTACTCTCAGGTTAGGTTGCGGTTTGTTCACATATTAAGTTAGGGGTTACCGTGCGCTACATTCAGAGGCGGCTTAAGGTCAAATTTAATTTAATTTTACAACACAGACAAGGTGGCCCAGGCCCTGTGTTTCCCCTAAATGGGACTCTTGTCCCTCCTCTCTGATAATTTGCCCCTCCCCTTCCTGCCACTCCTCACTTCCAGAAACTGCATGCCTTCTTTCTCTCTCTTTTTTAATTTTTAATAAGATTTGGCATTATAACCATTTTTAAGCATACAATTCAATTTATATTACGTTCATAATATTGTGTGACCACTCTTGCACCCTTTGGATAAATCTCACTTGGTCATGGTGTATAATCCTTTTAATAAACTGCTGTATTTGATTTGCTAGTATTTTGTTGAGGAATTTTGCATCCATATGCATAATTTTCTTTTCTTGTTATATCTTTATCCGGCTTTGACATATGGGTAACGCCAGCTTCATAGAAGAAGTTAGGAAATATTCCACTCCTCTTCTATTTTTGAAAAATAGAAAAAGTGGTATTAATTCTTTAAATGTTTGATACAATTTACCAATAAAGCCATCTCGTCTTAAACCTTATTAGATAGGGTTCTTCAGAAAAACAAAAACAATAGATGTGTATGCGTGTGTGTGTGTGTGTGTATACATATATAGATTTGTGTGTATATCTATGGAGAGAGAGGGAAAAAGAGAGACAGGGGTTTATTTTTAGGAACTGAACCACACATTGTGGAGGTTAGCAAGTCCAAAATCTCCAGGTAAGCTAGAGATCCAGGGAAGAGTTGTGGTTCAAGTCTGAACCCAGTGTGATGTCAGAAAATCCCTCTTTCTGGAGAGGTTAGTCTCTTTCCAGTTAAAGCCTTCAGCTGATTGGCTGAGGCTCATTCACATTTTGGAGGGCAATCTGTTTTACTCAAAGTCTACTGATTTAAATGTTAATTTCATCTAAAAATACCTTCACAGAAACCTCTAGAATAACATTTGACAAGCTGTCTGTGCCTAGCTGTGTTGATACATAAAATTAAACCCCTCATGGACTTTTCTTTCTTGGGAGGTTTTTTATTACAATTACAATCTATTACAGGTCTATTGAGACTTTTTATTTCTTCTTGCATCAGTTTAGGTAATTTGTGTGTTTCTAGAAGTTTGTCTATTTCATCTAGGTTGTCAAATTTGTTGGCATACAATTGTTTATAGTATTCTGTTTTTATTTTTATAAGGTCAATGATAATGCTGCATGTTAATTTCATTTCTTTTTTCTTTCTTTCTTTTTTTTTTTTTTAGAGACAGAGTCTCATTTTGTCACCCTCGGTAGCATGCTGTAGCATCACAGCTCCCAGCAACCTCCAGCTCTTGGGCTTAGGCGATTCTCTTGCCTCAGCCTCCCAAGTAGCTGCATGTTAATTTCTGATTTTAATTATTTGTGACTTCACTCTTTTTTTTCTCTTTGGGTGAAGTTTTGTCAATTTTGTTGATCTTTTCAAAGGACAAACTTGGTGTTGATGATTCTCTCTGCTGATTTTCTATTTTCTTTTCTTTCTTTCTTTCTTTCTTTTTTTTTTTTGAGACAAAGTCTCTCTGTGTTGCCTTGGTAGAGTTCTATGGTGTCACAGCTCACAGTAACCTCAAACTCTTGGGCTTAAGTGATTCTCTTGCCTCAACCTCCCAAGTAGCTGGAACTTCAGGCACCTGCCACAATGCCTGGCTATTTTTTTGTTGCAGTTGTCATTGTTGTTTAGCTGGTCCAGGTCGGGTTCGAACCCACCGGCCTTGGTATATGTAGCTGATGCCATAACGACTGTGCTATGGGCCCCAAGCCTAATTTTCTGTTTTCTAAATATCTTTGTTCTGATTTTTATTATTTCCTTCAGATAGCTTTGAGTTTAGTTTCTTCCTTTTTTTCTTCCTGTCCTCCTCTTCTCCCTCCTCCTGTTCCTCCTCCCTCCTTCCCCTTACCTTCCTCTTCCTCCTTCTTCCTTTTTTGACAGAATCTCACTCTGTTGCCCAGGCTAGAGTGCCATGGCATTAGCACAGCAACCTCAAACTCCTGGGTTCAAGAGATCTTCCTGCTTCAGCCTCCTGAGTAACTGGGACTACAGAGGCCTGTCTAATTTTTTCTATTTTTAGTAGAGACAGGGCCTTGCTCTCTTGCTCAGACTGGTCTTGAACTCCTGAACTCAAGAGATCCTCCCACCTCAGCCTCCCAGAGTGCTAAGATTACAGGCATTACAGGTGTGAGCCACCACTCCCAGCACTTTTTTTTTCCAAGACAGGGTCTCGCTCTATCACCAGTGCTGGAGTGCAGTGGTATCATCATAGCTCACTGCAACCTCAAACTCTTGGGCTGGAGCAATCCTTTTGCCTCAACTTTCCAAGTAGCTGGGACCACAGGAACACACTACCGCATCTGGCTAGTTTTTCTGTTTCTTTTTGTACAGATGGGGTCTCAGTTTTGCTCAGGCTGGTCTCTGATGGAATGGCATCCTGTCTAGACTTGGTTTCTGTCTTGCATGCTGAGCTACTGGATTAGGCTACAGGAACCTGCAACCATGAACTGAAATAAGTATACGAGAACCATACAAATGTGTGGCAATGGGCTTGGCACCTGTGGCTCAGCGGCTAGGTGCCATCCACATACACTGGAGCTGGAGGATTCGAATGTGCCCTGGGCCTGTTGCTGTGAGCTGTGACTCTACTAAGGGCAACATAGTGAAACTCTGTCTCAAACAAAACAACAACAACAGCAACAAAATAAATATGTGGCAATGAATAATATAGCACAGGAGTGCTCAGTGAACGTTTCGTGTTTGTTATTGTTTTTCTTTGATTAGATAATAAATAAGAATAAAAACAAAATTAGAGTATTGATTTTTAATCTTTCTTCTTTTCTAATAGATGCATTCAGTGCTATAAATTTCCTGCTAAGCACGGCTTTGGCTGCATTCCACAAAATTTTGACAAGTTGTATTTTCATTTTCCCTTCGTCCAATATATTTTTAAATCTCCCTGGAAATTTCTTCTTTGACCTACGTTATGTAGAAGTGTGGTGTTTAATCTCTGGATATCTGGGGATTTCTTAGCTATCTTTTTTTTAATTGACAGCTAGTTTAATTTTATTGTGGTCTGAGCTCATATATCATATGATTTCTATTATTTTAAATTTGTTCAGCTCTATTTTATGACCTGAAATAAAGTCTATTTTGGTGACTATCCTAAGTGAATTGGAAAATAATGTATATTATGCTGTGGTTGAATGACGTATTCTATAGATGGAATTATATCCAGTCGATTGTGCTTTGGTTGTTTTTTTTGAGATAAGATTTCTCTCGGTGCAGTGGTGTCATCATAGCTCAGTGCCGTGATGTTAGCATAGCTCACTGTCTCAAACTCCTGAGCTCAAATGATCCTCCTGCCTCAGCCTGGGAGTAGCTGGGAGTACAGGTATGAGCCACGATGCCCAGCTGCTTATTGGCACTTTTGAGTTCAACAAAGGCCTTCCTGATTTCTGCCTGGTGGATCTGTCCACTCCTGATAAGGGGGAGTTGAAGTCTCCAACTCTAATATGGATCCGTTTATTTCCTCCTACAATACTCTTAGTTTTTGCCCGGCATATTTGGTCCTCTGTTGTTAGGTGTACTTGGGATTATTACATGAGACTCGGCCCCTTTATCATCATGTAATGCCCTCATTTATCTCTGTAACTTTTCTTGCTCTGAAGTCTGCTCTGTCCGGACTTAAGTACTCTAACTTTCTTTTTATATTAGTTTTGGTATGTAAGCATAATTATATTTAAAGTGCCTTTTTTTTTTTTTTTAGAGATAGAGTCTCACTTTGTTGCCCTCAGGAGAGTGCTGTGGCATCACAGCTCACAGCAACCTCCAGCTCTTGAGCTTAGGTGATTCTCTTGCCTCAGCCTCAAAAGTAGCTGGGACTACAGGCGCCTGCCACAACACCCAGCTATTTTTTTGTTGCAGTTTGGCCCGGGGCTGGGTTCGAACCCACCACCCTCAGTATATGGGGCCGGCACCCTACTCACTGAGCCACAGATGCCGCCCTAAAGTGACTTTCTTTTAGGCAATATGTTTTTTCATCAATTCTGGCACTGCTTGTCTTTTAATTGGTACATTAGACCATTGACAGTTAAAGTAATTATTGTATAGTTGGATTAGTATCTACCATATTTGTTACTGTTTTTTATTTGTTGCCTTTGTTCTGTTTTTTTTTTTCCTGAGACAGTGTTACTTTGTCACCCTCAGTAGAATGCCGTGGCATCATAGCTCACAGCAACCTCAAACTCTGGGGCTCAGGTGATCCTTCCGCCTCAGCCTCCTGAGTAGCTGGGAGTACAGGTGTGTGCCACAATGCCCAGATAATTTTTAGAGACGGGGGTCTTGCTGTGGCTCAGGCTGGTTTCAAACTCTTGAGCTTAGGGGGTCCACCCGCCTTGGCCTCCCAGAGTGTTAGGATGACAAGTGTGAGCCACGTGCCCGGCCTGCCTTTGTTCTTTGTTCCTGCTTTTATTTTAAACTTTTTGCTTTTTGAGGCTTTAATTAAACATTTTATACAGTTCCATATTTACTCGTTTCTTAACATACCAATTTTGCTTCTTTTCTGAAACTTATTTTCATCATTTTAATGGTTCTCAATTTAGTGTTATACACTTTAAACTAACCAAATCTATTCAAATAACACTATACCATTTCATGGGTATTCTAAGTACCATAACAAAGTATTCTTAATTCTCTCCTTCTGTCCTTTATGTCTTTGCTGTCATTCATTTCCCTTATCCATAAACTATAAGAGAATGCTACGACAGATTGAGCACCCCAAATCCAAAGTATGAAACTTTGAGGACAACAATAATGCCCAAAGGAAATGCCCATTGTCCATTTCCGAGTCCAGACTGTCAGATTTGGGATGTTCAACCAGTAAGTACAATGCAAACATCCTAAACTTTGAAAAAGTCCAAAATCTGAAACATCTCTGGTTCCAAACATTTTGTATAGAACGTACACAAAATGGTATTTTTGGTGTTGTTTCTTTTTGTTTGTTTGTTTGTTTGTTTTTTGAGACGGAGTCTTACTCTGTCACTCTGGGTAGAGTGCTGTGGCATCAGAGCTCACAGAAGCCTCAAACTCCTGGGCTCAAGAGATCCTCTTGCCTCAGCCTCCTGAGTAGTTGGGGTTACAGGTGCCTGTCACAACGCCAACCTATTTTTTAGAGATGGAGTCTCGCTCTTGCTTAGGCTGGTCTCAAACTCCGGAGCTCAAGCAATCCACTGGCCTTGGCCTCCCAGAGTGCTGGGATTACAGGCGCATGAGCAGCCCACTCAACCTGTTTTATTTATTTATTTATTTATTTTTGACACGGAGCCTCAAGCTATCCCCCTGGGTAGAGTGCCATGGCATCACACTCACAGCAACCTCCAACTTCTGGGCTCAAGCGAGTCTCCCGCCTCAGCCTCCCAAGTAGCTGGGACCACAGGCGCCCGCCACAATGCCTGGCCATTTTTTGGTTGCAGCCATCATTGTTGTTTGGCGGGCCCGGGCTGGGGATTTGAACCCGCCACCTTAGGTGTATGTGGCTGGCGCCTTAGCCGCTTGAGCCACAGGCGCCGAGCCATGGCTCATAATTCTTATTGGAAATTGGATATTTTAGGTAATACCGGTGTCCCAAGAGTCCCCCTATGCAGGGAAAATAGGAAATTGTAGCTAAATATGTCTTTGTTTACAAAATATTCATTGCAAAATTTTACAAATGGGTATCCAACGTGTAGAGAACATTCTGTAACGAATATATTGTAAATGAAGCTACATTTAGGTACAATTTCCCATTGTCCCCTATGGCAACTTTAGGGGTAACTTTTAGGACACCCTACATATTGTAGCAGTTCTGGGTGCTGGCTTTCCCCTCCCCTACCTAGAGCTTATTATTATATTATTATTTGCCTGTTTATCCGTGCGGTAATGGAGATTATTTCAATGGTCCAGTTCCCTCCCTCAGGGAGCCCATGATGTGGCTCCTTAGGCAAACACAGCTTGGGGTATGCCCACAGTCACTTGGTGGTGACAGTAATCCTGGCAACGCTCTCCTCCTCTCTTTCTCAGAGCACACATAGCAGTGACACTCAACTAATTGCCAGCTGATTATACAATTCTTTCAACAATAATTTAGGGCATAAATCGATCCAGAGATGAGTCTATTCAAATCACCCTTCCCTTCCACTGCCCTCTTCTTCCCGTCCTTCTCCTTATCCTCCTCTCCTTTCCAAACTGATTTTTTTATTAACAGGCATTATAAACAATACTTAACTCTGCCAATGCAGCTCTGGCCCCTGCAATGCCCAAGAGTGGCCACTGGGTGGCGCCACTGGTCTGGCCTGGGCCTTGCAGAGCCTGACACTCCTACTTCCCTTGGGGAGGAGGCCCTGATGGGACACTGCGGGACTCAGGGTCAGCTCACTTTCTCATACATGGCTGACTTCTGGGAGTAGACATCAAAGTTGGCTCGGACCAGCTGGAAAGCCAGTTCCTGTGTCTGAGGTGAAAGTGACTTGGCCAAACCTAGACCCCACCCCAGGCAGGATCCTGACTCTGGACACAAATGTTTGCTGAGTGGAGGCCAAGGGGCAAAGGAGGGGAGGAAGGACAGGGGCCCTGCATCCTTTGTTCACACCTCCCCAGCCCAGGGAGGCCAGGCCTCTACCTGCTGGGGGAAGGCCCTGGGCTCTGCCATGCCTCCCTCCCTATCTCTGATGACCAGGTTTTATATGGGGCCCAGGCATTGGGGAGGTCCCACTGCTGGCCAGTCTCCTGGAGAGAGGTCGGGATCTGGCTGTACTAGAAGTTTCCGTACACTACCATGACTGTGGGTGGAGGCTGCACAGGGAGCCAGGAACTGGGGCCCTGCAGGAAGCCAGATGTGCCCTTCCTGGCCTCTGTCTACTTGACTCACAGCTGCCCCCTGGTGGTCCCAGCAGGACCTGCAGCTAAGACAGGCACAGCAGGAGGAAGGGGCTGGTCCCTACCAGGTTTCTGCTCAGGCAGGAGGGGCAGCCCTGCCTCCATGGGACAGACCTACCCACCTGCTGTGGCCTCACCTCCAGGTGTTTCAGAGCCTTGTCTGCGACGCCAGGGTCTGAGAAGCAGCTGGCCCAGAGAGGAGTGAGGTTGTCTGGGTAAAACTCCAAGGTCATAGTCAAACCAGGCACCTTTCTCCTCATCCCACAGGAAGGCATTCATGGTGGCCTCAGAGTCATTTCCCGGGGCAGCAGTGCCTTTAGGCCGAGCAACAAGGCCCCTATCACTTCTATCACTGTTTAGATTCTATCAGTACTGTTCTTACAAGAGCTAGTAAAGCAGGTGGTGTGGCGAGAGCTCCCGTGTGGGGTGAGCAGTGGACAATGACCCCACTAGTCCAGGAGACAGAACAGGATCACTCATCTCTGTCATCTGGTGATGAAGACCGCGGCTCAAGAAAAAGGTTTGACTTGCCCTGGGTCACACAGGGAACGTCAGTGTCAAGGCTTAAACCTGAGTGCTCTGGTCAGACCTTAGGTGCCCCCCTCACAGCCAGGCTAGGGAACTCAGGCATGAAGTTTCCTAAAACAATCCTGAGATCAGTCCTGGGCAGTTCAAGGGACAGTTTGCAAGAAGAGAGTGAGTGAGGCTGTGCCCCCTCTAGCAGGCTCCTGGACTGTGCATAGGCCCGCCTCAGGCAGCTCCGTCCGCCCGCAGGACTGGAGGTCCAAAGCTTGTCAAGAGCCTGCTATGAAAGGAAAAGTGGCTCAGGCTCATTCAGGCCATGCCTTTCATTTTGCAGAGAACCATACACAGGCTGCAGGGAAGACTTGCCCAGCCCGTGAGTTAGTGGCAGAGACAGGATGGCAACGTGTCCCTACTCTCCTTCCCTGGGCAGGGGAGATCCCAGAAGGCAAAGCGGGCAGGGACCTGAAGAGAGGGCAGCAGCAGGAGAGCACTCTCTGGGCAAGAGGAGAGAAGGAGGCTCGGTGCCTGTGGCTCAAGCGGCTAAGGTGCCAGCCACATACACCTAAGGTGGCGGGTTCGAATCCCCAGCCCAGGCCCGCCAAACAATGATGGCTGCAACCAAAAAATGACCAGGCGTTGTGGCGGGCGCCTGTAGTCACAGCTACTTGGGAGGCTGAGGCAGGAGACTCGCTTGAGCCCAGGAGTTGGAGGTTGCTGTGAGCTGTGATGCCATGGCACTCTACCCAGGGGGATAGCTTGAGACTCTGTCTAAAAAAAAAAAAAAGAGGAGAGAAGGAGCCAGCAGCGGGGGAGCACGCAGAGGAGACCAGAGCAGCATGGAGCTTGCCTGTGTGGCTGGGCCCTGCATGGCTGCCCCCTCCTCCCAGGCAGGCCAAGGTCTGGAGCAAGACAAGGAAGCTCAACTCCCCTCCCTACTGCTCTCCTCAAACCACAGCCACCTGTACATCAAAAACACCTCTTTTTTTTTTAACCCTCAGCTGCCTGAAAGATGTGCATGGCTGGGTTGGGGCTGAGTCACCAAGGGCCGCCTGCATACACAGGGGAGGACTCCTGAGCACTCACTCTCGGCCTCTGCACGTTTCTGCATTTCTGCACATGGCAGCGGTTTTTGCAGAAGGGGTGTAGAGGGTGTCTGGGGTTGGGCACCAGCCTGCTGCAGCTGCCTATGGTGGCCTATTTCACCTCACCCCCGGCCTGCCCGACCTCTAGTGCTCGCCTCAGTCACTGTGGTTTCCTCTCTCTCCGTGGGAACAGAGCATGGGGTTGGGGCGCCCATCATGCCCAGAATGGGGCATCTCCCTGCCAGGCCAAGAGTTCCACTGCCACTGCCCCACATCAGGAAATTCAGATGCAATCAGATGACCCCAACTCAAGTCACACTCCCTTTCTCCCACAGAGGCCTTCTAATTCCTGGTAAATCTCCATGAAAGACATGTTAAATTAGAACTAAGACCTAAGAATCTGGACTGTAGACTTTAAGTCAAGGCCCCCTACTTTCTAGGTTGCTTGTCTATAAATTGCAGGCTTTGCTCTAGATTGGTGGTTGCAACCTCAAACTCTGGTAATAGAAACGTGCAAAATATGTAGGGGATAAGGGAGCCAAGAGTGCAAGAGGGACGATGAGCACTGGGGACCCTGTCTTTGGGGTGAGGCTGGGTAATGTGGACATCGCTGTATGAGATGGCTGCCACAGGATGGGGGCCCCTGACTTGCTATAGCTCCTGAGTCATCAAAGGCCGGTGGAAATCCCTCATTCCATGTGTAATTTCTCAAATTTTCTAGGTCTCAACCTCTCAAATTCTGATCGTCAATCTAAGAGTGATTCCTCTGTGTGTGGAGGCAAAGTCAGGAGGGATCTGGCCTCCAGGAGGGATTCTGTGAGCTGGGTCCTTGCACGCCTGAATGCATCCTCAGCCTGGAATGTTGACTCGATCATTTGGTGGCCGTTTAAATCGATATACTATGTATGTGTTGACAAATCTAAAAGAAGGAACTGTATGTCACACTTAAAAGAAATCTAGGCTCGGCGCCTGTGGCTCAAGTGGCTAAGGCGCCAGCCACATACACCTAAGGTGGTAGGTTCGAATCCAGCCTGGGCCCGCCAAACAACAATGATGGCTGCAACCAAAAAAAATAGCCGGGCATTGTGGTGGGTGCCTGTGGTCCCAGCTACTTGGGAGGCAGAGGCAGGAGACTCGCTTCGGCCCAGGAGTTGGAGATTGCTGTGAGCTATGATGCCACAGCACTTTACCCAGAGGGACAGCTTGAGGCTCTGTCTCGGAAAAAAAAAAAAAAAAAGAAATCTACAGAAAAGTTATGAATGGTCAATACGTGTAATGTTCTGTTGATGCTTCTCTGGTTGTGGACCTGGGCTGCCCTCGGGCTTGTCCATGCCCTCATCCTCCCAGTGTCCTCACTCACGTCTCACCACTTAGCTTGTCTGCCCAGTCCTTCTTGACACGTTTACCAGCAGATACAACACTGGCGGGAAAAACAGAACACTTTAGATTATTGATTCAGCTGTAATTCTGAGTTGAAGCTGCAGGCTATGGGGGAAGGGCTGAAAAGGGGGCTAGGGGAGACACAGGAACTCAGAGACTCAGCTCTGATCCATTTCACCCCACTCAGCAGAGGGTCTGGGCTGTACATGGTCCACCGTCCTCAGAAAGCAGCTTGGGGGACAGTGGGGTCTCATTGTCTCCCACACCAAAGTATTTCTTTGAGGAAGAGCTACTAGTTTCCTTCTCAACATCTATCCTCAGGATAATAGTGTGACCAGCTTTAAAAAATGTTGATTTTCCAGGTCCCCCTGCAGCTCAGGGTGGCTAGGGACCCAGCTCAGGCAGATGAGAAGCCAGTGGAAGTCACTGGGAAAGCGCCTTAAAAGGGAAAAGACTCAGCTGGCTGTACTTCGAGTCCTCTGCTCTTTACTCTTCTTCCTGCCTTGAGCACTGATGAAAGGCTGGTGCTGCAGCAGCCTCCTTGCAGCCATGAGGAAGTAAGTCACGTGCTTCAGATGTCAGAGCAGGAAAATGGAAAGAGACTGGGTTCTGGGTGGTGCCTTTGAGTCATGACAGCCTTAGACTTCTGTTATATCTAAAACATATAGCTCTTAGTTGTTCCAAGCCACTGGTTTTCAGATTTCTGTCACTTTAGTCTGATGGGAATCTCTAAGCAGATTTCTCTCTGAGTGTCTACTGCTTTCTTCCTGAGAGGCTCTCAGTCAGGACACTTTCCTTCATTCCCATTCTATTTCCAGCCAGGTTCTAATGTCCCAGCAATATCGTAGCACTCTTGCCTGCCTGGCTTAACTTCAGCTCAGCAATGGGCGTGAGGGGGAGACTTCAGTGTAGGAAGACGATATTGGTTAGTGGATAACCAGCAAAGGACTAATACGTTCATATCCTCTGTCAGCTGACATCGAGCATGTACACCTGCCACCCTCCTCACGTTTGCCTTGTTGGTGTGGAAACCGGGTCCAGAGTCCCAGACTTCTTATCAGCCCTGTCATGTGAACAATTCCTGGAATCTCGAGGCAGACAGCAAGACCAAGACAATGTGTAGCTGGGATGCTGGTTGCACAGGCTTAATTTCACAGCCTGATTACACAGTGTCTGCTTTGCAGTGATCTGTTAAATTGCCACATACTTTTTTTTTTTTTTTGAGACAGAGCCTCAAGCTATCCCCCTGGGTAGAGTGCTATGGCATCACAGCTCACAGCAACCTCCAACTCCTGGGCTCAAGCGAGTCTCCTGCCTCCGCCTCCCAAGTAGCTGGGACCATAGGTGCCCACCACAGCGCCTGGCTGTTTTTTGGTTGCAGCTGTCATTGTTGTTCGGCGGGCCTGGGCTGGATTTGAACACGCCACCTTAGGTGTATGTGGCTGGTGCCTTAGCCACTTGAGCCACAGACGCTGAGCCCACATACGTTTTACATTCCTTCCTGTACTATGTTCTAGCTGGTAATAAAATCATTTGAGAACTTCAGGTATTTATTTGTTGTGTCTTGCTCTGTCAACAGCCTGCTCTCAGGGGCCTGATCGTAGCTCACTCCAGCCTTGATCCTCCCGCCTCAGCCTCCATGCCCCTGCCTCAGCCTTCATCCCCCTGCCTCAGCCTCCTGAGTAGCCGGCAGATGCCATCACGCTTGGCTAATTTAAAAAAAGGTTTTGTGGAGACAAGGTCTTGCTGTTTCCCAAGCTGGTCTCAGACTCCTGGCCTCAAGTGATCCACTCACATCAGCCTCCCAAAATGCTGGGATTATAGGCGTGAGCCACTGTGCCTGGTCATTTGCAAACTTAGAAAAAGAATCCATCAGCCACTGGTGCCAGCTTGATTTGGCATCATTTGGACAGGAGGGGAAAGGGGCTTGGAAGGGCTCGGCCAGCCGTCCCCAGCCTGAGCAGCCAGCATGCAAGGTGGAAGGTCAGGCCAAGCCAGGCTCAGGCTGGGCTCTGACTGATCCATGGAACTCTATGAGGAAGCTGCTTGCCAGTCATCCTCAGAATAGCAGCGCACCTGCAGAGAATCAGTTTCTGTGTGGTGAGAAATAATTGTAAAAAATAATTTAAAAGGCAGGCAAAGAACAAATGCATCCTTATCATGAGAGTCCTTTGCTGCTGTGAAACCGCCACGGTCTGACGCCTCCCACTCACTTTCCTCAATCAGTGCTGCCCGCACCCGCAGGGGCCCAGGCCCACAGGCGCAGCTGCACCTGCCCCGAGCCACAGCTGCCCCCCCAACCACCCGCTTTGACCACCAGACTGAGGCTCCTACCAGTGCAGGTCTCAGAGACACAGGCCTTGGTTCTGCCCCATTTGGCATGAGCGCGAGTAAGTCACATGTCTCCCCTGAGCCTCAGTTTCCTCACTGGCAAGGCAAGGTTAATAACAGCTCTCTCCAGAAGTTGTTGTAAGAGTTGGAAATGATGTATTTCTTTTTTTTTTTTTTTTGAGACGGAGCCTCAAGCTGTCCCCCTGGGTAGAGTGCCATGGCATTACAGCTCACAGCAACCTCCAACTCCTGGGCTCAAGCGAGTCTCCTGCCTCCGCCTCCCAAGTAGCTGGGACCACAGGCGCCCGCCACAACGCCCGGCTATTTTTTGGTTGCAGCCGTCATTGTTGTTTGGCGGGTCCGGGCTGGGGATTCGAACCCGCCACCTTAGGTGTATGTGGCTGGCGCCTTAGCCGGTTGAACTATAGGCGCCGAGCCGGAAATGATGTATTTCAATTACACAGATAGCCAACCAGGGGTAGTGTGTGTTTTGCTGTGGGTAGAGACTGCCCCAGTCAACTCCATTCCAGCAGCTGTGACCCCACCCCTGTGCAGGCCACCTCAGTCATATCCCTGGCAAATACCCCAGAGGACCTGAGAGAAGGTCTGTTTAAGGTATTCTCAGCTCTCATGGGGCTGGGCCGGGGGAGGCCATCTCATCATCCAGTCAACACAGCAGCTCCTTCAGGACTCTCATGCTCAGAACCTGTGTGACACAAATCTGTGGCTTTGAGGAAGCGTGGCAGGGGCCCACCTGGGCACTCCATCCATGGAGTGTTGACATCAGCCTCCACCAAACAAGCAGGGCTTCGTCCTGTGGGCCTGGCTGGGGTCTGGGTGGCGTCCTGGCTATCTTCTCAGCTCAATACATGCGTAAGAGCCAAGAGGGGTCAAAGGGGGGCTTGGAGGAAGCCCATGGCTGCAGAGGCCCTCCGTTCAGCAGGCAGACCCACAGACCCTTTTAGAAACATGGGGTGTGGCCGTAGCAAACACATGTGTCTCAGATTGAGGGGTGGGGGGGGCAGTCACCTGACGGGTCTCAGGTGATGCTGAGCCAGAACACTGACCACTTTTCTCACAGCCTGGCCAAGGTACGGTGCATCCCAGACCCCCAGACCTCCGCAAACACTTCCCGCAGGCGACGTGCAAAGCGAGGTTGGCGTGGTGTTGACGGCCACCTCAACAGTTCCAGGTTTCCCCACAAAAGGCAGCCTTTGCCGCCACAGCTGTCCCTGGCCAGGATTCTTTGGATTCCTCTGGCGGTTCCTCTACCCTCCACCCCTGGGATTCCTGCAGGGAGGGTGTGATGCATCAGCCCGGAGGGGGTGGCCAGGAAGGGCCTCCTGCCCTGGCAACTCAGGGGTGACACACATGAGGCTCTCTCCACACTTGGCAGTGACCATCTCAGAGAAGTGGAGGCTGCTGCAGGCAGGAAGGAGGGCGGGAGCTTGTCGTGGGGAAGAAGACGTGCTTAGTCTGCGTGATGTCAGCAGGGGTTAGAGGTGGCTGCCAGGCTTCTGCATGCCTAGTCTCCCATTTTCCAGGCATGAATAACATCTGGTTCTTCTCTCTCTCTCTCTCTCTTTTTTTTTTTAGGCAGAGTCTCACTTTGTTGCCCTGGGTAGAGTGCTGTGGCATCACAGCTCACGGCAACCTCAAACTCTCGGGCTTAAGCAATTCTCTTGCCTCAGCCTCCCAAGTAGCTGGGACTACAGGTACCTGCCACAACAGCCTACTATTCTTTTACTGCAGTTGTCATTGTTTGGCAGGTCCGGGCCCAAACCCACCAGCCCCAGTGTATGTGGCTGGTGTCCTAGTGGCTGAGCTACAGGTACTGAGCCTGGTTCTTCACTTAAATTACAGAATATTCAAATCATATTGAAAAGTGTAGAGTACAATGATAAGAAATGGAAATGTGCCTACTACCTAGCTTTGTCCTGTTTTCTTCACATTTTGTTTTTAGAACTGAAACATAACAGGTCCACCGAAAACATCCTGGGCTCCCTTTCCACTACCCGGGCATAACTGCTTTTCCTGAACTGACAGTTTATCAGTCCCCTGTATGTTTTTCATACCTCTGCTGTCTATACATGTCTCTGCAAAATGCACAGTATTACTTGGTGTGTTTTATTTTCTTCAAACAGAGTCGCTCTGTCACCCAGGGTAGAGTACAGTGGCATCATCACAGCTCACTGCAGCCTCGAACTCCTGGACTCAAGTGATCCTCCTGTCTCAGCCTCCTGGCTAGTTGGGACTATAGGTGCATGCCACCATGCCCAGCCATTTTTTTATTTTTCCTTTTAGTGATAGGGTCTTGCTATGTTGCCCAGGCTGGTTTCAAAATCCTGGTTTTAAGAATTCCTCCCAGGTGGTGCCTATGGCTTAATGGGTAGGGTGCTGGCCCCACATACCAATGGTGGTGGGTTCGAACCTGGCCCTGGCCAGCTAAAACAACAATGAGAACTGCAACAAAAAAAATAGGCTGGCATTGTGGTCGGTGCCTGTAGTCCCAGCTACTCGGGAGGCTGAGACAAGAAGATTGCTTAAGCCCAGGAGTTGGAGGTTGCTATGAGCTGGGTGATGCCATGGCACTCCACCAAGGGTGATAAAGTGAGACTCTGTCTCTATAAAAAAAAAAAAAGTATCTTATGTAAAGGGTATAATACTGTATCATTCAGCAATGTGCTGCCTTTTATCTTTCTGACGCTGGTATATTTCTGAGTCTTAACCAATTCACACGAGAATCTTACCTGAGAATCAGTATCTTTTACCTTTGAGGTTTAAATTTATTTTAATGCTCATTATTATTTAGTATACTTTTCCCACCTTAATTTGTAACCTTTCATTTTCTCCCCGTTCTATTTTTGTTTTTCTTCCTTTTTTTTTTTTTTCATGCTCCCATCACATTGATTAAGTCTCTGGCCTTACCTTCTAGCTTTCATCTATTTATTGGTTCGTTTTCACGGCTTGGAAGGGATGGGTGGCGGCCCTCTTCGCCAGTCTCACCTCTCCACTTTTCCCAGGCCCACTGACTTACGGACTCGTGTCTCAACAGAGAAAGGAAGGCCTGTGGGACACCAGCCCTGATCACTCCTTCCAGCTCGCATGTTCTCACCAGCATCTCAGGTTACCTGTTTTCACGTTCCCATCAGTCCTCACCCTTGTTGTGGTTTTTCTCTGTTGCTGCTTACATGGACTTACCCTCCTGTTTACCCGTTTCTCTGCTCTCCACTGCTTTTCACATCTCACTCCTTTTAAGGTCAATTTCCTTTCTCATTGAGCCTTTTTTACGTTTTTGGCCGGGGCTGGGTTTGAACCCGCCACCTTCAGCATATGGGGCCGGTGCCCTACTCCTTTGAGCCATAGGCGCCGCCCCAATTTCCTTTCTCTGAATAGACATTTCTATCACTGATGATATGGTAGGAGAAACCCCTTGTCTTCATCTGAAAAGGCCTTTCTGTTACCTTCACTGGTGATGGGGACCTGTCAACAAAGATGGACGACAGTTCTGCTCATCTCTCTAATGTCACTGCTCCCGTCGAGTGGTGGAATTTATTTTCCCTTCCCTTAATTCTGGGCTGGCCTTGGGACTTACTTTGATTAATAGAATGTGGAAGTAACAGCATACCAGGTCCAGGTCCTGGACTCAGGAGGCCTGGCAGATTCTGTCTGCACTCTCCTGGGATCCAGCAAGCATGAAACTAAGTCCAACTGTCCTCCTGGAGAGAGAGGACCCTGGATGAAGGGCAACAGGGGCAGAGACAGAGACCCAGCCACCCCCATCCACTCCTGCCCCCGCAGCTGAGGCACTCCTGCCTCTATGTGAGCCAAGCTAGCTTGGATCCTGCAGTCCCAGCTGGGCCACCTCAGCCAAACCACATAGAACCCAGATGAGCTGTCCCAGCAAGTCCTGTCAAATTATAGAACTGTGAGCAAAAAAAGGTGGTGGGTTGGCCAGGCACAGTGATTCATGCCTGTAATCCTAGCACTCTGGGAGGCCGAGGTGGGTGGATTGCCTGAGCTCATGAGTTCAAGACTAGGCTCAGCCAGAGCAAAACCTCATCTCTCTTCTTTTTTTTTGAGATAGTGTCTCACCATGTTGCCCTAGGTAGAGTGCTGTGGTGTCACAGCTCACAGCAACCTCAAACTCTTGGGCTTAAGCAATTCTCTTGCATCAGCCTCCCAAGTAGCTGGGACTAGAGGCACCCACCACAACAAAACCTCATCTCTAAAAGAAAAAAAAAAATAGCTAGGCATTGTGGCAGTTGCCTGTAGTCCCAGCTGAGGCAAGAGAATGGCTTGAGCCCAAGAGTTTGAGGTTGCTGTGAGCTATTACAGGGCACTCCACTGGGGGGCGACAAAGTGAGACTCTGCTCAAAAAAAAAAAAGGTGGTGGTGGTTTCAAGCCACTAAAGTCTGGAGTGGTTTGTATGCAGCCGTAGATAACAAACACTCCTGAGTGACACTCTGGGGGATTTTGATTTTAAAATCCTGCTGACTTCTGTCTCCTTTTTCTATTGTTGAGATTTCTGCTTCCTAACTGCTTTTCTTCACAGGTAATCTCTCAGGTCACCTTTACTTGTTTATTTATTTATTTATTTTGAGACAGAGCCTCAAGCTGTCGCCTTGGGTAGAGTGCTATGATGTCACAGCTCACAGCAAACTCCAACTCTTGGGCTTAAGCGATTCCCTTGCCTCAGCCTCCCAAGTAGCTGGGACTACAGGCGCCTGCCACAACACCCAGCTATTTTTTGCTTGTAGCCGTCATTGTTGTTTGTCAGGCCCAGGCTGGATTCGAACCCGCCAGCTCTGGTGTATGTGGCTGGTGCCTTAGCGGCTTGAGCTACACGCGCGGAGCCAAGGTCACCTTTAAAATCATCTCTTTGTTTTCAGTGTTCTCCAGTTTCTCTAAACCTACCTAGGACGGTTTTATTATTATTATTGATTTGCTGAAGAATTGTGCTGCTTCGCCCTCCACCACCTTCCAACTTCTCCTTTCTTTCTACAGACAGTTTTTGAGCGTCTATTATGTGCTAAGCACCATTTTAAATGTTGGGGATGAAATAGTGAACAAAAAGATGAAGTCCCCATCCTCGCAAGTTTGGTTAGAGAAAGAGCAGGTGAATGAAGCCGGTGTGGAGAAGAACCGAGCTGGGATTTGGAGGGAGCGATCCTGAAGGTGTGGCTGGAACTTGCATAATGTCCCATCTGAAAGCTACCATGCCCTTTATGTTTTCAGTAATGTGAGCAATGACTGTCCTTGTAGAAGGCAGTTTATATGGACTTTCACGTGATTTAAAGTGACTGATACACCCCCTCACCCCAGCCTGATCTGATTAGCCTTCTCCGTGCAACTTTGCACTCATATCCTCTTTTAGTTTATTTTTTTAGTTAATTAGTTAAATTCACTTTTTGGCTTATATTTGGCCTTGTTCCAAGAAAGATTGAAGATTACTTAGACACAAAACATAAGACAACATAACTTAAAGTAAACATAACTGGGCTTATTGAATCTGAAGAGTCATATCTTTCATTAATTCCAAAAAAGTCGCAAAAAGTTGCAACAAGTCGCTTTCTCTCTTTCTTTCCTTCTTTCTTTCTCTCTTTCTCTCTCTCTTTCTCTCCTTCCTTCCTTCTCTCTCTCTCTCTCCCTTTCTCCCTTTTTGAATATACAATACAAACATTTTATTTAACACTTGCAGATCATGCCCGTGAAACTAAATGGCCCCGACATGCAGGACCCAGTTACATTAACAATGCCCCCTTTAGTTACTTCAAAACCAACTGACTTAGAACTTTAATTAGGTGGGACGCTCCTTCACCTTGTTCAGTCTATTGGCTGAGAGCAAGTTGCAGGTCCTGCTCACAGGCCAGGGAAGGGGATTACACAGGGTGTGAACACCAGGGAGTAGGAATCACAGGGCCCCCCTGGGTCTGCTTGCCCCTTGGTCACCTTTTCATGTCACTATGTAGTCTGCTACCTTCTAATATTAATGGCCTCACAGTCCTCTAGTGTATGGATGTACCAAAACATATTCAACCAATTATTTATTACTGAATACTGAATAAACATAGTTACTTAAGTTTATTCCTTTTTTCTTTTTCTATTACCAAGAGGGCTAGAGAGAACACCTTTGTTCAGAGTAGTATTATTTCCTTAGAATAAACTCCTAGGGCTTGGCGCCTGTGGCCCAAGCAGCTAAGGCGCCAGCCACATACACCTAAGGTGGCGGGTTCGAATCCCCAGCCCGGGCCCGCCAAACAACAATGACGGCTGCAAAAAAAAAAAGGCCAGGCGTTGTGGCAGGCACCTGTAGTCCCAGCTACTTGGGAGGCTGAGGCAGGAGACTCGCTTGAGCCCAGGAGTTGGAGGTTACTGTGAGGGTGATGCCATGGCACTCTACCCAGGGGGATAGCTTGAGGCTCTGTCTCAAAAGAAAAAAAAAGAAAAGAATAAACTCCTAGATGTGGAATTGGGGGTCAAAGGATTCACCAAACGTTAGACTTTTGAGACAAATTAGGTGGCATCCTTTTTGAATAACAAAAAGTCAAGGCCTTTGCCCCTGGCATTGAGTAGCTGAGGGCGACTCCCACGCCAGGAAGTGAAGCCACAGTGGTTAGAGGTGGTGGTTAATGGTTGTTGTGATGTACTAATTCAGACTTGGAAGAGGATAGTTGCTCCCCCACGCCCCTGAAGATCTGTGCTTGTGGTTGCAAGCCCGGCCCCGTTGAAGCTGGAGAAGTGTCTGCATCTATAATCCCACCCGTTCATGTGTCCTGCTCCCAAGCGAAGGCCAGAGTCCCAGAGCTGTCATTGTGACCAAGGCTGAGCTTCGCCACTGTCAGGAACACAGCACATGTCTCCCTGAAGCCCTTATTTTGTTTGTGTTAATCCAGAATGCATGTGAATTCTAATGGGGTGAGCTGGCAGACAAAAAGTTCTCTCATGTGCCCCAAACAGAATCTCATTGTGTCCCAGAGAGGAGGCCGAATCTAATAATTGCCAGAGGGTAGATCTAGGTTTTGTCGGACTTAAAGCTTAAATTATTGGGGGAGAGGGGGGTCTCTTTAAGAAAAAGGATCAAATTGTGAATACGAAATTAGGCTCTAGGGCTTTGAAGGGCCCCACGTCAGTGAGGGCCCCAGACAGACGTGAGCTTCATTAACTTCATAGGAAACCCGCCTGCTGGCTAGTGGACCAGGCTTGCCCCGCTTGCAGTCCAGTTTTGTTTGTTTCCACACTTATTAAATACGATATTTTTTCTTCTTTCATTGTGCAAATGATTAAAATCTAAGAATTGAGCAGGCCTTCATGAACGTAGTCAGTGTTCCCCAAATGACTCTAGTTTAGCCCTTCTCTGCCTCCAACCACTTACATGTGTTACAGAAACACAGAGATGTAAAGCCCCAGTAGCAGGACTTTAAAATATGGAGCCTCATTCACAGAGTCCCACGCCAAGAGCAGGGCAAGGTCAAGGTCCTGATTTCCCTGGCTGGCTGTGTCCTTGCAATTCAACTCTCTCCCTGTGGGTGCTGGGACACCGAGAAGAGTAAAGGGAAGTGGGAAGCAGGAAGGATTCTTCTAGCAGCTTTTGAGCCTGCCATTTCTGGATCCGGTGCTCGGTGATTACAATGCCTCTTTCACCCTTTTGTCTGCCATGGGGCAAGCACTCCCAGGGGTCTCTTCAAAACAGCTCCAATTTTAGGAGGGAAAATGCCAGGACTCCACAAATTGAAGTTCAAATATGAAACGGATCGCAGAGTAATTTTAGCATCAAACCCGCTGTATCAGTTGGTCTCCCAACAGCAAGCAGATGGCACATTCAAAATAGGATAATTTGAGAAGGGTGCATTTACAAAGATGTGGGCGTCAGGGAACCACAGAGGATGGTGTGGTAACCCAGAGTGCTGTGGCATTCAAGCACTGCCACCATGAGGCTTGAAGGGATGAGAGAGAGAGGGGAATGGCAAGGCCACGGCTAGGGAGGGAAATAATTATCCTGCCCTCCCTCTCCTGGTTCCCCCTGGCCAGCTCCACCAGAAGCTGTGGGACTCTGTGAATGAGGACCACACGGGACAGCCTCTGAGGGCAGGGTGAAGGATGATGATGGGTCTGAAGGGGCAAAGAAAAGATAAATGGCACAGCCCACATCTTGTCCCCTCAGCATTTTGCTTTAGGCTTCTTTCCAGCTGAAAAGCTGTCTACCCGACGCAGAGGATCCGTAAGTCCCATCAGCTATCACATCATGGTACAATGATGTCACCTGGTTGTACTCCCAGCTGAAATCCCTGATAGCCCTCAAATAAGGTAATGGGTAAATGAGGATACAATAGACTAGATGTTGTGTCCCCTCAAAATCGGCAAGTTGAAATCCTAACCCCTAACGTGATGGCGTTAGGAGACAGGGCCTCTGGGAAGTGATTAGGTCATGTGGGTGCAGCCCTGGTGAGTGGGATTAGTGCCCTTGTAAAAGAGACCCCAGAGGGATCTATCACCCCTTCTGCTGTGTGTGGACACAGTGAAAAGATGCTGTCTCTGAACCAGGACACGAGACGAGGAATCTACTGGTGTCTTGACCTTGGCCTTCTTTGCATCTGGAACTGGGAGAAATAAATTTTGTTGCTTACAAGTCACCCAGTCCATTGGCTGCTGTAATAGGAGAAAAAGAGAAAAAAAAGTTCATGAAATGTAGCTGCTACCCTCTCTCCTTCTTCAGGCTGACCCCGAGGCCTAAGCAAGTAATCCTGGCTGCCTTCTCACGGCTTCCTCTCTAGGTGCTCCTTACCTCTGCTGGAACCACTCTGGGCAGAGTCCTCTCCCTGGCGAGGTGACACACATCTCCATTCTTGCAGATCTGAGTCCTTGGTTGCTGCTTTGGTTTGAAGATGCTGTGTCTCCACCAAAACGCAACTGAGCCTTGGTCCCCAGTGTAATGGTGTTAGGAAGTGGTGGGACATTCAAGACATGTGTGGGTCATAGGTAATCTGCTCTCATGAAGGGAAGAATACAGTCTCGCGGGAGTGCATGGATTCTTGTTCTCAAGGGAGTGGATTAGTTACCATGAGAGTGGATTAGTTACGGAGAGAGCAGGTTGTTATAAAGTGAGGCTGCCCCCAGGGTTTGATCTCTTCCCATGCCCACGTCCCCTTCTGCTTTTTTGCCATGCTATGAAGCGACATGAGGCTCTCACCAGATAGAGCTGGCTACCTTGGACTCCTCAGCCCAGAACCAGGAACTAAATGAGCATCTTTCCTTCACGAATTACCTAGTCTCACAACAGGAAATGGACGACGACAGTTACTTTATATTTTGGGGTTGCTAAAGTAGCCCATTGACTGGGCCAATTGGATGAAGGGGTGTTCCAGTGGTGCCAGCAATCCAGTCCCCCTGGTGATCAGTGTCAATCACTACTCATTATCTTAACCTCTCTCTTTTCCTGTTGAGCCAGTAGCATGTGGGGCCCTGAGTGGCTTCAGCTTCCAATTCACCAGAAAGATGACTGTGGGGGCGGCGCCTGTGGCTCAAAGGAGTTGGGCGCCGGCCCCATATGCCAGAGGTGGCGGGTTCGAACCCAGTCCTGGCCAAAAACTGCAAAAAAAAAAAAAAAAAGAAGAAGAAAAGAAAGATGACTGTGTTTCTCAATAATAGCTTTTCCTTTCTGGGCTTTGGGACCTTCAACCTATTAATGTCAAAGCTGTGGGGAGATGGGAAGCAAACATTTTTCTACTGGGTTCTTGAGACTAAGAATGAAAGGGGGCTGGTCGCTCTTCGCTCAGTGGTTAGGGTGCCAGCTACATGTACTGGAGCTGGTGGGTTAGAACCCGGCCTGGGCCTGCTAAACAACAACAAAAAAAAAGCCAGGCGTTGTGGCGGGCACCTGTAGTCCTAGGTACTAGGGAGGCTGAGGCAAGAGAATCGCTTAAGCCCAGGAGTTTGAGGTTGCTGTGAACTGTGATGCCACAGGACTCTACAGAGAGTGACAAAGTGAGACTCTGTCTCAATAAATAATAATAATAATAACTAATGAAAGGGGCCAGTCTTGGTCAAGCATAGTGGCTCACACCTGAAATCCTAGCACTCTGGGAGGCGGAGGTGTGTGGATTGCTTGAGCTCAAGAGTTTGAGATCAGCCTGAGCAAGAGCGAGACCCCATCTCTACTAAAAATAGAAAAAACTAGCCAGGTGTTGTGGTGGGCGCCTGTAGTCCCAGCTACTTGGGAAGCTGAGATAAGATGATCTCTTGAGTCCAAGAGTTTGAGGTTGCTGTGAGCTATAATGCCACAGTGCTTTACCCAGCATGACAAAGTGAAACTCTGGCTCAAAGAGAGAGAGAAAAAGAGAGAGAAGAAAGAAAGAAAGAGAGAAAGAGAGAGAGACAGAGAGAGAGGAAAGAAAGAAGGAAGGAAGGAAGGAAGGGCCATTCTCATCACTACCTCTTGGTTCTTGGACTCACACATCCCACCTGTGGGGAAGATGGATATTGGCAGCTTGCTTAAGGCATATGCTGTATCTTGTAGGGCAGCACCAAACATTGTAGGGTGTTTTCTCTGAGCAGGTAATTCGCCATCCTGTCAAGCCAGAGGTCTATGGGTGCCCCAGTGGGACCAGGTGCAAATTATTCATCTCACAACAATCAATAAGCAAAGCTGGCCATCCGTACAAATCCTGAAAATTCTCAGAGCCATGATTATAAAGCAACGCTATTAATCATTATATTAATCATTGTATTTCTTTTCTTTTTCTTTTTCTTTTTTTTTGAGACAGAGTTTCACTGTTGAGTACTATGATGTCAGAGCTCACAGCAACCTCAAACTCCTGGGCCTCAGCCTCCTGAGTAGCTGGGACTACAGGTGCACACCACAACGCCCAGCTAATTTTTCTAGTTTTGGTAGAGATGGCATCTCACTCTTGCTCAGGCTGGTCTCAAACTCCTGAGCTCAAGCAATCGGTGCCTTGACCTCCTAGAGTGCTAGGATTACAGGTGTAAGCCACTACACCTGGCCTATTAATCATTATATTTCTTTCCTTTTATTTTTTTTGAGACAGAGTTTCACTTTGTTGTCCTGGGTAGAGTGCCGTGGCACGCCTGGCTAATCATTATATTTCATGCCTTGACCAAGGGTGGATGCTGTACAGATGCTTTACCTAAATAGCTAGTGCCAATTCCAGATCTTTGGGAATTCACCTCCACTACCTGGCCATGAAGAACTCCCCATGAGGGCACAGGTGGGGGTGAGGGAGGCAGGGAAGCAGGAGGAGCAGGTGTGCAGTAGGGCGCTGAGCCCCTTGGGCAGGATACTTGTACCCAAGCAGTCAGCTCTAGTCTTACATATATTGCTTCTATTTTATAATAGAATACCATTGTCTCTGTCCATCTTGCGGTTCATATCAGTAACACCCTGTTCATTTAAGAGTTTGGGCTCCCGGCTCGGCGCCTATAGCTCAACCGGCTAAGGCGCCAGCCACGTACACCTAAGGTGGCGGGTTCGAATCCCCAGCCCGGACCCGCCAAAACAACAATGACGGCTGCAACCAAAAAATAGCCGGGCGTTGTGGTGGGCGCCTGTGGTCCCAGCTACTTGGGAGGCTGAGGCAGGAGACTCTCTTGAGCCCAGGAGTTGGAGGTTGCTGTGAGCTGTGATACCATGGCACTCTACCCAGGGGGAAAGCTTGAGGCTCTGTCTCAAAAAAAAAAAAAAAAAAAGAGTTTGGGCTCCCTAGTCCCTTAGCATCCCATAGGCAGGCATTGGGTCTCTACCAGAGGACAGCAGCAAGCCAGGAGCTACTTTTCCAGTGGAGAAAGTGGTCATCAGAGGAGGGCGCCACCTTGCTGTGTGCTGTAATTTTCCTATTGGTGCTTCCCAGAAATTCCAGAGAAATGCTCTGGACATTTCTAAGAACACTGGGGCTGCAGGCACCCAAGGGATAAGGAAGCTGGCCCCATAGCCTGGGCCTGCTGCGGGGTCCTTTCTTCCTCTGGGCTGACCTCACTCAAGACCCTCAACTTCTATGGGTTACCTAACAGATGGGCTACATGTCCAAATATGGCATGTGGTGCCCCCCAGATCCAAACAGGCCCTGTGCCTTTCTTCATGACAGGAGATACAAATTGCTGCTGTTTCCTCTCTTGGTTTGGAATGAATACCCCGAAATGTCCCACACCACTGCACCTCTAAAAATGCAACTGGAGTAACGGGCCCTTCTCTTACCCTCTGACATGCGTCTTGCTGAGACTGCTGGAGTGCTCATGACCCGCTGCTCACCAGATCTAATCACCATCATACACAATGTTTCCTTTGCTCTCAGGACCTCACAATGAATGACGTGAAGATAGACAGCAGGAAAGTTGACACAGCCCTGAGGAAAGACAGTGGAGTTTTACATGTAAACTCAAATTACTTCTGATTTCCCTTACTCAGGAGAATTTAGAAAAAAGTGTCCCCCAGATAAGTGGCTGCCCACCTGGTGCTGAGGGCTGACTCACTCCAGCGTTGAAATAAGTGTTCATATTTATTCCAACAGTACCGCATCAGAACTGCACAAGCAGTTGACATCACCAGTATTTCCCCTCCCCTCAGCTCGTGTTTGCACTGGCTGACAGGCAAGTTAAGCGCAGTGTAGCAGGAGTCATCACCTCGGGGCTCTCAGACAGGGCTAAACACTGAACTCTTCTGAGGAATGTTGCAAGGCAGCTCAGGCTACCGGACACAACGTCCTGAGCAGCTTAAACAACAGACATGTGTTTTCTTGCAATACTGGAGACGTGAAGTCCAAGATCAAGGTGCTAGCAGGGTTGGTTTCTGGTGAGGCCGTTCTTCCTGGCTTGTAGAAATCTGCCTTCTCACATGGACTTTCCTCGATGCTTATGGGGAAAAGAGAGCTCTGGTATCTCTTCCTTATAAGAACACCAGTCCTAGTTGAGTGCATGGTGCACACCTGTAGTCGCAGCTACTCAAGAGGCTGAGGGGGACGGATCCCTTGAACCCAGGAATTCAAGTCTACTCTGGGCAACATAGCAAGACTTTATCTCTATTACAAAAATAAATACAGAAAGGAAAGGAAAGGACGGAAAGGAAAGAAAGAAAAAATGAGGGGAGGGGAGGAGAGAGGAGGGCAGGAGAGGAGAAGAGAGGAGAGGAGAGGAGAGAAAAGAAAAAAGAAAAAGAAAAGGAAAGGAAGGAAGACCATTGCTAACCAGTGCTATGCCTGGTTGGACTAGGGCCCCGCTCTTAATAACCTCATTTAACTGTAATTACCTCCTTAAAGGTTCTGTCTCCAAACACTGTCGTATTAAGTGTTAAAGCTTCAATTTTAGTGGGGACACAAGTCAACCCATAACAGATGTGATATTGCTTTTTGTTTCCTATCTTAGGGGAAGGCACTATATCTGGAAGCTTCTATTTGGGCCTTCTGACATTTCAGGCTTTACTCAGTGGATCCAGAACCGATGTGGAGACTCTGCCAGGTACTCAGTGCACCTGTTCTCACTATACACCTTGGTACTGGGAAACATGCACAGGACAGGTCCCCAGTCCCAATGTGCCCAACAGTGGACACACTACAGCCAAGACTCCAGCCATGGCCTGATCCCCACCGGCTCCCCCTCTGACGGGGTCCATGGCGGGAGTTCAGGTTTCTGAGGATCAGTCAAGCTCAGTCCAGGGCTTAATGACTCCTGAAAGGGATCGATACTTCAGTTTCCCTGGGGCCACAGGTATGTTTTCCACAAAGCTAATGAAGTTTAAGCTTCAAGGCCTCCCACTTACTAAGGCCCTGGTGTTCACGTGGTCAGATGCTTTTATAAAATTCACAAAGATATACTTTTTCCTACTTTGGAGTTCTTTGGGATATAATTTTACACATAGTAAATTACACAAAAGTAAGCGACATTAACTGCAATTCCTGTCTCTTTCCGCTCTCTATTACCCTCTCTTACACCGTCCTTGGGGACTAGAGCGGTTGTGGGCTCCATCCAAGAGGAAGCTGAGCTAGAGTTGTGTCAGTTTGGGTTTACTGAGGTTTTTTGTTTTGTTTTTTGAGACAGAGGCTCACTTTCTTGTCCTGATAGAGTGTCGTGGCCTCGTAGCTCACAGCAACTTTAAACTCTTGGGCTGAAGTGATCCTCTTGCTTCAGCCTCCCAAGTAGCTGGGACTACAGGCACCTGAGACAATGCCCAGCTATGTTTTAGAGATGAGGTCTTGCTCTGACTCAGGCTAGTCTTGAACTCATGAGCTCAGGTGATCCACCCACCTTAGTGCTAGGACTACAGGCATGAGCCACTGCACCCGGCCAGAGGCCAGAAAGAAGCTTAATAAACTTTTCCCTAACCTTGACAACAACCCTAAAGTTATACATTTCCAATAACATTTTGGAAGCTGAAAGAAACTTCTCTAAACCGTACATTAGAAACAATAACAACAGGCTCGGCGCCTGTGGCTCAAGTGGCTAAGGTGCCAGCCACATATACCTAAGGTGGTGGGTTCGAATCCAGCCCAGGCCACCAAACAACAATGATGGCTACAACCAAAAATTAGCTGGGCATTGTGGCAGGCGCCTGAGGTCCCAGCTACTTGGGAGGCCCAGGAGTTGGAGGTTGCTGTGAGCTGTGATGCCACAGCACTCTACCCAGGGGGATAGCTTGAGGCTCTGTCTCAAAACAACAACAACAAAAAGAAAGAAACAATAATAACAGCTTTTAACTATGCCAGAAAACTAAATGATCTTTCAATTCTTTTTTTTTTTCTTGGCCGGGGCTGGGTTTGAACCCACCACCTCTGGCATATGGGGCCAGCGCCCTACTCCTTTGAGCCACAGGTGCTGCCCCAATCTTTCAATTCTTCATATAAAAAATGACATAACAAAATATTCACATAAATGACCATCAAGCTGGGCATGGTGGCTCACGCCTATAATTGTAGCACTTGGGCTTGAGGCTTGAGGCTCTGTCACAAAAATAAAAAAAAATAAATAAATGAATATTTACTTTCTTTACAATTTTTATTCATAATTTTGTGTTATTGTCATCAAATTTTATCAGTCTCAGGGACCCAAAACTTGCACTTGACCAATCAGAGGAAGAATCATAGTTTCTGTGGCTGCATTTTCCTCAAGGGGCCTGGCCTGTCTCTTTAGGCCAGAGGCCCTGGGCCTCTGCACTTACGTCTGGGATCTGAGTAAGAGATTGTGAATTCCTATTTTTCAGAGGAAAATAAATACACTAAAACATGGTTTTTTTGTTTTTTTCCCATTTCACTCAGTCAATAACAACCAGCAACAGAGAAGACTTATGTGACCAAATATTTGTGGATCTCTTGACCCCAATAAGTAGCCATCAACCCAGCAGCAGCTACCAACTGGGTATCCTTCAATTCCATTGTGACCTTATCGACCTGCAGTAGCACCAGATTGAAGAGGTTGAGAGCTCACTCACTCGCACAAGACTGCCCCCACTTCCAGTGCCAATCACCCACCCCGAGTTGGTTTACCTGTGGCTCTGACCAAACAGCTATTAATCGGGGTTCCCGTGGCCCCTTTGTTGGATTTGATTCATTTGCTAGAGCTGCTCAGAGAACTCAGGAAACACTATACTTACCGTTATTGGTTTATTACGAAGGCTCTTATAAAGAATGTGAATAAAGAGATGTGTAGGGCAAGAAAGGTGGGAAGGGACACAGAGCTCCCGTGTCCTCCCCAGGCAGAATCTGCGCAGGTTCAGCTGTCAGAGGCCCTCCAGAGCCCTTTATGGGGATTTATGGAGGCTTCATTATGTAGGCATGATTGATTAGATTACTGGCCATGGGTGATCAACTTAACCTTCAGCCAGCCCCTCTTTCCACCCCAGCGGTTGTGGTTAGTGACTGAAAGGCCCAACCCTCTAATCCTACCAGGTATTTCTTGTGACCAGTTTATACTGAGAAGCTCCGTAGGCCTTGCCAGGCCCTAGTTAACTCACTAGTATATGAAAAGACATCACTTTGGAGTATCTGAGGATTTTAGGAGTTGTGTGCCAGGAAACACGATCAAAGGTGTTGATCACTATAGTGGCTTGATTTAGGCTTTGCTCTGTGAGGCCTAGAATGTTTCATCCTACATACGTCAGCCAGCACTTCAGACGGTTGCAGCACCTTACTGGAGACCCAGCGATCCACCAGCCATGACTACAGACCCACGCGCTTCAAAACACTTTAATGATTGGCATTTAGGCATTGTGACTCACTGTGATTGTTATGTGTACTTTGTTTCTGATGGTCACGCATTTGGCCTTTGTTGTGCACTTGGCCTTTGCCACTCAGTGTCCCATTGTTCCCACTGAAATTAGGGAACCCAATCCCAGCAGCCCTATTATAATCTCCAACAGCTGTCCTGGAGCTCTTGGACTGATGCTTGCCTCCCTAATCATTTCTTATTGCCCCAGAGAAGGGGGATCTTTTACCCATCCTCAGAGGATGGTTAAGGGGAGACCAGGCAGGTTGCAAGTAGTGGAGCCATTCCAGCATCCCCACTTCCTGGAGCCTTAGGAATGACAAATAAAAACAAAATCCTAAGCCCCCCAACAAATTGAACAGGTCTCATCTCTGCCAAGGGGACTTCAGAGAAACCTTAAAAACTGAGTTCCTGGCCATGATGGTATAGGAGGTCAGACAGGCCTCTTAAACCCCTCTCTCGCTATCAGTAGACTTTCTTTCCTAAAGGTTAAACAGAAGACAGACCTTTGGAAAGACTTGTCAGATTTTTGCAATTTGCTTTTTGGGTTTTTTTTTTGAGACAGAGCCTCAAGCTATCCCCCTGGGTAGAACGCCGTGGTATCACAGCTCACAGCAACCTCCAACACTTGGGCTCAAGCGAGTCTCCTGCCTCTGCCTCCCAATTAGCTGAGACCACAGGTGCCAGTCATAATGCCTGGCTATTTTTTGGTTGCAGCTATCATTATCGTTTGGCGGACCTGGGCTGGATTCAAACCCACCAGCTCAGGTGTATGTGGCTGGCGGCTTAGCCACTTGAGCCACAGGCACCGAGTCAGATTTTTGCAATTTGGATGCAACATCTGACTAGCACTCCTTCCTGGTAAGACGCTGCCAGCCATACACTGGTTCTGGCAGGTTACACAGGCTGTGCGTGGGATGCCTCTGGGTCGTCTGTTTCACCTCTGGCAACACAGAGCTTATTTTATTGCATTTAAATGTTCAGTCTTGGCTCAGTGCCTGTGGCTCAAGCAGCTAAGGCGCCAGCCACATACACCAGAGCTGGTGAATTTGAATCCAGCCTGGGCCCCAAACAACAATGACATCTACAACCAAACAATAGCTGGGCTTTGTGGTGGGTGCCTATAGTCCCAGCTACTTGGGAGGCTAAGGCAAGAGACTCACTTAAGCCCAGGAGTTGGAGGTTGCTGTTAGCTATGACGCTAAGGCACTCTACCCAGGGGGACAGCTTGAGATTCTGTCTCAAAAAAAAATCAGCCTGAGAGATGGCCAGCCCACAGGCTGCAACCTTTCCTAACAAATAAAGCTCAGAGCCATGCACCAGGTAATCTAGCATTCTGGGAGGCTGAGACAGGTGGACTGCTTGAGCTCAGGAGTTCTAGAATAGTCTGAAGAAGAGTGAGACTCTGTCTCTGCTAAAAATAGAGAAAAATTGGCCTTCCAGCACTCTACCCTGGGCAAGAGAGTAAAACTCTTTCTAAAAAAGAGAGAGAGAGAGAGAGAGAGAGCAATCTCTCCTTTCCAAATTTATGAACCTTGTGATTCTTCAGCTGACAAGCGTCCTTTCCTGACGACTTCATGCCAGAGAAGAGCTGGCATTTCAACCTCATCAATTATAAGCCAGTGGTTCTCAAACTTTCCTGGCTTATCTCCTGAAGGACTTGTTAAAACACAAATTTCTGGGCTCCTCCCCTGTGGTTTCTGATACAGTAGATCTTGGCTGGATCTGAGGATTTGCATATCTAACAACTCCAAGGGTGCCCTGCTACTGCTAGTCCAGGCACACACTTCAAAGTTTCTAGAAACAACCCCTATAGGCTATCAATAAATCTAGGATTTGGGCGGGGCCTGTGGCTCAGTGAGTAGGGTGCCGGCCCCATATACCGAGGGTGGTGGGTTCAAACCCGGCCGTAGCCAAACTGCAACATAAAAAAATAGCTGGGTGGGCTCGGCGCCTGTGGCTCAAGTGGCTAAGGCGCCAGCCACATACACCTAAGGTGGCGGGTT
>NW_003852503.1:5849084-5860714 GCF_000181295.1 Otolemur garnettii | reverse complement strand
GTCCCAGCTACTTGGGAGGCTGAGGCAAGAGAATTGTCTAAGCCCAAGAGCTGGAGGTTGCTGTGAGCTGTGATGCCACAGCACTCTACCGAGGGCGACAAAATGAGACTCTGTCTCCAAAAAAAATGAATTAATAAAAAATAAAGGATTTTACTAGCCAGTTTAGCACATTACAAATCCCACTTGTGCTCTGGGCCACACTAAAAATGGCAGTGATTCAGACTTCTCAGCAAATGGGGTTGAAGTACCACACAGGAAGTCTATATTGACTTCAGAACCCAGAGAGGTCGACTTGTGCCTCTTTCATAATGGCAGGAGGGCCAGATGCAGCCATTTGTCCTTCACCTCAAAAAGGATATTGCAACATGCCCCAGTCCCAGTTGAATCCCTGGCAATTTCACGGAGGAGGTAGGTCCATGATTTTTTTGGGGGGGATTTCCTATCTTTTGATATACTTGAGTTTTACATAAGTATCCTGCATCCTGCTCACCACATCCATGATACAGTGAACAGCATGAATTTGGAGATGATCAAAGTCTCCAGACTAGTTATAGGGATATTGTATTTCTGGTTCTGCTAGCTAAAAACAAACAAACAAACAAACAAAACCCCCAAACACACAAAAGCCCCTGTTTTTGGTGGTCTCTACTATCAGATCTGGAGAAAAATACCTTCACTACGTCCCTTTTCTTCCAGGGGCTTGGGCTGGTGAACTGGCTTAAATCTTGTTGAAGAGAGTTCACCTGGCTTAAGTCAGAATTCTGTTCATCAGATCTGTTTAAATAAATCAAGTTAAACTTTTAAAGGCTGCCGTCTATTTCAGTCCTAGAGATGCTAATCAATTAGTTAACATCAAAGATGTCTGCAGATGAGGACCCTTGTTCAAAACTCCCCAGGCTTCTCGTTCTCTTTGAATGTTAATTGTGTTCCTAATTTTTCTCTTGTTCTTCTGAATGCACTTGAGGGCCACTGTTGCTATAATTGTCACAGCCCCTCTCCCCATGCCTTGCCCTTTATCTGCACTTCATCCCATGGTGCCACCAGGCAAAATTGAATTGTGAAACCACCGTATGCCATGGGTTAATCATGTTTCATCCCCTGTCTGCCCTCTGCCACCTCCCAGAAAGAGATTTTTATTGAGTTCATTGAATATGAGTAATGCGATCCCAGAATCTCATTTTAAAAGTCTTTCCTGGGGCTACCTCTGGTACCAATTAATTGCTCTATCAGTCTGTATCCCAACAAGAAACAGATGGCACACTTGTAATAGGTTGATACCCACCTAAATATGAGGAGGGCTATTTACAAAGGTAAATACAAGGGTACCTAACAAGGGGAGGAGACAGTTACCAGAAAATGAGGGAAAGAGGCGCAGAGACTCAACTTTAGCAAGAGCAGAGATGTTCAGTTGAAGGACAAAACAGCTAGAGGCAGTTTTGAAAGGAGGGAATAAGAGGAACACCAACTCTAATTGGCGAATTAGATGACCTTACTGTCTCTGTTCTCTCTGATTTCCTGTGGGGAGGACCAGCTGAGCAAACCAAAATGGAAGCCACAGAGCAGAGAAAATGTTAATGTGGTTCATACAAGTCAATCTCTGGCAACGGCGACCTTACAGAGTAGACTTGATGAGGCAATTACCTGGTACTCTCTATATTCCTTAATTAGATTAGTGGAATAATCGACATGCAACTGAAGATATAGGAAAAAGTACATGTCCACATAGCATTTACAAGGAAATTTGGCATGAGATCACACCCTACAGTAATATCGAGTGATTTTCATATCCGTTCTTTGCATCTTAGACAGGGAGGTTGACAGCACATGCTCCTAAATGTCCTCACAGTGTAGTGCAAAGAACTCAATTAGGAGACAGATTACCTGATTTGACTTTTCCATGTACCGTATGTTTAAATCTTTGAAAATCTTCTGCCAGGCGCATCGCCTCATGCCTATAATCCTAGCACTTTGGGTTAATTGCCTGAGCCCAGGAGTTCAAGACCAGCCTGAGCAAAAGCAAGGCTCCACCTCCAAAAATAAATAAATAAATAAATAAAATAATCAGAAGTTGCGGCAGTCTCCTGTAGTCCCAGCAAGAGGCATAGCAAGAGGATCGCTTGAGCCCAAGAGTTTGAGGTTGCTGTGAACTATGGTGTCTACTGAGGGTGACAAAGTGAGACTCGGTTTCAAAAAAAAAAAAAAAAGAAGAAAATCTGTCCCAAAAATAGAAAAAAAGAAAATCACAACCACCTCCAACTCTTGGACTTAAGTGATTCTCTTGCCTCCACCTCCCACGTAGCTGGGACTATAGGCACCTGCAACAATGCCTGGCTATCTATTTCTTGGTTGTAGTTGTCACTGTTTGGCAGGCCCGGGATGGATTTGAACCTACCAGCTCTGGTGTATGTGGCTGGTGCCCTAGCTGCTGAGCCACTGGCACCGAGCTGAAAGAGACAGGATCTCACTACGTTGCCCAAGCTAAGATTTGAACTGCTGGGCTCAGGCCTTCCTCCAGCCTCAGCCTCCTGGTTAACTACTAAAACTTAAAGTGAATGAACGACTTTTGGTTTTGCAATGTAAAAATTGAATTGTTCAACACCATTTGTTGAAAAGACTACACTCCAGGCCAGGTGCAGTGGTGGCTCACACCAGTAGTCCTCGCACTCTGGGAGGCTGAGGCAAAGAGCTCAGGAGGTTGAGACCAGCCTGAGCAAGAGCAAGACGCCATCTCTACTGGCAGACACCTGTAGTCTCAGCTACTCAGAAGGCTGAGGAATTTGAGCCCACAAGTTTGAGGTCACTGTGAATTATGATGACACCATGGCACTCTACTCAGAGCGAGACTGTCTCAAGACCATCCTCCATTGAATTGCCTTTGCATTGTCAGAATAACTCTGTGTGAGTCTATTTTGTTCTATCAATACATGTGTTTTTTTTTTTTTTTTGCTAATAATTATTGAGACAGAGTCTCAAATAGGTAGTGAGTCTTCCATTTCTGTTCTTTTACGAAATTGTTCTGGCATAATTTATCTTGCCATATAAAGCTTTATCTTAGAGGTGGGGGTCTCCCTATGTTGCCCAGGCTGCCCTTGAACTCCTGGACTCAAGCAATCCTCCCACCTCAGAATTCCAAGTAGCTAGGACTACAGTTTGAGGGCACCCCTGACATTCCATATAAACTCTACAGAATCAGATGCTTGTGGGTTAGCTACCAAAAAGCCTACTGAAATCTGAAATGCAACTAATTTCTAGACCAAAGTGGTAAAACTGATTTAGCAAGTCCTCAATCCATCTTGTTCAGGTCAGATTTCATCAGCATTATTTTGTAGCTTTTGGCATACAGGTACTGCCCATTACAGTTGTCCCTAGGTATTGCTATCACCCAACTACCAAAACCCTTCGATGCTTAAGTCCCTTACATAAAATGGTGTAGTATCTGCATATAACCTATATATACACCTTCTCATATACTTTATCTCTGGATCACACATATCTGATACAACGTAAATGCTACGTAATTATACATTTAAGGAATGACAAAAATAGTCTTACTTGTTCATAGAGGCAAAACTGTAGGCTCAACTCAATTTTCTGTGGCTGGCAGAATCTGTGGATGTGGAACCATGGACAGAGGCCAATTGTATCTTGAGTCATTCCCAACAAAGGCAGAGTGGTGTCTAATTTTTTCATTTGCATCTCTTAGTTTTATACAAAAGAATTCTCACCATAGGAGTCCTGTTGTAGTCTAGTTTTTGTGGATGTGCTCTGCTTTACATTTGAGAATGACTCTTCTGGGAAGTGACCATTACTGAGAGTCATGGACTGAGATATGCCTAAGAAACTGACAATCGAGTAATGGGACATCTAGGATAGATGGACGCTCCAGGTTTTTTTTTTTTTTTTGCAGTTTTTGGCTGGGGCTGGTTTTTGCATATGGGGCCAGCGCCCTACTCCTTTGAGCCACAGGTGACACTCTATGTTCCAGATTATTTAACTAAGCTCAGGAACAATGTTGGGAATGACTGCTACACCGTATGAATTACTTTACTAAATAAAACTCTCAAACTCCAATTCTTACGTTCACAGGCTGCTGCTAAAAACAGACCACACACACATTTGGAGTTCCAGTGGGCTTTTATTGAGATAAACAAAAGTCAAGATTTTACCAACCATCTTTTATGAACCTTATAAACTCAGCAGAGACTGGCTTATACACGTGTACATACAACACAACACATCCCAACAAAAACAGAGCCCCACTGGAACATTTGCCAATTAACAGAAAGCCAATTTTCCCTTTCCCCAATGTTTTCAAAATTTTGAGTTTCCACTGTTCATTTCTCAGTGGAACTGGTCCCTTGTGGCTAGGGACACTGAAATTCTCTCCCATTTTTACTGAACAAAAAAATAAACTTTTTCCTTTTTGTTTCAAAAAAGGGAACAGTGACTTTGTTTTCTCCAGGCCCCCTCCCACAAAACCACTGGTTAAAAGACAGTAGCCTGTATCTTAATAACCCAGCCCAACCCCTCCCTTTCCCTGCCCAGCATTGTCTACTGGAGAATTTAAATACACTTCTGCTGGAATCTGTCAGCTGTGGAGGGGCAGAGTCCAGGTGCCAGGTTAGCTTCCTGTGACCTCAACTTTGACAACCTTTGGACACTTAACTCTTTACCCGAAAGATGAGTTTTTAGATCAAACAGCAGATTTTCTTTGGGAGTTAAAAAAACAATCTTTAGGGATATAAAGTAGAACTACAAGCTCGCCAAAGTTCACTCAAGTTCACCAAAAAGCTGACTTATTTCAGCTCCCATGAGGCCAATAATTTTGCTTGACAAAGATATTTGGCAAGAAAATGATTCTACAACAAATTTGAAGGTACATAGAACACTGAAAAAAGTAGAAAATTAAAATAACATGGCTTAATTCCCAAGAACTTTTTTTTTGGTTACTCATCTAGAAGGTCAGGAGTGTGGCTAAAGGCAGTTTTTGATGAGGTTATGGAGCTTCCAAAGTGTTTCTAAATCCTTAGTGCAGACACCCTCCCTTTTGGGGCACAGTACCCTCCCTCCCACCCCTATTAAAAAAAAAAAAAGAAAAGAAAAAAAATTAAACCAAATGATCAGAATGAGATGCTTTGATTCCAACAATTTACACTCAAGCTTTGTGCTGAGTTCTTGTTCTAACCAAGCATGATGGTGTCAAACACAAAGCACATGGCAGAGGAAAGATGCTCTCATCTCATTCTGAAAACAAATACTGATGACCACCTCCCCCCACCCCCTTGGGCCAAACCATGTTACGATGCTGGGACCAATTTGAAAATAATTTAGAGGTATATTCAGGTTTCTCTCTCCCTTCTTTCCATGAAAGGTCATTTTAGAATAAATTTATTCTATTCCTAAGGGAAGGGCAAGAGAGTTTCTATCTCCATCAGAACATTTGAGGAGAGAAAAAAATACAGGTCTAGAGGTGGCAAGGTATGTTAACAGTCCATGACCCACAGGCTAAACCATGAGTTGGGTATAGTTTTAAAATAGGGACTAGTTCTCACCCAATTGAACACTAGAAAAATATTGCCATTACTTAAAAAAATAAAAACCACTCAACATCGGAAAGAATCTGAAAATGATTTCCAATAGTTAACAGTGCTTCCTTATAATGGTGTTGAGGGATTTAAAAAAAAAAAAAAAAAGACCAGGCTTTGACCTGGTCCTTAGAGCATCTTTCCATTTTAACAATTCCTATTCAAGAGTTAAGCACCAAAACTGGACAGCTGCCTCTGCAAGACTGTGTCCAATAGTGGTGTCCCAGATAGTTTTAAGTGCCACTCCTCATCAGAGGCCATACTTCAGTAATACTTTCAATTTTAAGTCTGTGCTTTAAGAGGGACCCACAGGCATGTGGCACTAGGCAGAGCAGTCTGAGGTTGGCAAAGGAGACTGCATGTTTTTTAGTCACCATACTCTCTCTAGTGAGATACCAAATTGCATTTACACTCCTTTCTTGCTTTTCTGCTTTATGAATGATCCCTCTTAGCTCACAAAAAGTGGGGGAGAAAAGAGAGCTGCATCAGTACAAGGGCAAGATTTTTTTTGGTCAAAAGTTGTTGCCTTTTAATTCTCTCCCACCCTCCCTGGAAAAGTTACTTCCTTAATTAGGGTTTGTATTTAGTAACCAATATGGACTGGACAAAACACAGGTGACTTCAATTCTAGATAAATGAGCTTGCTCTTTTTTGGGTTTGTACTGTGCAGCCCTTGCTACAGTTGTTAAGGAGTTAGGGCTATGTCTAATCAGGAAACATCTGTAGGATTTTGATTCCCACGGAATTTTGTGAGTCACAAATAGTTTTGCTTAGAACTAGGTGGAATTAAAAAAATGCAACTTTGAGTAATTGATTTCTTTATCCAGATGAATTAAAGCATGAAAGCATATGGCAGGACTTAATTCTGTAGTATCTAAAGGCTTTGAAAACCATGGATTATGGAAATCAATTTTAAAAGAATTTTGTTTTTTGTTTCCCCACAGATGCCTCCTGACTGACCTAGTACACTGGGTTAAAAGGGAATTAAAAACATTAAAAAAAAAAAGTTCACTGGTTTTGATTCATCTCACTCCTTTTGCCTGGAGATCAGGCCAAACATCAAGCATGTTGGGAGGGGCACAATTTAAAGCAACACTATCAACTGTAAAGCATTTGCCAGCAATTTACAGTGCAAAATGACAGATAATTCTTTTCACAACGCAAGATGGCGGCAAGCAGCTTTCTGTAGCATGAAAGTTAACAGCTCTCAGGGGTTGCCCATTTCTGCATAAGGCAGGTAGGCACAGGGCAACACATTTACACACTTAAGGAGATGATCCACAGAAAATTAAGTTCCAGAACTGCTAACATTAGCAAAGCTGGTACTGGCTAAATATTCTGAAATGCAAATCCATGCTTTATACATATACTGTTCAAAGACACTGCCATTCAATGACTTTCCATACTGCAAGGTAGATTAATCTTTGCCCTCATTTGCAGAGCTTGAAAAATTCCTCCAACTTTCAGTAAGGGGGAAGAAGCAAAATCAGAGAATTTCTCAAAAAAAAACCACACATCTGAATTACAGATTTTTTCTGAAGTTTCTCCTTCTCTTATTTTATAAGCCTCTTCCAAAGGTACTAGGTGAGACAGCATGGCAGCAAACAGTACACCTCAGACTTCTGAGTCCCTTTTCTAACACAGGGTCCCACAGAAATCTGCTCTCTACAGCAAGAGGCCAAAGTACTTTTTAGAATTTAGTGTTGCGGAAAACTGAGCCCCTCTCATCTATAGCTGCTCCCATAATCACTCTAATCCCCTTAATCCCAGCAACCTTCATCCAAAAAAAAAAAAATATATATATATGTATATATATATATATGAACCCAGAAAAAAACTTATTTACAAAGTTTATACAAGTATACACACCCAATTTTCTATGGGACACACTTTTGCCACAGAGGAAAGAGGGTCAAAGCTCTGACATGTCTACACATCAAGTGCCATACTGCTAATGGAGGCGTATGTAAACCAGTCTTTAGTGTTCTGCTATAGAGCACAAAGGCTTGTCATATGGCTCCTGCAATGATAGACTGCTCTTTCCTTTGGGAGTGATGATGTTTTACCTAATCAGCCCAGAAGAAATTTTACTTGGGATTTTTTTTTTTTTTAAATACATGTATTTACAGTGCGGATGAACTGCAGTTGCATATCAACTCCTCCACATAAAGAAAAAGAAAATGGTGTTTAACATCAATAGTAAGTTTCATCTTCCAGCCCTGGGCTTGAGTATTGGGTAGAAAGGGAAGAGAGAGACTTCAACTTGAAACCAAAATGCAAAGACAAAATTTCTAAAAGGATTTAAAAAAAAAAAAAAAAAAGAAAGAAAGAAAAAAAGGAAAGGATTACTATTGTTGACTCCATGGGCTGTGTCTAAAAGATGATATTCTGAATGGTCTCATAGCATAAGGCACTTCGCACAAATAAGTAATAAGCTCTTCCGGCTTAAAAACGGATGAGTAATCAGGGAGAAGTTGAAATGCAGTCGAGAGTCAGCTGTTGTAGAATTCTGAAATTGCAGACAAGCTTGTGTGTTCATCAAGATTCTTCTCTTTTTAGGGTTTCTCCCCTTCTCTTCTTTTTCCTCCTTCCTTGTCCCTTCTCCCCAGAAAACATTTTTAAAAAACCAGCAGTTAGTGCAACTAATGTTCAGTCAGCACACAGTGCAAACAAGTGGAACAAAAAAGGTATATTCCTTCTTTTCAGCTTTTTTTCTCTTCACCAGTTAAAAAAAGAAAAAAATGTCTTGAGTTCTTTTAAGTCTTCATAGTTCCAAAATAAAAGAAGATGAAAAACCCACAAAGAGAAGAGCATCCCCCCCAAACCATGTGTCACAGATCCAAACGAGCCTCCTGTAGTTTGTCAAAGCCTAAAGAGAGAAAAAAAATCTACGATTAATGTGTGAAAGCAATACACACTAGATACACAGATTTTCACCATCTTTATCCCAAATGCTCTTTCTTTTTTTTTTTTTTAGACAGCAGCCTCAAGATGTCCCCCTGGGTAGAGTGCTGTGGCATCTCAGCTCACAGCAACCTCCAACTCCTGGGCTCAAGCGAGTCTCCTGCCTCTGCCTCCCAAGTAGCTGGGACCACAGGCGCCCGCCACAACACCCGGCTATTTTTTGGTTGCAGCCATCGTTGTTGTTTGGTGGGCCTGGGCTGGATTCGAACCTGCCACCTTGGGTGTACATGGCTGGTGCCTTAGCCACTTGAGCCACAGGTGCCGAGCCCAAATGCTCTTTCTAGTAGTGTCTACTGAACCTTTACCTACTTGCAGAATCCACTGGTAAGGAGGATTAAGCAGTTTCTGCTAGGCATCCCTGAGACAGAATGAGAGCCTGAATGTTCTGGTAGCAGGTAGCTCTCATTCATAACTACTAAATCAAGGGGGAAAAGTTTTACCTTACATAAACTCTAACAGTCTGACAAAGCCAACAAACACTGGCTAGTTTTACATTTGTTCAAGAGTTTTTGTATAGGGCATTTAACTTAGGGGGAAAAAAGTTAAAAGTGAAACGAGTAATTTAAAAATTCTTTCAGCAATACTAACAGGTAAGATGGTCATCGTAATTTGGAAACTATCATTTGTCAAATCAGATTCTCCTTAGGAAAAGTTCTGAAGTAGCCAATCTTACTCAATGTTGAGGATTATTTTTCATATGTCTAAACAGAGCCCAACAGTCATCAAAAGATGAAAGGCAAGGTGTGCAGAAAATCAGAGTAATGCATTTTTAAAAGACAATCATCCTCATACCCTGATTACACATTTAGAAATAAGGTATTGCAGGTAGCCTTACTTGGTTTAAACTACCCAACAGAAATGAAACGGAAATGTTAAAAATAGAAGGATGAGGCCAGGTGCGGTGGGCTCATGCCTGTAATCCTAGTACCCTGGGATTCATGAGTTCAAGAGCAGCTTGAGCAAGAGGAGGACCCCGTCTCAAGATCACTTGGGCTCAAGAGTTTAAGGGTGCTGAGAACTCTGATGCCACGGCAAAGTGAGACTGTCTCTAAATAAACAAAGAGAGATGATTTTGAGTGAAAAAATAAATGGCAAGAGCAGAAAATATTTTTATGTTCAAAACGGTTTAAGATTCTCTTTTGCTTTTAGTATTTTAGGGGTCTAAATCTGTCTTAAGTATCGCATGCTTCTTATCACATTACTCAGGAAGCTGCATTCAAAACAGCATTTACAGATTCCTTACTGAGGCTACAACTTCACCCAAGAGTTATTTGCTGTTACTATCATTTACTACCATCAGATACGGCCAACATCAAATTTCCCTCCTGGAAGACCTTGATTCCTTCTTTTATTACAGGTTCCACTTAGCTACTGTCAGGTACGCACATGCTTGTTAAGGTTTTTCATCTTCTACAGGCTCGCTGTGGTATTCTGCCACATATAGGCTCTTGTCAATGTTGCTCGGGATAGGTTTAATTTCTGTTCCCAGCTGCTCCTCAATACTTTTCAGGTTGAAGCGATCATCATATGTGATCAAGTTGATGGCTAAGCCAAGATGACCAAAGCGACCTGATGAAAAATTACAAATTAATTTAAAAAATGGATTAAATATGAAAATTAACATACATGTGCAAGTCTCTTAGTGGCAAAACCACACAGGATTGATTTTTCTGTTCAGTATGATTCAGTGAGTATATGAAATCACTTCTTATGGTCTCTTCTGGTTTCACAGTCTAATGTACTATTTTATTCTAGCTTTTACAAATGACAAAAAGGATGCTGATCTACATCAAAAGCCACACAGATACATATACTAAACAACACAGTCACACATCATATCACAGAAGTTCTTCCGTGTTAATTTCATCTCTAATTAAGCACAGTTATTTTAAATTACTCTTAAATGTTTTAGAAGAATTAGAAATCAGTACTAAGTACCAAATTGAATTAGTGTTAATTCACTAGTCTCAAGGCTACCATACTCTATTTCACAAAGAAACAAAATTTAAGGATTACATATTTCAAACAACTTCCACCCCAACCTTCCCACCAAGAACATCCCTTTTTCCTCACCTGATCTTCCAATACGATGGAGATAGGTCTCTGCCAGCTTTGGGAAGTCAAAGTTTATTACCACATTCACAGCTTGTATATCAATACCTCGGGTAAACAGATCTTTAAAAAACAAAACAAAGAAGACAATTCTGTTATTTTACTTTATTTTAGGGACAAGAGTTCACTCTGTTGCCCTGGCTAGAGTGCTGTGGCCTCAGTCTAGCTCACAGCAACCTCAAACTTCTGGGCTGGAAAGATCCTCCTGCCTTAGCCTCCCAAGTAGCTAGGACTACATAAGCCCATCATAATCTCCAGCTAATTTTTCCTCATCTTAATAGAAACAGGGTCTTCATCTTAGTCAGGCTGGTCTTGAACACCTGAGCTCAAGGGATCAACACATCTTAGCCTCGCAGAGTGCTAAGACTACAGGTATGAGCCACTGCACATAGCCTGGACATCTCTTGATACCACAATACTCTAACTGTACAATTCCAGTGTAATGTAAATTTACTAATTATATTCAGTTATTCAAATGCATGTGTAACATATATACACTTTTTAAAAATCATGTTATGATATACATAAAATTGGATACAGATTTTTTGTAGCATCTAACTATCTAGTGAGGAGTATTTGTTGTACATCAATAAATTATCTGTTAGGTTCTGCACCTGTAGCTCAGTGGTTAGGGCGCCAGCCACATACACTGGAGCTGGTGGGTTCAAACCTGGCCCAGGACTGATAAATAACATTAACAACAACAACAAAAAGAGCCAGGCATCGTGGTGGGCACCTGTCATCCCAGCTACTTGGGAGGCCGAGGCAAGAGAATCACTTAAGCTCAAGAGTTTGAGGTTGCTGTGAGCTGCTGATGTCACAGCACTCTACAGAGGGTAACAGAAGACTCTGTCTCAAAAAAAAAATTCTCTGTTAAATGAATTGACTATATTTTAAATTAAGTTTGTAAAATAAAACATGCCATTTTGGCTCGGCGCCTGTGGCTCGGCCGGCTGGGGCGCCAGCCAC
>NW_003852503.1:5842835-5847608 GCF_000181295.1 Otolemur garnettii | reverse complement strand
AGCTCACAGCAACCTCCAACTCCTGGGCTCAAGCGAGTCTCCTGCCTCAGCCTCCCAAGTAGCTGGGACCACAGGCGCCTGCCACAATGCCCAGCTATTTTTTGGTTGCAGCCGTGATTGTTGTTTGGCAGGTCCGGGCTGGATTTGAATCTGTCACCTTAGGTGTATGTGGCTGGCGCAATAGCCGGTTGAGCTACAGGCACCGAGCCAAGATACTCATTTCTATATGTCTATTCAGAAAACATACAAATCCCAAAATCAAATATTTTTTTTTTCTTTTCAGTTTTTGACTGTGGCTGGGTTTGAACCCACCACCTCTGGCATATGGGGCTGGCGCCTTACTCCTTTGAGCCACAAGCACCACCCCTAAATTTTTAAAAAAATGTTAGACAAGTGAAGTAGTGGGAATGAAGGAACAAAGAATCTATAACTGGTTGCAATCAATTAACTGTAAACACGACTGCTCCCATACTAGCCCTAAAACTATTTCCAAAGACCGAGCTTTGAGGTATGAGCAGGGAGAGTAAGTTCTTTGCAGTTTCAGATATTGAATCTAATTTCAGGAGTTAACCAGAGTTCCTTCTCAACTTTAGGAATCCTAAAAGTGGTGGTCGGATACACTGGACTGTATCCATAGTCTACACATGTGATATGGACAAAGAACACAAAGCAGAACTAGGGAGAAAACCAATGGGTGAAGGAAATACAGAACACTTACCAGTGCAAACAAGATTTCGGCATAAGCCATTTCGGAAATCATGAAATACACGATTTCGATGTTCCTAGGAAAAAACCAATACATTCTGTTTGATTAATACACATAGCCCCCCAATTTTCCATATCAGTTTTTCATATCCAGTCAGTTCTTTATGCCCCATATCTGTTTACACAAATGCTCTATGACATTTAGATTCTTTAAAACCAAGTATGAGTTAGTTAAATTCTTAATCTATAGAAACTTTTCTTATGGCATTTCACAATGTTGTACCTGGAAAAAAAAGTTGTCATATTATAGATTTGAATTGTTTTCTATTAAATCAGATTCTGAAATTTAGAGATTGTATCCTTTACTGAAGGTGAACAGTAAAGAAAAGACTATCAGCTTACAGATCAGGTAGAGAAGTTAAAAGTCTAGCAGTGCTGTTTAACAGAAACTTCTCTAACAAAGGAAATATTCTTTATCTGTACTTCTAATACAGTAGCCAGTCCCAACAGGTGGCTGAGCACTTGAAATGTGACTATGATTAAAGAACTGAATTTTTCTTTTTGCGACAGAGCCTCAAGCTGTCCCCCTGGGTAGAGTGCCCTGGCATCACAGCTCACAGCAACCTCCAACTCCTGGGCTCAAGCAAGTCTCCTGCCTCCACCTCCCAAGTAGCTGGGACCACAGGCGTACACCACAAAGCTGGCTATTTTTTGGTTGCAGCCGTCATTGTTGTTTTGGTGGGCCTGGGCTGGATTCGAACCTGCCACCTTAGGTGTATGTGGCTGGTGCCTTAGCCACTTGAGCCACAGGTGCCAAGCCAAGAACTGAATTTTTCATTTGATTTCATTTTAAGTACTTTATTTATTTATTTTTGTTTGAGACAGAGCCTCAAGCTGTCCCCCTGGGTGAGTGCCGTGGCATCACAGCTCACAGCAACCTCCAACTCCTGGGCTCAAGTGAGTCTTCTGCCTGAGCCTCCCAAGTAGCTGGGACCATAGGCACCCGCCACAATGCCTGGCTATTTTTTATGGTTGCAGCCATCATTATTGTTTGGCGGGACTGGGCTGGATTCGAACCCACCACCTTAGGTGTATATGGCTGGTGCCTTAGCCACTTGAGCCACAGGTACTGAGCCCATTTTAAGTACTTTAATATAATGTGGTTATTGTATTAAATAGCACAGATTGAGAGATTACCTAGGAAAGGTAAGGAAGAATAAAATCTCACTTTTGTTATCATGTTTGACAGCTTACAAACTACTCATTCATATATTATCTCAATCTTCCTATCAACTTTATGAAGTATGAGTATGTATGATTATCCCTATTTTACTGTTAGAAAATGAAACCTCAGAGAGGTCTATACTTGAAGGTCCTCTGGCTACTAAGGAAGAGTTTATTTTTTTGAGCCACAATCTCACTGTATGGCTCTCAGTAGAGTACTATGGCATCACAGCTCACAGCAACCTCAAATTTTTGGGTTTAGGCCAGCAGTTCTCAACCCATGGGTCACGACCCATAGGAACTATATTAAAGGGCCACAGCATTAGGAAGGTTGAGAACCACTGGATTAGGTGAATTCTCTTGCCTTAGCCTCCCAAGCCCAGCTATTTTTTTTGTTGTTGTTGCAGTTGTCATTGTTGTTAGCAGAGCCTGGCTGGGTTCAAACCCATCAAGCCCTGGTGTATGTGGCCAAAGCCCTAACCACTGAGCAATGGGCACTAAGCTGAAGGGTTTTTTTTTTAGAGATGTGTCTTACTTTATTGCCCTTGGTAGAGTGCCATGTTGTCACAGCTCACAGCAACCTCCAATTCCTGGGCTTAGGTGATATTCTTGCTTCAGACTCCCAAGTAGCTGGGACTACAGGTGCCCGCCACAACAGCTGGCTATTTTTTGTTGCAGTTTTGGCTGGGGCCAGGTTCAAACCCGCTACCCTCGGTATATGGGGCCAGCACCCTCCCTGCTAGGCCACAGGTGCCGCTCCAGCCGAAGAGTTTATTCTTAAACTTAGGACATTCAGAGGCACATTAAAACAAAATCCAAGAAATCCTAGGAAACATACTTTTTGTCACAACTGTGAAAGTTCTGGTTTTATACTTACCTGCCTCATTTTAGCATGAATATAGAAGCAAGAATAACCCAGTTGAGAAATCTTCTTGGCTAGCAATTCAACTCGCTGAGAGGAGTTACAGAAAATGATCGACTGGTTTATCTGAAGCTGAGCACAGAAAAAATAGGTATGGGAAAAAAACAAACAACCTTCATTTAGTTTGCCAAATCTTGAAAAAATACAGAGCAAACAAGAAATGTTAACATGGCCTAAAACTCAGAATCTGATGATATGAGAGATGGCAAGTTGTAAAAACTGTAATTTTTTTAATTTAATAGTTGCAGATAGTAATTTACAAGTTTTATTGTACAAGAGTACATTCTGTGAGGGATATACAACTGCCAAGGGTAAAATACAATCAATTTTCATTATTCAAAGTAGTTGGGTCCTCACAAAGTCATTGCAAATAATAAACTAGCAAATACAGAACTCCAAGGGAAAATACAAGGTTAGGCTACTATTAGCCTCTGATTACAACTTCTGCATCAACAGATCAATGCAAAACCTTCTTTTACATGTTTCAGTTTAAGAATAGCTTATTTAATATATTCAGAGTCCACTATAACTCATGCCTGTACAAAACTTATGTAATACACATTTTCTCTGTAAGAAACAGCAGTTTTTTTTTTGGTTGTTGTTGTTTTTGAGACAGAGCCTCAAGTTGCCCCCCCTGGGTACAGTACCATGGCATCATGGCATCACAGCTCACAGCAACCTCCAACTCCTGGGCTCAAGCGAGTCTCCTGCCTCAGCCTCCCAATTACCTGGGAACACAGGCGCCTGCCACAACGCCTGGCTATTTTTTATGGTTGCAGCCATCATTATTGTTTGGTGGGACTGAGCTGGATTCGAACCCACCACCTTAGGTGTATGTGGCTGGTGCTTTAGCCACTTGAGCCACAGGTGCCGAGCCAGAAACAGCAGTTTTTTAAAGCAACAGACTTTTGTCTATTTACCTACCTATTTTTGAGACAGTCTCACTCTATTGCCCTGGGTAAAGTAGCTCACAGCAACCTCAAACTCTCGGGCTCAGGCAAACTTCTTGCCTTAGCTTCCCAAGTACCTGGCACTACAAGTGTCTGCCAAAAAACCTGGCTAGTTTTTCTAATTTTACTAGAAACAAGGTCTCACTCTTGCTCAGGCTGGTATCAAACTCTCCTGAGCTCAGGTCATCCACCGGCCTCAGCCTCCCAAAGTGTTAGGATTATAAAGCATAAGCAATCATGCCTGGCTATACATCAGCATCCTTGTGTATAGGACCAACAGGCAGCACTATGTGTAAGGATCAATTTATAGTTAAGACATCAACAAAAAGCACACAAACTTCAAAGACATGGCAGACTGTGAAAACCACACTTGTTCACAGTATAAGACAGTGCCGCATTCTTCAACCTCAATTGGGAATGTGCGTATCATTCTTCAACGCTCTGCAAATGTCCATGTATGGCTATGAAAGTGCCTGGAGTACTGATTTTGGGGTACAAATAAATTCTAGTGACTAGGCAAATTCACAAATTTACAGAATCTGTGATTAGTAAGGATCAATGCTGATTAACGTCAAAGTACTTCAGAAAAAAAGTTAAAAGTCCCTATTATTTGTCAACTATATAGTACTGCCCTCAGATCATCAACTAAAACTGCCTTAATAGAAAACTCTCAGAACATTTTTTACAGTAAAAATGGTGTGGGAATTGATGATGTCTATTTTGCTGGGATTAAGTGACAGACAGTATTTAGTATCATAAGCTTATTGCTTCTTACCCTGGAGAAAAGTGTGTTGAGGCAGTGTACTTTTTGGCGCTCAGTTACATATGCGTAGTACTGGGTTACTCCCTTCAGAGTTAGTTCCTCCATCAGGTTAATCTCATAGGGTTTCTGCAAGTGGGAATTCTGAAAAATAGAATCAAGTCTCATACTTAAATGAAAGCAGTGTTTTACCACTTTTTTTTTTTTTTTTT
>NW_003852503.1:5831555-5842654 GCF_000181295.1 Otolemur garnettii | reverse complement strand
GGCCCGGGCTGGATTCAAACCCGCCAGCTCAGGTGTATGTGGCTGGTGCCTTAGCTGCTTGAGCCACAGGCACTGAGCCAACCTCTTAAATTCAAAACACATCCCACACATTTCTGACAAAATGCTAGCTTATAGGGAATTATCTCAGTACAAAACACAATGTATGATTTGTCATGGTAGAAATAAATTACCCTAAGATGAGAGATCTCAGATTTAGAAATGCAGTCAATTTACTACTACAAGTTGAATATCCTTTATGTGAATGGCTTGAGACCAGAAGTATTTCAGACTTTGGTATTTGCATTCATTATACTTATTGGCGGAGTATCCTTAATCCAAAATCCAAATCATTTCAATGAACATGTCCTTTCAGCATCATGTTGGTGCTCAAAGTTCCAAATTTTGGAGCATTTTGGATTTTAGACTAGGGATACCCAACTTGTATTTTGCATACAGAATAATGCTATAAAGCAATTTACCTAGCTTCAATGGCTATGTCAGCATGACACCAAAGACTAAATGAAAAATGAGGAATTTAATCATGTTGCTATTACAGCTTTTTAAAAAAGGTTAATTTATTGACAACAAAAAAAAGCCAAAAACTTGGAAGTACTTAGCATAAAGTATATTTGCTGATAACAACATGTAATTATGGATAAAAGCATACTCATAGGCAACTGGACAGCATTGATTCCAAGTACTCACCATGAACTTCTGTACACTAAGAGGGAAAGTAGCGGAATATAGTAAAATCTGCCTGTTTTTAGGTAGCGTGAGAATGATATCCTCCATTATCTGCACAAAATCCTGTGATAGCAACTTATCTGCCTGCAGTACAAAGAGAACACAACTTTCAAAACAATGAAATGTTTCCTTTGGTTAATATATGGTCAAAAAATAAAGTATCATCTAACAAGAGCATTTGTGGAATTCTTCTGTTGTAAACAGTAAACCCTCTCCAACACTGTATAGAGTCCAATGGTACCAAGATAAATTTCCAGTGATTCAGGAGTGGGAAAAATCTATAATCCCCGTTTTCTAGCGGAAAAAAGCTTTAGACAGATGAAACACCTGGTCCTATAACAGAATTTTAATGTTATTCCCATTAAATAGCTTAAATATGTATAGTAGTTAAAAGTAGTTCTGGAGTTAAACTACTTGAAATTTTGTCTTCTTTATTACCAGCTGTGTTCATCTATTCCTTACATACTAACTACTTTATATTAGAAACCTACCATAAATGATTATAAAAATTAAATGAAAAAACACATAAAGTACTTAGTGCTAGCACACAAGTGATTGATTGGGCCATTCATTCATTCACTCATTCATTTATAGAGACAGGCTCTCACACTGTCACCCAGACTAGAGTGCAGTGCATTGACCATACTTCACTGTAACCTCCAACTCCTGGGCTTAAGCAATCCTCTCAGCTTAGTCTTCCAAGAAGCTAGCACTTCAGGCAAGCCCAGATGGGGACGGATTGATTGATTTATTTGAGACAAGAGTCTCACTTAGTTGCCCTGGGATTGAGTACTGTGGTATCATAGCTCATAGCAACCTCAACTTTTAGGCTCAAGCGATCCTCTTGCCTCAGAAGGGACTATAGGTACCTACCAAAACACCTGGCTAGTTTTTTATTTGTAGAGATGGGATCTTGTTTTGCTGAGGCTGGTCTCAAGCTGTCGCCCTGGTTAGAGTGCTGTGGCATCACAGCTCACAGCTACCTCCAACTATTGGGCTCAAGTGATTCTCCTGCCTCTGTCTCCCAAGTAGCTGAGACTACAAGCACCTGCCACCATGCCCGGCCATTTTTTGGTTGCAGCCGTCATTGTTGTTTGGCAGGCCTGGGCTGGATTCGAACCCACCAGCTCAGGTGTATGTGGCTGGTGCCTTAGCTTCTTGAGCCATAGGTGCCAAGCCAAAATCTTTTTTGAGAGCTGGAATCTTATTTTGTTGCCCAGGCTGGCCTCAAGCAATCTACCGGACGTCCCAAAGAGCTGGGATTACAGGCATCAGCTACCATATCCAGTCTCACACTATGATTAGTTAATATTTAACTTGTAGATAAAAGCCTTGATTCAAATTAGACTATGATCAATGAACTAGTTACCCTATAACACAAATGAAATGGAAAATAAACTTTTTATCAAACTATTAATAATACTGATATGCTACAGATGTTCCTTAACTTACAATGAGATTGTGTCCTGATAAAATGCAGCATGTAAAAAAATGCATTCAATATAACTAACCTACCAAACAGCAGTTTAGCCTAGCCACCTTGAACATGCTCAAAACACTTCCACTGGCTTACTGTTGGGCAAAATCACCTAATATAGTATACTGTAGTGTATTAGTTGTTTACTCTTGGGATTGTTGTGACTGACTGGGAGCTACGGTTTGCTGCCACTGCTTGATATCATGAGAGAGTACTGTACAGCCTATTGCTAGCCAGGGAAAAGATCAAAATTAAAAATTTGAAGTATGGTTTCTCCCAAATGCATATCACTTTCACATGATTGCTTCTGCAAAAAAATTATAAATCAAAACATCTGAAGTCAGGGACCATCTGTACATGTACAAAACACTGCTAGATCCCAAGGATACAGCATTTAATAAGTTCTTAAAAGGAAATTTATAACCAATGTGGTGAGATAATGCATGTAACAGAAACCAAAAACTAAATATGAAGTAGTATACACAAAATGACCTGTTAGAGACAGTATGCTTCCCAAAATGTATCACTGAACACAAAGGGACTCAGAATGAACTTATTTAGAGTTCATTCTGCAATTCCTCTCCTTGAAAAATAAAAATAAAACCTAAACTATTTAACGTCTCCGAGAAAAAGATACAGGCTGAATTCTTACGAATACCTACCATCTACTGCTTCTGAAAGGTAAAACATACAGCTTTTGTTTCACTTACTGGCAGTTATAAATAAAGACAGTAAAATACAGAATAGCATCTTTCCAAATGAAGAGACATTACCTCATCCAATACTATCATCTGGACGTGATCAACCTTTGCTACTCCTTTCTTAATAAGATCCAGGATTCTCCCAGGGGTAGCGATCACCACGTGAACTACACAAGATTTAGAGAACACATATCCTCATTAATTTTAACTTGGGCAAAAAGGATATTGAAAAGGTTTATCATATACAGTCAGGCACTAATTAATGACAGGGTTCAATTTGGAGAAATGTGTTGTTAGGAAACGCCATAAAGGTACAAACCTAGACTATATAACCTATGCCATCATTTAACTTCATCATAATCTTCTATGACTATTACTGTATTATATATGTGGGTCCTATGCTCACCTCAAAGTCATTATGTAGCACATGACTGTTATCTTTATCAGAAACACTGTTGCAGAGAAAGAAATAATATAAAAAGGCAGGAAGATATCATTTTAGGATAGAGACTTCCATTTTACCTCAGAATGGCAAAAGAATACAGAATACTCATTTGTTTCACTCCTATACAGGGTGGGCTACAGCTTCCCAATTCTGGAGGCATACTTTCTTGTCTTAGGACAATCCCCAATGACTAATAATTAAAGGCATACCAGGCTTCTGACATAGTTTGTTATAAAGATCAAACATAATCATTGTCAAAAACTATGCAATATAATAAACAATGTATCACTTAATCACATGAAATTCTGACTAAAATCTATCTATAATTTTATAAGTGATCTTATTCTTCCTGTTATCTTTTTTCACTCTGTAACATACCATGGAAATCGCTTCACTCTTTAATGACTACATGGAATTCCGCTCAGACTATACCCCGAGTATTTAGCCAATATCCTGTGACATTCAGGTTGGTCCAATTTTTCAGTTCTACAAACCATCTTGTAGTACACAAGTTTATACATACATTCTTACATTTATCCAACTGTTTCTTCAGGAAAGATTCTTGAAAATATAGATTTGTCACTTAAAAATATACTGCCAAAATTCCCACAATAGGGATTTTATCAATTTATACTCCCATAACGTAAGATAGCCTATTTCTCACACTGGCTGATATTTAGCATTACCAATTAGATACAATTAATATTAATGTCATGTTTTCATTTTTAAATTACCAGTAAAGTTGAATATCCTTTTCAATTACAAATTATAAATGTGTCCCTTAAAAAATGAAATGGTCATTTCCTTTATTCATTTTTTAATTCTTAAAAAGAATTTATTGAAAGGAATAAACTGTGACTAAAATTATAGAGAATTATTACCTTATATTAATAATTTCCTACCTGTGTCATCAAGCCTCATTATGTCATCTCGTAAATTGGTTCCTCCTGTGGTTGCCATCACTTTGGCCCCTCCCATGTGTTTGCTGACCTGGATGCAAATTTGACTGACCTGTAGAGCAAGTTCTCTAGTAGGAACAATCACCATTGCTGGAAAATATCAAGTAAGAGAGCAAAAGGGGGTGGTGGGAGGGGGAGAAAAGAATATTCATATTTAAAGAATTTCAGAAGCTACAGATACACTGCCTTTGTAATCTAGAGACTGAGATACACTAAAAAGTTGACCCATTAGACCTAACGGATGCTATGAAAGTCAAATGAATAAATCTTTTAAAAGAGAACCTAGTAAAGTGTTTCAGAATTAAACTTTTGCCCAGGCTGAGTGCCCGTATCTCAGTGGTTAGGGCGCTGGCCACATGCTGTGGGGTTAGTGGGTTCAAACCCTGCGTGGGCCTGCTAAACAATAACAACAACAAAAAAAAAATAGCCAGGTATTGTAGTGGGCACCTATAGCTCCAGCTACTAGGGAGGCTAAGCCAAGAGAATTGCTTGAGCCCAAGAGTTTGAGGTGGTTGTGAGCTATCATGCCATAGCACTCTAACGAGGGCGACAAAGTGAGACTGCCTCAATTAAAGAAAAAAAACAAAAACAAAACAAACAAAACCTTTGCTCAGCAATACTACTGTACAACTATACAAATACTGAACTTTTTTTTTTTTGTTTTTGAGACAGTTTCATTATGTCACCCTCAGTAGAGTGCTGTGACATCACAGTTCACAGCAACCTCAAACTCTTGGGCTTAAGCAATTCTCTTGCCTCAGCCTTCCAAGTAGCTGGGACTACAGGCACCTGACACAACCCTGGACTATGTTTTGGTTACAGTTGTTTAGCTGGCCTGGGCCAGATTGGAACTCATCACCCTCAGTGTGTGGCTGGTGCCATAACCACTGTGCTATGGGTGCCGAGCCTGAACTCTTCTTAATTACAAACCTTTAAAGCAGTGGTTCTTAACCTGTGGGTCACGATCCCTTTGTAACAATGAAAATACATTGTGGCATTAGGAAAGTTGAGAACCACTGCCTAAGGGCTGAGTTGGCAACTATAGTAAACTATCAAAGTTTATTAACTTAATATTTCTTTTTTGTTTGTTTGTTTTTTGTTTTGAGACTGTGTCTCTGTTCCCTGAGCCAGAGTGAAGTGGCATGATCATATCAACTCCTGGGACCAAAGGATCCTCCTGCCTCAACTTTCTCAGTAGCTGAGACCACAGGTGTACCACTAATTTTATCTATTTTTGGTAGAGATGGGGGTCTCTCCCTCTTGCTCAGGCTGGTCTCAAACTCCTAGCCTCAACTGATCCTCAGGAACCACTACACCCAACCTTAACTTGCTATTTCTAAGAGTCCTAACTACATTTGACAGATAAACACACAAGTATGAAATCCCTGCTACCCAAGTTCATATGAAAATAAAAACAATAATTATAGAACAAGAAAGCTAAAAATTTATGAAAAGTTTTAGAGGTAAAAAATTAATCCTGTTATCTTATCTGGGGTACAAAAAATAGAAATTTATTTCTTCCCCACTGCTTAGGCTTTTTTTTGAGACAGAGCCTCAAGCTGTCACTCTAGGTAGAGTGCCATGGCATCACAGCTCACAGCAACCTCAAACTCCTGGGCTTAAATGATTCTCTTGCCTCAGCCTCCCAAGTAGTTCGGACTATAGGCGCTCACCACAATGCCCAGCTATTTTTTGGTTGTAGTTGTCATTGTTGTTTGGCAGGCCTGGGCTGGATTTAAACCTGCCAGCTCTGGTGTATGTGGCTGGCACCTTAGCTGCTTGAGCTACAGGTGCTGAGCCTGCATAGGCTCTTAAAATCCCCAAATCACAAGCCTTGAAACAGAAATTTATGTTTCTAACAAGGAATTCTGCTGACACATATCTGCCACAGGAAATAATTTAATTCTACAGCTCATAAGAAGTAATGTCAACTAATTTATCCTCTCCTGGCTTTAGCTTTCCTATCATTAGGGTGATAATACTTAACTTTGCCTGTCTCACTGGAATGCTATCAAAACGGTGTTATGTAAAAGTACTTTGAAAACTAGAAATTCCTTTAAAAGTTGGGAACCATTTTTTAATACAATTAGGCCAAAAACTATAGAAAGACAGCAGGTGGAGGGGGGTGGGGGACAGGGACAGGGGCAGGAAAGAACAATTAGGTCAAAAAAGACAGACTACAAAATTCTAGATTATGTAAATTCTGATTAAAAAAAAAAAAGGACGTATCTTCTACATAGCTCCAAGGCTTAAACTGCCATTCTTAGTTTAAAAATGAACACAAACTTTCCTCCAACTAACCTTGTATATTGTCCTTCTTCAGGTCTAGCCGTTCAAGTAAGGGAATGAGGTAGGCACCGCTCTTGCCTGTTCCATTTTTTGCTCTAGCTAAAATATCCCTACCAGATAAAGCAATGGGAATGCTCTCCTCCTAAAAGAGACAAAACAATGCAAAATACTTATGAATAAAAACAGTACACAAGCACATTTTGCTCCAAAATACACTAAAAGATACTTCTTTTGGTATTGCTGTGAAGTTCTACATTGGCATTTTTTATATGAATAGCAGAGACCCAAGTAAATTAGCAAGACATGTCATTATCACTATCATTATAAACCCGTACTTATCAGAATGGTTCATAAATCAGAAAAACCAGCACCAATGATTCTCAGGAAAGACTATGTATTGTATTTTCCTACCAGGAGCTGCATGTAATAAGATAGAATTCGATCCCTCAGTAACTCATAGCACAAATTATTGTACGCTTTGGAATATTATGTGACCATCAGAAAGGAGGCTATGGAAACACTAAGATTCACAAGTGCGGTGATATATTAAACTTAAAAAAAGCTGAATATAAACATTATGTTTACCACAAAATTTGGGGGGGGAGCATATAAAGAAGCCCACAAGAAAATAAAATGGTAGCAGCAGAGGGAAAAAAAGACTATATACGCTATTTTGAGATGAGTATACTATTTGTGGTGAAAAATTATAGCTTGGACAATTTATCCCTGCACAAAACAGGAATAGGCTGGGGAATTTTAACCCCAGCTCCTATACAGCATTTATTTATATGGTACATAAATCTCTAATATCTGTGTCTTACTCTACTTTTCTGTCTTGAGATATTTTCTAGTAGGGGGTTAATTCTACTTCTGTTATCTCAATCTATGCTCATATCACTGAGGGTGACTTTTCATTTTCATATTTGTTTACTTTATGTGTAATTTGCAAATGCTAACATTTCTTTATCTACTTTTTCTTTTTGGAGACAAGAGTCTCACTCTGTCTCTCTGGATAGATTGCCATGGGGTCCTCATGGCTTACAGCAATCTCAAACTTTTGGGCTCAACACATCCTCTCTGCCTCAGCCTCCCAAGTAGCTGGGACTGTGGGCACTCACCACAATGCTCAGCTACTTTTTTTATTTTAGTAGAGAAAGAGTCTCTCTTTTGCTCAGACTGGTCTTGCCTTGGCCTCCCAGAGTGCTGGGATTACAGGTGTGAGCCACTAAGTTGGTTGCTAGTATTTATTAACTTAAAATTTCCCAGACAATAACAAAGGATTCTCAAAATGTTCTTAAATATACATATACAGAGAAAAATTAAAGTAAACAGGTATAAACAAGGAAAAAGCAGCACACTAGACATGCTCAGCTAAAAAAACCCTCTACAGACAAGTAACAGTACAACTTGGTCCCACAGACATTCATTACTCAAGGGTATTTAGGATATAACATGTTGGGAGAATATTTCATCCCAAAAGAACTGAAGTCTTAAACCTCGGAAAATTACTGTTAAGTCTGTATATAAATTTCTACCTAGAGGCAAATATTAAGTTTAAAAAAATACATTTTGCCACCCTAAATTTAACTTTATAGGCCACCTAGCTAGACAGTATTTGCCTTTCACCTCAAACTCTAAAACATAAAGATTTAATGACAACAATGCATTTCAGAGATAAGTAGCAACTATCAGAGGCCAGGTGATTCTTCAGATGATTCAAATTTTATACATTAGCTCCAAATAGAAAACAGTTCTAACAGAGACTCAAATTCAGACTTCTATTAAAAAGGACAAACAGATCTGCTGGTGTTAGGTGTTATGGTAAAGTATTGGGCCCTAACCCAAACTAATGAAAACACAAGCCTTGGTCATAAAAGATTAGAAAAGATAATGTCAACAGCTTAATATGAATAGCAGTGGCAGCAACAGCTACCACTTCTACCATTACATCAAGTATATGTACCTAGAAACTACTCTTTAGATTTTGGGGGAAAAAACCCCTGCTTTTCTTATAAGGCCCTCTCTTCCCCCTTTCATCTTAAAAAATAAAAACATTTAGGGTGGTGCCGTGGCTCAGTGAGTATGGCGCTGGCCCCATATACTGAGGGTGGCGGGTTCAAACCTGGCCCTGACCAAACTGCAACAACAAAAAAATAGCCGGGCGTGTGGCGGGCACTTGTAGTCCCAGCTACTTGGGAGACTGAGGCAAGAGAATTGCTTAAACCCAAGAGTTTGAGGTTGCTGTGAGCTATGTGATGTCACAGCACTCTACCAAGGGTGATAAAGTGAGACTGTCTCTACAAAAAAAAATAAAAACATTTAGGATTTTCCTGTTTAGATGAAAATTTTTTAGGTGTTCATTCATATACTATTTCAGGGCCTTCCCCAAATAAATTCCTAAAATTAATAAGTAGCTGTGCCCACTACAACACCTGGCTATTTTTAGAGACAGAGTCTCACTCTAGCTCAGGCTAGTCTCCAACTCCTGAACTCAGGCAATCCAACTGCCTCAGCCTCCCACCTGGCCCCTCAAGTTTTTGTATTATAAAAGTTATTAATTTGTGATTCTCATGCAATGGGGACAAAGTTAACTATAATTAAGTAAAAGAACTAAGCACATTCTGTACCTATAGAAGTACTATCATTCAACCCTTCTCACAAAACAAGAGAAAAACAGATGTAGCATCTTATTTGCCATGGTTCTGCTTTTGGTGGGTAAATTCCAAGCTAAGACTAAAAGAATAAAGAGTCTGATGTGGACATAAAACTAGCAGTCAAATATCTTAGCAAAAGAGTTAATTTTATTACTTACTTCTAATTAAAAGACTCAGAAAAGATATCAAAGAATTTAAAACCTAGTTTCTGGTTCTAGAGTCTCAAATTTCAAATGGAATTCAATATATTATTTCTTTATTAAAAAGCCAAACAATTTAATAATATACACCTAATACTTTTTATATATCTAAATTTGAAAGGTGACTGTCTACCTGTAAACATTATTTTTAAAATGTTAGAAATACTTTTAAAATCCTAGTTTTTCTTTAAATTCTTCCATATAATTCATAATAAAAGGAAAGACTTCCTTTCCTTTCAGCTTTAAAACTACAGAACGCATCATTAATTATCATCACTACCAAATTAAAGCACATGCCCTAGAGATGGTAGAGTGGTATTGTATTTGTGATAAGAACTTAGTGAATGGTTCTGTTTGCTCTGTAAAAATACCACATGCTCTTACCACATAGCAAAATATACCATGCCACTGTAAAACAGAATTCCCATACTAATATTTGTTGAGAAAGAAAGAACCAGAATCTTTAGTCTTAAAAAGAGGGGACATTTTAACAAGTCTTTCAAAAAGCTAAAATTATAATTCATTGAATTCCAAGTTGATACTGAAAAAATGAAAAATCCATTCATTCATCTTTTTTGCCTGGCTGTTAATTATTCAATAAATTGATAAAAATGTTTAATTAGTTTTTCAACTGGTAAAAAGAAATGTAATGGGATTTTTAATTTCTAAAACTAAAAAATTAGGCTTGGCGCCTACAGCTCAACAGCTAAGGTGCCAGTCACGTATACCAGAGCTGGCGGGTTCAAATCCAGCCTGGGCCTGCCAAATGACAATGACAACTACAACCAAAAAACAGCTGGGCATTGTGGTGGTGCCTGTAGTCCCAGCTACTTGGGAGGCTGAGGCAAGAGAATCGCTTTAAGCAGGAGTCTGAGGTTGCTGTGAGCTGTGACACCACAGCACTCTACCCAGGGTGACAGACAGCTATGAAACCCAAGAAGAAATCATGGGGAGCTGCCAGGGAGGAAAAAAAGGAGGAAGGAAACTAAAAACTGGTCAAAAAACTTAGTACTTAATTAGGCACTTACATATCTTATGATATTTACATTTTTTCAAGTTAGGTATTTTTTATTTTACAATTAGAGCCTCAAAAAGATTTGTTTTGCCCAAGGTCACAACACAAGAAATGCTAGACTCAGAATTTGAACTTACATCTACAAATTACAACAGTAGGCAAGAAGGTGCAGCAACTGGAACCCTTGTACACTGCTAGCGGGAATGTCTAGCCATAATGAAAAAGGGTCTTGTAGTTCCTTACAAGGTTAAACAAAAAACTAATATGAGCCAGCAATTCTAGGCAAATACCTAAGGAAAATAAAAACATCTCCACACAAAAACTTATACCTAAATATTCACAGCAACATTATTCCTAATAGCAAACAGTGTGAACAACCTAACTGTCCACCAAGTGATAAACAGATAAATCAAAAGTAAAAGAGCCATACAACAGAGTTATTATTTGGTAATAAAAAATGAAGTCCTGGCTCAGCGCCTATAGCTCAACTGGCTAAGGCACCAGCCACGTACACCTAAGATGGCAGGTTCGAATCCCCAGCCCGGACCCGCCAAACAACAATGACGGCTGCAACCAAAAAAATAGCCGGGCGTTGTGGCGGGCGCCTGTGGTCCC
>NW_003852503.1:5795957-5831446 GCF_000181295.1 Otolemur garnettii | reverse complement strand
AGGCTCTGTCTCAAAAAAAAAAAAAAAAAAAATGAAGTCCTAATACATGCTACAACATGGATGAACCTGGAAAACTTTATTCTGAGGCAAAGGAGCCAGTCACAAAAGACCACATATTGTATGATCCCATTTATATGAAATATCTAAAATAGACAAATCTATAGAGATAGAAAGTAGATTACCAGTTGCTTAAGACTGGTAGAAGAGAGTGGTGGACTGCTTAAATGGGTTTACCTTGTGGAGAAAATGTTCTAAAACTGACTGTGGAAATGGTTGCACAGCTCTAAATATATTAAAAATTATTGAACTATACACTTTGTATGTATGGATTATGTGGTACTGCCAGAAAAAAACAAAAAGAAAACCTAACCCTACTACTTAGGTTTGATATCTGCCATGTGAGGTCTCCAAGACCATATTCTACTATAAGATTTAGGGAGTGATCCAGCAGGTATCTGCTGTGTTTTGAATACCCTAGAATCCCTTTCCTAATAGCATCCAGCTTTCTTCAAAGGAATTGCATTCTTTCCTCCCTTGTCCCAATAGATTGAGTCTGCCAACTTTCTAAGCCAAGTGGTACACATGCAATCACGGCCAGGCCATCTGAATGTTCCCTTCAAAGAATCTGAACAGTCACAGTGCATCCATCATAGCATCCTAAGCCCTTTAGAGCTGCCTCAGTTTTTAGCCATTTGCAAGTGTTTTTCTCTAGCCCTCTCAATCTTGTGAACTCCTGACATTCTTCCAATAAATTCCCTTTTGTTTAAGTTGCCTACATACCAAAGAATGGCATGCTTTCCAATTTCCTAGTACTGAGAGGCATTTTATAAAAGTGTGGACCTACAAAAGCTCAAAATTGTGCTTCCCCCTTCTTACTTCCCAAAGCTGGATGGGCTTAATCTTAGTTTCAAGAAGAGGGAAGCCTGTGGTTACTTAATCTTAGTTCCAAGGCAGGAGGTAGCAATGGTAGTTACAGATTGCTCTCCACCCTTCACCCCTGCTCATCAGAAAAATAAATAGGAGATTGAAGATAGCAACTTTAAATAATATCTCTGATTTAAAACACACACCTCAGGCTGGGCATTCCCCTTAGCACTCTGGGGAATACAGTCTGATGGACTGTTTGAGTTCAGGAGTTTGAGACCAGCCTGAGCAGTTAGACCTGGTCTCCACTAAAAATAGAAAAATAGCCAGCTATTACCTCAATTTTACAGGTCAGCAATACAAGGCTTAGAGAGAGATCCAAAATAACCAACTTATGAAGGAGTCGAATTGGGACTCAACCTGGGCAGTTCCCTAGACCATGTTCACCTGAAGAGTAGGTTATCTTAATTTTATCAGAGCATTCTAAATAAGCACAGGCACTGTGATAATTACTAGAGATAATAGTTAAATAATATAGTCCTTACTTTTCACTCTAGTAGATCAAATGGATTAACATGAACTACACCAAAATGGATTCCTAGAAATTTCTTGTATCTACAGCTCAACTGCGATGATGCAAAGCCTTATCTTGACACTTTGTCCAGCCAAAAGTGTACTCTCACCTCTGGGCAATCACTACCCCAGTGTTCTCTTCTTAGAACATGGGTCACTTCTTCCAGATTGTTCCATCTTCCCAAATGGTTATATACAAATGCAATCCCAACTAAAAAGGTGTCCCATCATAGCATATTGAAATTACTTATAAAATTACCGTACCTTCCACCAAACTATAAGACAGGAACCTTATCTGTCTTGTTCATCGTAGAATCCCCTGTGGCTATAGTAGGTTACTTAGTACATATTTGCTCAATGAAAAAGAACTCAGTGATACCAGAAGGTTTGTTTTTACCATGGCTTGGATCCAACAGTTTCATCATATCTATTGTGTTATCAAACTGGCATATGTATGTGTATTTAAATATACATATGTATGTGTATATGCATACATAATGGATTTACTTCTTGCTCCTTCCACTGAAAGGGCCACATAGCCAAGTAGCAAAGACAGTACCCAATACCTGGGTTTTGGTCCCTAAAAGGAATCAGGGCTCATTCAATGCCAAGGCTGGGATAAGGTTAGGTGTAAGATAAGCCTAGAGCCGGGTGCAGTGGCTCATGCCTATAATCCCAGCACTTGGGGAGGCTGAGGAGGGTGGACTGCCTGAGCTCAGAGGTTGAAGACCAGCCTGAGCAAGAGACCTCATCTCTAAAAGTAGCAAGGTGTTGTGGCAAGGGCCTGTAGTCCCAATTACTTGGGAGACTAAAATAGAGAATTACTTGAGCCTAAGAGTTTGAGGTTGCTGTGAGCTATGACACCATGGCACTCTACCAAGACTGACAAAGTAAGACTGTCTCCAAAAAAAAAAAAAAAAAGGAAAGAAAGAAAGAAAGGCTTGGTGCCCACTACATGCACCAAGCACCAAGGCTGACAGGTTCAAAACCCGGCCCAGGCCTGCTAAACAATGACAACTGCAAGAAAAAAAATAGCTGGGCATTGTGGCAGGGGCGCCTGTGGTCCCAGCTACTTGGGAGGCTGAGGCAGGACAATCCCTTAAGCCCAAGAATTTGAGGGTAACATAGTGAAACTCTGTCTCAAAACAAACAAAAAAATCCATTAAGTTCATTCTTATACTACATGTTAGATAATAAGGAGGGGGTAATGAACGCTCTTCTTCATAAGGGCCAAATGAAGATGAAATGCTAGAGTTGGAAATACATCATAATCCATCAGAGTAATGAGATCAAGCAAAAATCATCAATGGGGGCTTAAAATTAAGGTAAAATTTTGATGAAGAGGAGGATATTTACATGGTCTTAAAATGCTCCTCAGACTGCTTATCAGTTACAAGACAGGTGGGAAAAAGCAGTAATTATACAGATAAATCAGACAACACCTTAATAGGGTAATCAAAATTAGTATCACCATTGAGGAATAAAGGACCTTCAAATGTGATACTCTGAGAAGGCTATAATGTAACTTTTGTACTATTATGTCCAAGAAACACAATTTGAAAGTAAGTATTTGGGAATGTCAGACAAACCCAAAATGAGCAAAATGAGAGGAAAAAGGAAGTTATATTTTTAATATGTCAATCACACAAAAAGACTAGGGAAATAGTCATCATTAAAAGTTTAAGAGATACACACCGAAAAATTTAGAAATCAAAAGCCATAATTTTGTAATTTATTCTTAAAAAGGTTCAGAAAAATACTATGTATACATGAAAGAGAAATGCTGGTTCATTATACCACCCTTCACAGAGCAAAAAATATGTAATATCTGACATACAAACTTATATATAAAAAGGGTAAACATACCTGAATAGGAGATGGCTTTTCCCAGCCCATTTCAAAAATTCCCATTAATAACTCCCGTTTCAAACAGTAATCTTCAAACTCATTGCCTTTTGTGGAGGTCACATCCTACTCAAACAAAACAAAGAATAAAACATAGTAGTTAGCAAGCCCAACAAAATTTGCCTGAGACACTTTGATTCTTTACCTACTCAACCTTAATATACGTGGGTCTCTTAAGTTTTGAGACAGATTGTGTTACGGTCTATTATTTCACTTTCAAGAAACACAGTTGAAAGCATCCTTTCTGATTCACCTATGCAAGTTTCAACTTGTTCAGCTTATTGGTATTGCTAGGAGTGCTTCGTTTGTTTCCATGTTGAATTTATGTTTTCTTGATTTTTGAGTATCTTAAAACTTTTGTAATGACCCACAGTATAGATTACTTGTTTTAATGTGTATTTCAACTTTTCCTGAAGATTAACAATAACCACTTCCCTTCAACACACACAAGCCATTTAAAAAACTTTGAGAAAGGCCATCCTATGTTCAGTCTTCTAAGGTCTGGTGAAATAGTCATTTCTACAAAAGTATCATGTCATGAATTACGTAAAGTCAAACCCTAGCTCTACCACTCATCAGCTACAAATATCCTTGGCTAAATCAGTATTTCTCAGGCTAAGCATTACTAACATTTTGGACTAGAACATTAACCAAAATGTCTATAGCTAAATGTCTCTGGAGGACAAAATCATCCCTGGCCGAATTTCTCTGAACTTTGATTTTCTCATCCATAAAATGAGGATTATGCCTAGTTGGGAGCAAAAGAAACTGAGGAAATGTCTAAAAATCATTATAGATGTCCATAAATTAGATAAAATGTATGCATACACATATAAAACATTTTTAATATATGCACACTTATTACATTATATAATTCTATCAAAGAAGGGAGGAAAATTCTGGCAGTCTAAGATATATGACCTATATAATTTCAACAACTTTAAGAGTAAACACACAGTATTTACATTTCAAAATTAAAAGTTATTACAAGTAACTACAGCTGACCACTGAATTGTGTACATCTACCTATATGCAGATTTTTTAAAATAAATACAAAAAGTCATCCAAGTCTATGGATTTGGCATCCAAAACCAAATCAAAGGATAGAGAATATAGTACCGGCAGGATGCAAAACCAGGAAGATACAGAAGGCCAACTTTTTCTGCTTTGGTGGGTTCAGCAGGACAAACTTGGGGATTTGAATATACAAGGATACTCTTAGTATCTGCAAGGAGAGGGAGTGGAGGAAAGTCCTGGAACCAATTCTCTGCAGATACTGAGAGATGACTGCTTCACTTTGAGAGTTTCCCCACTTTTATTCCACTTGAATTATACAACCAGCTTACCGAAGTTTTGATTCTTAGATCCTTTGGAGGGAGTTTTAAAGTCTTTTTCCAGTCATCACCAGGTCTAGAGAGAATATAGTAAATCTGAAGTATTTCAAGTATTCATTACATTCTACTTAACAATACAAAGATGATTTATCTCACAGTAAGTTTAATATATTGCCATTTACTTAAGAGTATAGTTAACAAGACAGTTAAACAACTTTATTTTTTGGAGACATCACTGTTGCCCTGGGTAGGGGGAGTGCTGTAGCATCATAGTTCACAGCAACCTCAGTCTCTTGGGCTCAAGCAATTCTCTCGCCTCAGCCTTCCAAGTAGCTGGGACTATAGGCACCCACCACAACGCCTGGCTATTTTTAGAGATGGGGGTCTCACTCTAGCTCAGGCTGGTCTCAAATTTGTAAGCTCAGGCAGTCCACCTGCGTAGGCCTCCCAGAATGTTGGGATTACAGGCATGAGCCACTGTCTGCCTGGCCAGACAGTTAAACAACTTTAAACTCAAATAGTATAATCTAGGAAGGATCAAAAACCAAAACCAGAAAGGATTAAAAGCATCCATACCTTTAACAGAAGCAGGGTAGTAAACAGTGCAACTGATATAAAAACATGTCTTGTTTGACTGACAGTGGTCCTTTAAGTCAGTCATCAACATTTAAATATCAGATTTCACATAAAAATTCAGATTCTGGGGCAGTGCCTATAGCTCAGTGTGTAGGGCACGGGTTCAAGCCTGGCCCCAGCCAAACTACAACAACAAAAAAATAGCTGGGCATTGTGGCAGGCGCCTGTAATCCCAGCTACTTGGAAGGCTTAAGCCAGAGAATTGCCTAAGCCCAGGAGTTGGAGCTTTTTGTGAACTGTGATGCCACAGCACTCTACCGAGGGCAATAAAGTAAGACGCTGTCTCTTAAAACAAACAAAAAAAAAATCAGATCTGTCTTCTCCTGAAAACCTGGGAGCTTTATCAATACTATTCCAAATTTCTGCGTGGCAACAGCATGGTAGAGGCTTAGTAATTAAGAGCTTAAAATCAAGCAGCTGCCCCCTTTAAGCAGGCCAAGTACCCTCTAATTTGGCATAGTCCTCTGCAGGCATTTGAGTTTGTAACTTCGAATGGCTAGTTAAAACCATGGGCCCTGGAATTTCAGACCTGAGTTCAAGCCCCAACTCAGCCACTACTTATTAATTCTGTAAATTGCACCAGCTATTTTTCTAAGCCTCTATTCTCTCATATGTAAAATAAGTTAATTATATCAAATATTTATGTAAGGCACTCAGCACAGTGCCTTGCAAAATTAACTCAACATTAGTTGTTAAGGAACCTCTTTCTCTAAATCTTTCTTACTGGAGATGCTTGAAACCATGAAAGAATAAAAACAAGGAAAATATTAATTTCTCAACGAGGGAAGGGAAGCAGAAAAATAAACTTTTCTTTCTCATCAGGTAAAAACAAACAGTAAATACTCAAAGCGCCTAATTAAATAAAAATCAATGGGAAACATTTGTAGACAATGCTTTCAACTATGTTATCTTTAAAAATGAGTCTTCAATGATTTCAGTATACTCTTTTTATATAATCTGAGTCTCTAAAATATTTCATAGGCTTCATTTCAAATGCTCACAGCACTTATTTTACTTAAAGCTAGGTTCCACATAAAGCAAATATTCTAACACTGTTAACTCTTTGCTACCAATTTCAAGGCTACTAAAAGCCTTTCATCTCAACCTAAATCATCAAGTTTCTCATCAAAAATGTCAGTTCAACATCCCAGGTCAGCTTGCCACACTTTAAAATATAAACCTGCCCACGAGGAATTATAATAAAGTGAAAAAACTATTTAAAACGAAGACGGTGATAAGAGATGAGCATTAGAAGATTTCTGAGATGGTTTGAAGGGATCTAGACAGTTTCATGGAAGAATGGCACTTAAACTGAGATCTAAAGAACTGACAAATGAAAAGAAAGAATCCTAGGAAAAGCAAAAATCAGAATTATTTTAAACAGCAAATACTCTTACAATGAAGTAACACAGCTTTATATATTTCTATTCTTAAGAATTAAAAATACACTGCCAACTTGTTAGACTGAAAAAAAAAAAATTAAAAGCCACCCAATTTTGGTAGTCTATTTTTGCCAAGAAAAACTATGGTTTAAAAAATATCTTTCATTTCTATACCAATTAAAGCATTCACCTTAAAAGTAACAGAATATGGGCTCGGCGCCTATAGCTCAACCGGCTAAGGTGCCAGCCACGTACACCTAAGGTGGCGGGTTCGAATCCCCAGCCCGGACCCGCCAAACAACAATGACGGCTACAACCAAAAAATAGCCAGGCGTTGTGGCGGGCGCCTGTGGTCCCAGCTACTTGGGAGGCGGAGGCAGGAGACTCGCTTGAGCCCAGGAGTTGGAGGTTGCTGTGAGCTGTAATGCCATGGCACTCTACCCAGGGGGACAGCTTGAGGCTCTGTCTCAAAAAAAAAAAAAAAAAGTAACAGAATATGCACTGCCAATTTTCCCAGTGACCAAACCAATTGTTAGGAATCTACTTCCTACGGGTCCCTACTGAACAGCAGTCCTCCTCTACATACTCTGGCAGCTTGTAAGGGCTGTTTTTCTCTAGGAAATGAAAAGATCTAAGTTGTAATAACAATGCTTTGGTTTACTGAAGTGTATATTTTATCTTAGAAAAATTTCTAGAGGTTAAATCATTTTATTTATTTATTTTCTGAGCCAGAGCCTCAAGCTGTCCCCCTGGGTAGAGTGCCCGTGGCCTCACAGCTCACAGCAACCTCTAACTCCTGGGCTCAAGCGAGTCTCCTGCCTCAGCCTCCCAAGTAGCTGGGACCACAGGCGCCCACCACAACGCCTGGCTATTTTTTTTGGTTGCAGCCCTCATTGTTTGGCGTGCCCGGGGCTGGATTCGAACCCGCCACCTCAGGTATATGTGGCTGGTGCCTTAGCCACTTGAGCCACACTCGCCGAGCTGGTTAAATCATTTTATACGGCTAGTTCTTAACAAAAGCCAAACCTTAACTGGGATTAAGAGTCGCAAATGATAACGTCCTATGTGTGAACCTTTAGTGACAGTTACCATTCAAATACTGTAATTTAAAGTATCTACTTAAAAGATGGCAGACAACCTACAAACTTCCAGCTTCAAAAAACACGTATCCTGGCTCAGCGCCCACAGCACAGTGGTTACAGCACCAGCCAAACACCGACATAGGCAGGTTCAAACCTGGCCTGAGCCAGCTAAACAACAATGACAATTACAGTAACAACAAAAAATAACTAAGTGTTGTGGTGGGTGCCTATAGTCCCAGGTACTTAGGAGGCTGAGGCAAGAGAATCGCTTAAGCCCAAGAGTTTGAAGTTGCTGTGAGCTGTGACACTACAGCACTCTACCGAAGACTACATAGTGAGACTGTCTCAAAAAAAAAAAAAAAAAAAAAATTATCCTGTAGCAAGAGGAGACTTAAATTTTAGAATTAACAAAAGACTGGGATTATTCAGAAATATGTCTTAAGAGTTCAAGATTGTGAGTTCCCTGTGATTTACTTTGGGTATAAAATGAGGAAAAAGCTTTTAATGAAAAGTAAAAAAGCCAATTTCCATAAACTAAAAAAAGTCATGGGTAAATTTTCTATGAGTGAACATGCTTGGAGTTTAGAATAAATACTACACTGCACAAGTCTTTAACTGTTATTTAAGACAGAGTAACGTACAGTTTTAACAGTAAGAAAAACTACATTGATAAAAATAACCCAATCATTTTATTAATGTACATATAACACATACATAACAAGATTAGCTAGTAACTTCTACAGTGAACTAATTACAAAAGGCAGAAATGTCTTAAAAAATAATCTAGAGAAAACTGATATATATCATCTGTGCCTATGTTCATTAATTGCACTATAGCCAGAAACACATTAGTCGACGGCAAATATCTACTGGCCATAAAACAAAGTCATCTGTCCTCTATTTGCAATCAAAATGGTTAAATTAAGGTATACATAAAATAGTCACTAACAAAGTAATAATAATCATCTCCTTGGTTTCCCAAATGTGTTTATTATTTATTCTAACACTTACTTAATAGTGGTGGTCATACTCTGTGCTTGCTGCTGAGTGCCATTATTGATTGTGTTGGTGTTTTTCAGCTGGTTCATCTGTTGCTGTGTCTGTGTGCCCCCTCCTCCGGGGCCACCACTGGGTTTCACAGGGCCCCTCAGCTGACCATTTTGACTGGACAGACCCATTATAACAGGGTTCTCTGTTCTGGCCGTGCTCATGCTGTGTTAACTGCAAAGGTGTCTCTTTCAAACTTCAGAACTTTTCAAAGTCAGTAGAGAAACTGTAATAACAGTTTATTAGGCTCTCCAAAACGAAGAGATAAATATAAGTCTTGCTCAATATATGAGTCCTTTATTGCAATGCAGGCAAGCACCTGTAAGTCTGTGAACGGTAAGCAGCAGTAACTTGCTCTCATGCACCGAATCAACTTTTTATTTTTAAAAAGCCCTCTAACAAGCTTGAATTATATCTGAATTCACTCACTTCAATCTGAAACAAACAAACAAGAAAACAAATTAGCAAATACAAGAGAAAAATGTTTTTGTTTCCCCAATAAAAGAATCCTTTTAGAAGAACTCTCATCTTTTAAATTAAACAACTTGGGAAAAAAAAAATCAATACACCTACACTTAGACCTAATCAGAAGCCAAGCTAGGAAAGATTCAATGAACTGCTTCAAAAAGCAAACCTACACAGAGAAAAAGCTCAAACATTTAAAACTGTCAGTTCAAAGCAGCCCAGGGATTAGGCAAAAAAATACTAAGACTAAATTAGAATTAACTGCCAAATGACAATCTCTTTTTTCCTTCAGTTTCCTTTCTAATGAATTCTCTAGAAGTCTCTGACATGTCTAAAAGTCAACGATTCATTATACAGAATTCCATTACAACACAGTAAGTATCACATAATTTATTTAAAGTAAACATAAACTTGAACAAGACAATTCATTAATTTTGTTTTCCATTTTTGGCTGCAACTGAGTCCTTGAAGAGTTAAGTGAGCTTTGACTTGAACTTAATACTTTCAGAACAAAAAACACTTTTGTGCCCTTATAAATTACAAATATGAAAGCTAAACTTTATGAAGAAAAACTTATTTTCCCTTTTCTCTTTCTCTTGTCCTTCAAACAATAAATGAAGCAGTCAAGGGATATGGACACACCCACGTTAGCCACGTAGATATTTAGCTACCCTTCAATAGAATACTTTCTCAAAAAGTGCGTCCTAATTTAAAAGAGCATTTGTTTAAAAAAAGGAAATTTCCTGTGTTTAAAAAAATCCGTGAAAGACTAAACACACAAGTAGCTTTTAATAAAACTTTCCAAAAAACCGAAAGTATTGAATGTAATATATACTTAACTGGTTGACCTCCATTTTAAAATTGTGACCTAAATGGAAATCTTATTTTAAAATTTAGTAAGTAAAAATTTAATATATAAACTCGAGGAAACAAAGCCCCACTGCTTGCTTATTTTTAAAATCCCTTACATATCCTACTAAAATAACTTATTGGTGCTCATTATTTTTGCCATACAAATCAGCATCTCAAAATTTCAAAATCAAAAGACATCTCAAAATTACAAAATGCTTATGTTTTCTTAAAAAAAAAAGAACTGAACAAGTTGCTCACAAGCAAACCCTAATTATCACATACACAAAACTGTTTGTTTTTAAGTCTTCCTGAATCTGACTGACCTCTTAAACAGATACGGCCAACAGCTACTTTCCTGTATTGACAGGTTTATATCATGATCAACGATTTCACCGAGTTCACACGGGGAGAATTATCTGCTTGCAAACCACTAAGAGGATAAAAAGTGCAACCTCTAAAGACTGAACGATATCATCGTTTCTGTCCGGCGTGCACAGTAAGGCCTTCTCCGTAAACCCTATGTGCTAACTGCTCCCCTTCTTAAACTGAAACCTGCACTGCAGCTTTATGTCTCAGATAAGGAAATATTCCTCCTACTCCTTCCCAATTTAGGTTTGCAAGTTATATTTCTACACTTCAAAAAAAAAAAAAAAAAACCCCACTAAGAAACGTAGTTGGGAGGAGCCCCTGGCAGAGTTAATTACGGCAGGCACTTCCCAGATCGTAGTTAGCAATTGACAGTTTCACACCCAAAACAGTCTCGTCATCGCCGACAAGAGCTTTTGTTTGCAAATGCAGCGCAGTTTCTCTAAGCTTAGGCTGCAAGTTGGAGTTGCCAGGGTTTTATTCTGATGGGAAAAAGGGACCATGAAACAGAAAAGAGAGTGAGTGATAAAGACGACAAGCTAATGACTGGAGTTCAGTCTTTGCAGGGCAATAATTCACCCCCTACCCGACCCCACCACCACACACTCAAGTCAGCTCCCTCTGACCATAAACACAAAAGGGCTGGGGCCCAGCAAACCTATCTGCGCAACGAGAGCCGGGGACCAGGTCTGCCGGTGGGAAACAATAGGGACTCCCCCTATAAGGCCCCAAAGGGACTCCCCCCGAACCCAGAAAGCCCCTCGGTTCCTCCACCAGTTGGGGACTCCCGAAACACCCTCTCGTTATCTGCCTACTGCAGCTGCCGGCCCTCTCCCGAACCGACCCTCCAATATCCCTGCCGCCCCCTATAGGGCCGCCTCGTACCCTATAACCTCCACCATCACCCCTTCAGTCTTTGCTGCCTCCTTTGACCCCCTATTTTCCCATCTTCTATAAAGCGCCTCCACCTGGTCTGCTCCTTCTCCCGACCCCGCCGCGCACCACATTCCTATATTCGGCTCCGCTTAGACGCCCGTACCCCACACAGCTGCCGCTCGCCTTCTTCCCCAGGCCCAGCCAGGCCGCAGGCCTCCGCCCCGGGGAGACCCCCGCGCCGGCCCGAGGGGCTCCCCGCCGCCCCCACGGCAACGCCGACCTCGACCCCACCACCTCACCCCACGCCCCGCGACTCAGGCCCGACTCCTACCACCGAGGCCACTCCCGCTCGGCACCTCGGTCCTTTATTGTTGACTCGAAGCTCCCAAAATGGCGGCGGCTCCTTCCTCCTCGGAAACCTCCGCCCGCCCCCACCCGGCCCCCTGGCTGCGGCCGCCTCCCACCCCCACCCCGCCCCGCTCCGGGGGCCCCGCCGCCCGGCCGCTCGCGCCGCCGGCTCCCGGGGCTGTCCAGCCCTACCTCCTCCGCTGCCCGCTCTCGTGGCGCCGCCGAAGTCGCCGCCGGGCTGAGCTAACTCGATTCCTCTCCCCCCGCCCCCCCTTGCCCGTCCGCCGCCTCCTCCCTCTTTCTCTGCCTCTCCGCATGGCGGCGGCCGCGGCTCCTCCTCCACTCAAGATGGCGAGAGCTCGTCCGCCGCCGCTGCGCCCGCCCGGCGTCACGGCCTCCCCTGCTTGGCCGCGGACCCCCCGAAGGAGAAAATGGAGGGCTGACGAAAGGAAATTTCAAGGGGCAAATATGGGCTCCTTTCTGAAGGGACAGGGGGGCTGCTTTTCCCTAAACCGAGAAACGATGGAGGAATGGGGGCTGGCTAGAGTCGCCCGGTCTTCGCCCCTCCAAAGTGAAAGTCGGGGGTTGAGACCAGAGGAGGAGCGATCTATTTATTCCCGACCGAGGACACGTTCTGACAACTGCCTGGGCCAGCAGCTGCTCGGGGACAGGAAGCTGACCTGACTTCTCCCGCGGGCCAGGGAGGCTGCTGCTGGGCCGAGGGGGCCGCATCCGAGCCCCTCGAGTCGCGCCTCCATCCAGGAACGCGCGGAACTAGTGGCCCCGGGACGTCGGCGCGCGTCTGTGTGCGGGGGCCGGAAGGGGACCAGGCGGGGACCGCGGGCGCGCGGGGAGGGAAAGAGGGAGGACACCAGTGGGGGAAGGGGTGCTGCGGGGGGGTCTGTGAGGGCGCGCCTGGGGGGGACCTGAGGGGAAGGGGATTGGAATGTGATGGGGTGTAGGGAGGAGGGCCCAGGCTATACTGGTGGCCCGAGGGAACTGCTCCAGAGCGCTGAGGGCTGGGGGTGCCGCACCGGCGGAGCCGGGATGTTGCAGGGTATCTAGCGGGGAGTAAGGTATAGGAGAGATGAGAACCCGCTGTGAGGGCGAGGGTCGGGGACGCCCGGGCGCCCCTCCTGTCCCCAAGAAGCCAATAAAGGAGGCGGAGGAGACCGGGCCCGCCCCTAAGGGGTTAAGCTGCTGAGGACTCGTTCAGTTGTAATGGAAATGGGCGTTGTGTAACGAAATGGGGAACCAGAAGGCCGAGGGTAGTTCTCCTGCCTGACCCTTGCTGTGAAGCTAGGCATCTGTTCCCGTAAATACTTTTCAGATCCTAAGACAGAATTCTGTTTACCCTTAACAGAAACAGAGCTGCTGTCTCGTTCCAAGTAAAACAAAAATTAGGAGTTAAAAGTTAAGTGTGTCAAGGGAAAATAAAAACCTGGGTCTCACCTAGCTGAGACACTAAATATATAAGAGGCAGTGGCCAAACCTATGTGACAAGAGAGCTCCTACTCGTGACCTCTGCAGCATTCAGCCCAAATGCTGAAGACTTGGTTGGTAACTGGCAGCTTCCTTGTTTTTTGCCGCTGCTTCCAGCTCCTGACCAATCAGAGAAAGCCAAATAGGCTCCCCAAGCCAATCACATAAGACACCTTGCCTCTAGTTAGCCCTTCTCCAGCTTCCTGCCGCCAACAAGCTCCAATCAGGGCAGACCTGAAGTTTCCCCTTTTTTTCACCATAAAGCATTTCCACTCCCCTGCCTCTAAGTCTCTAGCAAACCAAATGATGGATGGTGGCTGACTCCCTTACTATAGCAAACTCTGAGTAAATGGCCTATTCTCACTTGATGATCTGTTTATTTCTACACAGGCAATGGGAAGTTGGTGAATAGTGAAAAGATAATTCTTGAGGGTTTTTTTTTTTGTAGTTTCTAGCTTTTTCCTTTATTTTTGAGATTCAATCGACGGTTCTCTTAAATTTTTTAAAATTAAGTTAGTAACCTAGCATTTCCCATCCAGATTTTATTTCACTCATTTTTTTACTTAAAATTTATTATGGGTTATTAATAGTTGTATATCTCACTTACATTTAAAAACACCTCCTTAAGTGAGGAAATAGCCCTGCACCTGTGGCCATTCTAGAGCGAAGGTAGTTAAGTGTTTTGTTTTGTTTTTTAAGAGACAGAGTCTCACTTTGTCACCCTCTGTAGAGTGCGATGGTGTCACAGCTCACAGCAACCTCCAGCTCTTGGGCTTAAGTGATTCTCTTGCCTCAGCCTCCCTAGTAGCTGGGACTACAGGTGCCCGCCACAACACCTGGCTGTTTTTTGTTTGGCTGGGGCTGGGTTTGAACTCACCACCCTTGGTATATGGGGCCAGTGCCCTACTCACTGAGCCACAGATGCCGCTTGGCTAAGTGGTTTTTTAATAGGATGATCATGTATGAGACCTTATTTGCCCCCACGATCTTTCCAAACAGCAGGAATGTGAAGAAGGGGGCTCAAAAAGTAAGTGGGAGGAAGAGGAGTCTAATGATTTGAAACAGGCCACTTCCTAGACCATTTAAGAAATGAGACCAAGGGCTTGGCACTCGCAGTACAGTGGTTACAGTGCCAGCCACATACCCTAAGACTGGCAGGTTCAAAACTGGTCTGGGTCAACTAAACAACAAGGACAACTGCAAAAAAAATAGCTGGGTGTTGTGGCGGGCACCTGTAGTCTCAGCTACTTGGGAAGCTGAGGCAAGAGAATTGCTTAAGCCCAAGAGTTTTGAGGTTGCTGCAAGCTGTGACGCCTGGGCACTCTACTGAGGGTGACATAGTGAGACTCTGTATCAAAAAAAGAAAAAAAAGGAATGAGACCAAAGAAAGGAAAGGGGTTCTTACCCATAAATAAACTAACATTCTAAAGGAGCCTGCCTGGTTGACGTCATGACAAAAAAACAAAAGCAAGGAGGCAGCCAAAAGGAGTGCATGAAGTAGGTGCCCCTTCTCACCGGGAATCTTTCTAGGGCTAAAACCTTTAAAGATTGTGCATAATGTTCTTTTAATAAAATCAAATGCCCTTGGAACTCACTTATGTCAGCCCGTCTCAGTTTTCTGGTGACAAATGTAGGTGGTTTCAAACCTTTGGATCTGTTCTGAACCATTTTAGTGGTTGATAGGTCCAGTCTAACTACTGCAATGCATTTTTTTCTCCCTAGTTCAAACAGATTAGTAAGAATCATACTAAATATGCCGCTTTAGGAATACAGTTATTTGCTTATGCAAATGGTATCCTTATAGCTATAAAATTATGTATTTAAGTATTATATAAATTCAATACTTTGGACTTTTAATATTGAGTGTAATAGTTATGGGTGATTTGTAGTAAATATAGTTTCTGAAAGGTGTGTTATCCCCAGTGAGGTCACCTATTAATTTTATTAAAGAGTTTCCTAAAATGTATTGGCCATTTTTATGTTGTTTTTAATCACCCTCACTTCATCTCCCCCATAATTCTCCATCCCACTTTTTGGACTTTGAACTTCAAAGTTGTTACCTAAAGTGTTAGGCCCTTGGCCTGGCCTAGTGGCTCATGCCTGTAATCCTAGTACTCTGAGAGTCCAAGATGGGTGGATTGCTTGAGCTTAGGAGTTCTAGACTAGCCTGAGCAAGAGCTAGACCTCTTCTCCAAAAATAACCAGGAGTTGTGGGGGGAGCCTGAAGTCCCAACTACTCAGGAGGCTGAGGCAAGAGGATTGCTTGATCCCAAGAGTTTGAGATTACTGTGAGCTATGATGACGCCATGGCACTCTGCCCAAGGGCGACAAAGTGAGACTTTGTCTCCAAAAAATAAATAAATAAATACTTTCAGCTCCTAGGGAATCTGTAGGAGGGACATTTTAAAAAAAGAAAAAGATTCACAACTGGATTGGAGGCTTTAATGTCAGTATAAAACACAACAGTATTTTGTTTATTTATTTATAGAATAAGATAGGACTAAAATTGCTATCTGGAATTCAATCACAGTAAGGGGTCATCTCAGTAAATGTTATTGCCAGTCTCATGTCCTGACCCGTTTACTTACTGAAAAATAACGACAAGGAAATAAAAAAAATCACAGGTTAACTTATCCTTGCTTTTATTTTTAACTTCAGTTAAAAATGTTTAGAATCTACAATTATAAATAATTTGCAACTGGAATATGTAGATCTATGATAATATCTTAATCACCAAAATGTTTTAACATCCCAAAATGGATTTCACAGTTTTAACATTCTTTTTTCTTTTAAAGAAACATAATTGTTTAACTCAAATTACCGGCAAATGTGTTCATTGCCTGAGAGAAAAAAGTTCTACCCATACCATATCCTCAATAAAATGATTATATCACACCTGGCTAAGCTTTAAAGTATGGTATTTTCCTTCTTTTAACTGATTTTCAGTTTACTATTTTGATTTTCTGAAAGAAGGTTCTACATACAAAGTTCTTTTCCAAGTACGCTTGAGCAACATCTGGTAGTCACTAATCAGACTAACAGCTAACGAGCCCAAGGACCCACGTCCTGTTCTCTTTGGACTTCATAGCAAGTAAAAATTGCCTTTTCCGTTTATGCACCTGAAGAAAGGGAAGCAGTTATCAGTCACCAATGGCCTAGGGCAGAGATCCTCAGAGAGGTATGCTTGCTATATGGAAGTTAATGTATAGTAAGCAGGTGTCTTTAATCATCAAGAGATCACATCAGGCACATTTCGATGTAATAAATGTTCCACTCCCAGAGTAAACTCAAGCTGAAAAGGAGGAAAGCAATAGTATAAACGAGGAAGGAAGTGGGTAGGTTAAACACGTTTTCCCCAAACTGTCAGGTTTAGTTTGCAGAATTTATATTCCCTTTCACAGCTAACATCTTCCCATTCCCAGGGCACCACAACCAGCTCGCTCCCTCAGCTCACCAGCTGTCTTTCAACCTCATCAGGACTCAGCTTTGTGTTCTGGTCATCACCCAAGAATTGTAGCTATTCATTTTGCTCTTCAATTTTCCAAAGATTACTGTGCACCAGCAATTTCAATTTGTTTATTAATTTGAAAATAATGTGTGGCTGAGAAGACACTGAAATCTGGAAACGAGTTCTTTAAAGCATAAAGAACATTGGTCTGTTTAGATCAAGAAAGAACTAATGGGCTTGGCACCCGTAGCTCAGTGGTTAGGGCACCGGCCACATACACCCGGGCTGGCGGGTTCAGGCCCAGGCCTGCTAAACAACAGTGACAATTACAACAACAAAAAAATAGCCAGGGTTCGGCAATCATAGCACAGTGGTTACCACGCCAGCCACATACACCGAAGCTGGCGGGTTCTAACTCCCCCGGAGCCAGCTAAACAATAATGACAACTACAACAAAAAATAGCCTGGCATTGTGGCGGGCACCTGTAGTCCCAGCTACTTGGGAGGCTGAGGCAAGAGAAATGCTTAAGCCCAAGAGTTTGAGGATTTTGTGAGCTGTGACGCCACGGCACTCTACCCAGGGGGACAAAGTAAGACTCTGTCTCAAAAAAAAAAAAAAAAAAATAGCCAGACATGGTGATGGGCGCCTTAGTCACAGCTACTTGGGAGGCTGAGGCAAGAGAAACGCTAAAGCCCAAGAGTTTGAGGTTGCTGTGAGCTGTGACACCAAGGGCAACATAGTAAGATTCTGTCTCAAAAAAAGAAAGAAAGAACTAATGCTGTCTTCATCTAAGATGCCTTCCTCCCTTGGGTACTTCCTGAGTTAGTTCAGGGGCAGATACTGACAAATAACATTGAGGGCGTCCACAGCTGGCAATCTGATTGACTTGCCATGGTTTTGGAATGTATAACATGCCCCCTTTGTACCTAAGACCCTGTAACAAGATTCTATTTGTTTGTTTGTTTGTTGAGAAAGGAGTTGCCTCTGTCTTCCAGCCTAGAGTGCATCATAGTGACATCATCATAGCTCATTGCGACCTCAAACTCCTGGGCTCAAGCAATCCTCCTGCCTCAGTCTCCTGACTAGATGGGAATATAGGTATGCACTATTCTGCCCAGGTAATTTTTCTATTTTCAGTAGAGACGAGAGTCTCACTATGTTGCTCAGGCATGTCCTAAACTCAGCCTCAAATGATCCTCCTGTCTTAGCCTCCAAAAGTGCTGGGATTACAGACGTGAGCCACTGTGCCCATTGAGATTCTATTTCTGAATAATCTTTGCAGGAGTAGCAGTAGAAGCCTTAGCAATCATGAGACGTACCCAGCCGTGGTTTCCCACTGCTAGTCAATCTGCAGAGCCTTTTATTTGTCCTGGAAAATAGAACTGTGAACATAGGTTTTAGCCCTAGGAAGGTAATTTACAGTTAAAGAGTAGACAACGTCTTCTGTCCAGAGTGCCATGGTTGGTTTAAGTAACATTGGTGGCTATCAGGACAGGACAAGAAACGAAAAGAGAGAAAAGTATTCCAGTGCAGAGATCTCCTTACTGACTCTCCTAGCTCTATCTGCCTGATGAATTTTAAAGACTATTTTTTTGTCATGCCTTTTCCACCCTAAACAACTTCCCAGTTTCTCTTTGGCGCATCAAGTCTGTACTCAATGGACAGATAGAGACTGTGAATCTGCCTACCTAATCTGATTTCCTGCTCTTCCTCCCCCGACCTACATTAGCTGTTATTGTTTCCTAATAGGAGACCTGCCCTTGTATCTCATTGTAACTTGTAGTTAGAAACTCATTTCCTTTTCTCAAGGTCTATCTAAATCCCTTTCTAAACCCCAGTTAAAGTACCACAAACCCCCATCCTCCCACTTTCCAGCTCCTTTGCTCCTGGCCAAGTTCAGGCTCTGAAATCAGATCTGAGTTCATCATCCCAATTCTGCCACTTATCAACTCCATAAATTTGGAGAAGTTTCTTAACTTCTGAGCCTCAATTTCTCCATTTACAAAATGGGGATAATAGGAGTTGTATGAGGGCAAATGAGAATTTGTATAAAACACTTATTTTAGGCTCAGCGCCTGTAGCACAGTGGTTACAGCACCAGCCACATGCACGAAGTCTGGTGGGTTCAAGTCCAGCACGGGCCAGCTAAACCACAATGACAACTGCAACAAGAAAATAGCCAGACATTGTGGTAGGCGCCTATAATCCCAACTACTCAGGAGGCTGAGGCAAGAGTATTGCTTAAGCCTAAGAGTTTGAGATTGTGACACCACAGCACTCTACCGAGGGTGACATAGTGACACTCAGTATAAAAAAAAACAAAACAACACTTATTTTAGTAGTTGGCAGATTGCACTCAAAAAATTAGTTGATATTGCTATTGCTACTTTATTGATTTTTGTTTGAACTTCTTATTCTGTCAGATGATAGCCTGTGGTTGGCCAATTCAATTCTATTTCCCTAACCTCTATTGCAGTGATTTTCAACTGGTATGCCATGAGAGGATCTTAGGTGTGCTGTGAACATTTTTAAAGATCACTCATTAAATTATTATTATTATTTTTTTTAGATAGAGCCTCAAGCTGTTGCCCTGGGTACAGTGCTGTGGTATAACAGCTCACAGCAACCTCCAACTCCTGGGCTTAAGCGAGTCTCTTGCCTCAGCCTCCCAAGCAGCTGGGACTACAGGCACCTGCCACAATGCCTGGCTAGTTTTTGGTTGTATTATCATTGTTCTTTGGCAGGCCTGGCCTGGATTCGAACTTGCCAGCTCTGGTATATGTGGCTGGCGCCTTAGCTGCTTCAGCCACAGGCGCTGAAAGAATTGTTGAAAGAATTTCAAAGAACAAGAATTTTTTTTTACCTTTTTTTTTTTTTGATCAACATAATCTAAGTGTACCACGGAAGTTTAACGGTAAGTTCAAGTGTGCCATTGAGATGAAAAAGGCTGAAAAACACTGCTCTATTGTCTCCCTCTTTTTCAGCTTTCTGCCCTACCAACCTTAATAAACTAGTGCCATGCTCTCATTTCACAGCTTCTGCTCCAGGAATGTTGACGCCAGAGAGAGCTCTGTAAGCAGGCTGATTGGTTCAACAACAAATTCTCATTCCTGACCTCATTAGCTGAGCTCTTTCTGCTGGCCCAGGATTCTCTGACTGGTCATTCTCAGTCATAGATGCCCATTAGAGACAATAAAGCAGGCGTCCTCAAACTATGGCCCACGGGCCACATGCAGCGCACCAGGACCTTTATCAGCCTGCTGGGTGTTTTTGCAGCCGCTGCCTGTCTTGCTTAGCAGCTGACTTGTCCCAGCTCTGTAGTCCGGCCCTCCAACAGTCTGAGGGTCAGTGGAACTGGCCCCCTGTTTAAAAAGTTCGAGGACCCCTGCACAACACAGGTGTCTGGGCCCCATCACAGAAGAACAAAATCGGAATCTTTGGGGCTGGGGTCCAGGATCATTTTTTGTTCTAAGGCTTCCTGGATGATCTTAATATACAGCCAAGGATGAGGACCACTTAATTAGTTTTGTTGTTGTTGCAGTTGTCATTGTTGTTGTAGCTGGCCCTAGCTGGGTTCAAACCTGCCAGCCTCAGTGTATGTGGCCAATGCCCTACCCACTGAGCTATGGGTGCCGCCATTCCCCCTGCCTCTTTTTTTTGAGATAGAGTCTCACTCACTTGCCCTGGAGTGGAGTGCCGTTGCATCATAGCTAACAGCAACCTCAAACTCTTGGGCTCAACAATTCTCTTGCCTGAACCTCCCACATAACTGGGACTACAGGTGCCCGCCATTTATTTTAGGCAAGATGGAGTCTTGCTCTTGCTCAGGCTGATCTCGAACCACCCTCTTCAGCCTCCCCTAGTGCTAGGATTACAGGTGTGAGCCACCACGCCCAGGCTTTTACCCCTATTTATTTATTTATTTATTTATTTATTGAGACAGAGTCTCAATCTGTTGCCCTGGGTAGAGTGCTGTGGCATCATACCTCACAGCAACCTCAGACTCTTGGGCTTAAGCAATTCTCTTGCCTCAACCTCCCAAGTAGCTGGGACTATAGGCACCTGCCACAATGCCTGGCTATTTTTGTTGTTGTTGCAGTTGTCATTGTTGTTTTAGCTGGTCCGGGCCGGGTTTGAACCCACCAGCCTCTGTGTATGTGGCTGGAGCCCTACCCACTGAGCTATGGGCGCTGCCTTTTTCCTTTCTTTTTTTTTTGTAATTTTAATACAGTTTTGTTTTTTGTTTTTTGCTTTTTGTTTTTGCAGTTTTTGGCCGGGGCTGGGTTTGAACCCACCACCTCCAACATATGGAGCCAGCGCCCTACTCCTTTGAGCCACAGGCGCCGCCCCCTTTTTTCTTTCTTGAGACAATCTCACTTTGTTGCTTTCGGGTTTTTTTGCAGTTTTTGGACGGGGCTGGGTTTGAACCCGCCACCTTCGGCATATGGGGCTGGCGCCCTACTCCTTTGAGCCACAGGCGCCACCCACACTTTGTTGCTTTCATTTCTGCCTTTCCATAATTACTGTCCCACTATCCCAAGCTATTTTTTTCTCTTGCTTGGACTATTTTGGTAGCTTCACCCTATTCTCTAACTTGCCCTAATGGCCAAGTAATTTTCCCAGTCAGATCACTAGCCTGCTCAAGGGTTTTTAATGATTTTCCATTATCTACTCAATAACATTTGAACCCCCCGTGTGTCTTCAGAATATATACAAGGCCTCTGGAACTTCCTCTCTTCAAACTCCAAGAGTGGGAGGTCAGGTCTACTGACCTTTTCAATCACTGTGGAGATAAAACTATTCTTGTGTTTTGTTTTGTTTTGTTTTGTTTCTCTTTGAACTTCTTGGTCTTCTCATAATTTGTTTCAGCTTAAATATTACCTCCTTCTAGATGACTTCCTTGGTGAGGCTGTTTGTTTGTTTATTTATTTATTTTGGAGACAGAGTCTCACTATGCTGCTCTGGGTAGAGTGCTGGGGCGTCACAGCTCACAGCAACCTCAAACTCTTGGGCTTAAGTGATTCTCTGGCCTCAGCCTCCCAAGTAGCTGGGACTACAAGTACTTGCCACAACACCCAGCTATTTTGTTGTTGTTGTTGTAGTTGTCATTGTTGTTTGGCAGGTTTGGGCCGAGTTCAAACCTGCCATCCCCAGTATATGTGGCCGGTGCCCTAAGCTATAGGCACAGAGCCGCCTGATGAAGCTATTTTTTGTGTGTATGTGTGTGGTTTTTGGCCGGGGCTGGGTTTGAACCTGCCACCTCCAGCATATGGGGCTGGTGCCCTACTCCTTGAGCCATAGGCACCACCCTGATGAAGCTATTTAAAGTAGCATCCCTTCCCCCAACTCTGTACACCATCAAATTATCTGAAATGTGGTTCACATCTGTAATCAGCACTCTGGGAGGCTAAGCCAGGTAAGTTGATTGAGCTAAAAAGTTCAAGAACAGCCTGAGCAAGAGCAAGACCCCATCTCTACTAAAAATAGGAAAATTAGCTGGGTTAGTAGCAGGGGCCTGTAGTCCCAGGTATTTGGGAGGCTAAGGCAAGAGGATCACCTGAGCCTAAGAGTTTTTGAGGTTGCTGCGAACTGTGATGATGCCATGGTACTCAGCCCAGGGCAACAGGCAGAGTAGAGATGCTATTTCAAAAAATAAAAAATTATCTGAAATTTTATTTACATATTTATTGCCCATGCCTTCCCAAGCAGCAGGTCCAACTCAAATCTCCTTCAACCACTGAGCTTTGCTGATTCACCCCAAATGCCTCTTTGTGTTCCCAGCACTTTGAGATCTTTCCTTGCTAAGGTGTTATAAACTGGTTCTTGCCAGTGCGATTATTAACATTGCTCCTGTTTATTCTCAAAAGAATCCCAATTTGGACAATAAATTACACTTCCTGTATTTATAGCCTTCAATCATAGCTATTTATAAATGTGTCTTATTTCTAAGCTCATTGAGGACAGGAACAGAGTCATGTTCATTTTTTCTCTTATCCCTCTCACCTAAAAAACTATTCCATATACATAGAGCAGAAGCTCAGGAAGTGTTTGTTGAATGGGACCAGCTAATAAATTAAAATAAATATGTGTGAAGAATATCTAACACATGGTAAATGTGTTGATATTTTTTAAGTTCAATAAATTTGGCTCGGTGCCTATAGCACAGTGGTTACAGCACCAGCCACATATACCCAGGCTGGCAGGTTTGAACCCGGCCTGGGCCAGCTAAACAACATTGACAACTGCAACAAAAAAATAGCTGGGCGTTGTGGCCGGCACCTGTAATCCCAGCTACTTGGGAGGCTGAGGCAAGAGAATCGCTTCAGCTTAAGAGTTTGAGGTTGCTATGAGCTGTGATGCCACGGCTCTCTACCAAGGGTAACATAATGAGACTATGTCTCCCTTCCCTCAGATGACTTTTCTCAGTGGTTGTTTGCCTTTATGGAGTGTTTTGTGGTTTCTTTTCCTTCTCTTCCCTTCCCTTCCCTTCCTTCTTCCCTTCTTTTCCTTTTTTTTTTTTGAAGACAATCTCACTTTGTGCCATGGTGTCATAGCTCATAGCAACTTCAAATTCTTGGGCTCGAGCAATCCCCTGGCCTCAGCCTCCCAAGTAGTTGGGACTACAGTTGCCCGCCACTATGCCTGGCTACTTTTTCTATTTTTAGTAGAGATGGGGGTCCCACTCTTGCTAAGGCTGGTTTCGAACTCTTGAACTCAAGCAATCCACCCACCTCAGCCTCCCAAAGTGCTAGGATTACAAGATTACACCGCACCTAGCTATGGTCTTGTTTCTTATACTAAATTGGAAGTTCTGTTCTTTTGTTTTTCTTTCTTTTTTTTTTTTTTTTTAGAGACAGTGGTGGGATCATAGCTCACTCTAGCCTCAAACTCCTGGGCTCAAGCAGTCCTATTCCCTCAGCCTCTCAAGTAACTATAATTACAGGTATGGGCCACCATGCTCAACTAATTTTTTTTATGTTTTGGAGAAACAGGAGCCTGGCAGGATGGGTCTCCATATCTTGCCTAGACTGGTTTTGAACTCCTGGCCTCAGGTGATCCTCCTGCCTTGGCCTCCCAAAGTGCTGTGATTAGCCTGGAAGCTCTTTTTGAAAGCAGGTATCATATCATATAATTCTCCATTCCACATAGTAAAACTAGTTCTTTTTGTAAGTTGGTTGATATTGAGATGTTCAATATTTATTGGCTGGTTAATTTGCAGGACAGAGTAAAATGATGACAATGGCGTCAGGTGAGGTACCCACAGTTAATGGCACATGATCACTTCCCCTATTTGAAGATGCAAATCTAGCAAAAGTAGGGCCTTCACATATATCCACTACTCATAGTTTTAGTAACTAAAAGAAGATAGATTCAAATCATGACGCACTCTTTGTGAAAAACCATAATGTCTTCTGGAAACGGGGAAAAATGAAAAATATGCCTAGTGTTGAGATCTGACTATGGAATAATAAGATTGGGGCATGAATTCCTAAGTTATGTATCTTCCCTATGTGTGTTTTCTCATTTGTAAAATAAGGATGGTAAGTCTGCCTCTGGGGAGGTTGTAAGAATAAGTGAGAAATAGTATATGTAAAATGCTTAGCATATGGCCTGACTCATTACAAGCCTCAATAAGCAATAGCTATTTTTGTAGCAGGCAATCTAGGCAGCTTGAAAGCCTGCTTCGATGCTAAAGGTGAAGCTAGCTAGTGTAATTAAGTTCTCAAATTTTAAGTCCAATACTGTTTCTAGGGTAGATAACAGTTATTCTTTACTTGTTCATTTATCATTCACTTATTTATTCTATACCAGGCACACAATATGCTATTTTTTTTCTTTGAGACAGAATCTCAAGCTATCCCCCTGGATGGAGTGCTGTGGCATCACAGCTCACAGCAACCTCCAACTCCTGGGTTCAAGCGAGTCTTCTGCCTCAGCCTCCCAAGTAGCTGGGACCACTAGTAGTTGTGGCATCTGCCACAACACCCAGCTATTTTTTTGGTTGCAGCTGTCATTGTTGTTTTGGTGGGCCCAGGCTGGATTCGAACCTGCCACCTTAGGTGTATGTGGCCGGTGCCTTAGCCACTTGAGCCACAGGCGCCGAGCCACAATATACTATTAAATGAATAATAGAGTAAAAATAATTTGGAAGAAATTAAGACTCAAGATCCTCAGTGATATTTCTTTTCTTTTTTTTTTTTTTCCTTTTTCTTTAGTTCTTTTTTTTTTTTTTTTCCTTTTGAGACTGAGTCTTACTTTGTCGCCCTCGGTAGAGTGTCCTAGCATCATAGCTCACAGTAACCTCAAACTCTTGTGCTCAAATGATTCTCTTGCCTCAGCCTCCCAAATAGCAGGGATTATAGGCCCCTGCCACAACACCCAGCTATTTTTAGAGATGAGGTCTGGCTCAGTCTGGTCTTGAACCTGGGAGCTCAGGCTATCCGCCCCCCAGCTCCCACCCCCACCTTGGCCTCCCAGAGTGCTAGGATTACAGGCATGAGCCACCACGCCTTCAGTGACATTTCTGTATAAGCATAAAATGCCCTGTGACCAGGACATCATGTTGAATGCTGAAGGTACAAATCCAGTTGTGTCACTGTCTGGAAGCCAGCCAGGAATATGTAGCATTCCCTCCAGCCTTTTAACCTATTACCTACACTCAGCAGATGACTGTCTCATACTCAGTGGAAAAACTCAAGGTCATAGAGTTGACTGTCTCTCAATTTCCCTCTCTGCCTCTAGACTTTTCTTCCACGCAATCTCTCTAGCCGTAACTCCTTCTCGGATACCTTTTCCCTCCAGTACCCCAAACAGAGTTAATCACTTCCACCTGTGTGCCACCGTTGTACACATTTCTATTACTGTACAAAGTAGCAAAGTTAATTCAATTGTAGGTTTTCCTTTGAGGAGGATTGGCTCTATGTTCCTAGTCTTTGTATGTTGAACACCTCGCGCGTTGCCTGGCATTTGGTAGGTGCTCAGTATGTTAACTGCAGGGGCTCTTGAAATCAACAGCTTCTTCCCTTTAGCCTCCTCTTCAAAAGTAACCCTTTCAGAAGACCTGTACGCTATCTCAATTTCCACTTCCCTAGATCTTTCCTTCATCTTCCACATCCAATCCATCACCGAGTCCTATGGGTTGAACCTGTAGAATACTTTCTGAATCTGGCCCCTTCCAATCACTCCATTGCCTCCATCCTCATCCAGACAGAACTGTCTTTCATTGGCCCGTTTACTGCTGTAGTATCCTAGCTTAGGCTCCCTATTTACTCTTTTGTCTTACCTCAATCTGTGCTGCACACAGCCTCAGTGATATTTTTAAAATGTAAATGAGCTGGATATGGTGCCTTACACCCATACTCCTAGCACTTTGGGAGGCCAAAGCAGGAGGATTGCTTGAAGCCAGGAGTTCAAGACCAGCCTGAGCAAGAATGAGACGCTCTCGCTGCTGAAAATAGAAAAATTAACTGGGCATGGTGGCAAGCACCTGTAGTTTCAGCTCCCTGGAGACCAAGATAAGAGGATCACTTGAACCCAGGAGTTTGAGGTTGCTGTGAGCTGTGGCTGTGGCACAACAGAGCAAGACCCTGTCTCCAAAAAGAAAAAAAGAGTAAACGCAGAGTATCACTACCCTTCGATTTCAGTAGCTTCGGAATGAGCTTAGAATATATTCCATATTCCCTGCCCTGGTCTACAAGGACCTATGTGATCTGAACCCTGACTGCCCTTCCTACTTCAGCCCATGCCACGCCCTAGTGGCTCTTCCTGCTCTAGCCACAGTGGTCTTTGAAGTTCCGATCAGCTAAACTCTTTCCCAACTCCGGACCTTCAAACTTACTATTCCCTCCTCTCCTCTCCTCACACAGCTGCTACTGCTTTCAGATCTCCAAGGAAACGTCACCCTCCAAAGTCACCCCACTATCACCTCACCCTAGCATCAATCACAAGCTCTAATTATTTTCTTTTGCTAACTTGTTTATTGTCGTCCTGTTAGACCGCTATGTATAAGCTTCAGGAGAGCACGTTGTATTCCCCACAGTGTCCCCAGTGCCTAGTAGCATCGCCCTTAGAACAAGAAGATATGCTGAACAAACATTCACAAGTGAATACAAGAATGAGCACCCTCACTATCTTTAATTGCAAATTGTCTAGCTCTTCTTATCCCTTCCTTTCACCTGCAAATAGAAAGGACTGTCCAGACTGAAGGCCTTCTTCCCCAGAACTTCCCTTCCCTCTGAAGCCTCCGGCCCTATTTCTTTTCCCCTCACTGCCAGAGAAGAGTGGATTTTGTCAAGACTATCAACTCCCAGTCTATGAAACAACTCTCACAAGTATCAATGATCTCTTTTTGTTAAACCCAATGACATATACTTCAGTTCTCAACATACTTGGACTTGGCCACAGCCACATTTCCTAAATTTTGTTCTGCAGAACTCTACTCCTTCGAGCTGCTCTGGTGAGAATGTGTGTTCATGGTCCTGTTATGATCCACTCTTGCAGGACCTTGTGCTTTAAACTCTGTAAAAGTTGGCACAATTGCAATTCATTGATTTATGCAATTAGTTCAGGTATGACTTACCTGGGAAAAATGTGAGTTCTTGAAGGCAAGAACCCTGTCTGTTTTGTTATCATACTAACGTTATAATTCTAGGCACCTAAAAGACGTTTGCTGTTTGTTAAAATGAGTGAATGAATGAATATGTTTTGCTCTGGGGAATTCACAATGTGAATTACTATAGTTATAAATTCCTACATGAAAAAAATGTGTTCAAATTTGTCTAACACAGGATTTCCCAAAATTAAACGTTTGCTGTTTGTTAAAATGAGTGAATGAATGAATATGTTTTGCTCTGGGGAATTCACAATGTGAATTACTATAGTTATAAATTCCTACATGAAAAAAATGTGTTCAAATTTGTCTAACACAGGATTTCCCAAAATTAAATGGCCCATAGCTCTCTTCATTCTTCCACAATTCCCAGTAGACTACTACTAGGCATCCTGAAGGATTTTATAAAACACACTGAGAAGGCTTGGAAACAATCACACTCTAATAGCCGTTAGCAACCTCGTGCCCAAATCTTGGTCTCTAAATACCATTCTCCATTAAAAGAAACCAGGGGTGCTTGGAGAAATGACTGATTTCAGGTCTGAGATAAGGAAAGTACAGGATGAACTCGGACCAGCTTGCTGTGGTAGAAAGTAAAGAAATGCTTAAAGGATGATGGGGACATGTCAACAGGATCTAGAAGGCGGTTGAAGGGGGACTCCCCTAACCAAATCTGATCATAAAAATAAATAATGATAAGGCTGGGTTTGGTGGCTCACGCCTGTAATCCAGTCACTCTGGGAGGCTGAGGAGGGTAGATTTCTTGAGCTCAGGAGTTTGAGATCAGCCTGAGCAACAGTGAGATCCTGTCTCTACTAAAAATAGAAAAAAATAGGGAGGCTAAGGCAAGAGAATTGCCTAAGCCCAGGAGTCGGAGGTTGCTGTGAGCTGTGACACCACAGCACTCTACCAAGGGTGATAAAGGGAGACTCTGTCTCTAAAAAAAAAAAAAAAAAAAAAGGTAGAAAAAATAGCCAGACTTTGTGCCAGGGGCCTGTAGCCTCAGCTGCTTGGTAGTCTAAGGCAAGAGGATCGCTCGAGCCCAAGAATTTGAGGTTGCTATGAGCTATGACACCACAGAGAAAAAGTGAAACTCTGTCTCAAAAAAATAATAAATAAATAATGATAGCAAAAGTTTATAATCCATTAAAGGAAATAGGAATTCACATGTCCATATATATATATATATATACACATATATATATAATTAAGAAATAAATAAATGGAAAAAAGAAAATAAATAAATAAGTGAAAAGAGAAAATTTTCCTTGCAGTAGAAGGACAACTAATAAATTTAGAAGGAATAATAAAATTGGAAAGTCACTATTAGGCAACCATCATAATAAGAATTGCTTAAGCCATAAAAACCAAAAATAGTAAGTTTGGTGAGGAAGAGATATGTACATAGCCTTAAAGTACCTTTCCACAGCATACATACTAGTTCCAAAGGGCAGAAGAGTAACTTTACGGTGGAAAAACCCAGCAGACACTGCCTTCATCAAGTGGTCAATTAACATTCTGACTAATGGGACACATTGAAGTCAGGTCGAATTTCATAGCAGGCAAGAAGAACACGTCATTCCTTGTGTACAATTCCTGTCCAAAAAATGCATAACCTGAACTCAATCATGAGAAAACTCCAGGAACATTCTACCAAGTACCTGACCTGTAAAAAGAATTGTCAAGAGTAAGGAGGGGTGGCCCACGAGTGTAATGTGAGTACTTTGGGAGGCCAAGATGAGGTGAGAGGATTGCTTGCGACCAGAGCCACCTGAGCAACAGAGCAAGATCTCATCTCTACAACAAAAAAAATTTAAAAATCAGCTGGGTGTGGTGGCGTATGCCTATAGTACTAGCTACTCTGGAGGCTGAGGTGGGAAGATCACGAGGAGTTTGGGCCCAGAAGTTTGAGATTGCAGAGAGCTGTGATTCACCACTGCACTCTAGCCTAGGCAACAGGGGCCTTGAATCACAAGAACAGAAAAAGAAAAAAAAATTGAAAAATAGAATTAAGGGACTCTTATAGACATAAAAGATAAAGGCAGAAAATAGAGGGAAAAAAACACACAAAACAGCCCCCAAGAAAATACTAGACCAGAGGTCCAACATCTAATTAGCAGGTAATCAAAAGGCAGAGTGCAGAGAAATCAGAGGGGAAGAAATGGCCAAATGGTTAATTAAAGAACATTCCTCCAAATTAAGGGACATACATGTCTAGATTGAAACCTCCTATCTAGTGCCAGCAAGTGAATGACAAAAGACCCCAACAAGGCACATCATCAAGGAATAGCTGAAAATCATGGATAAAGAGCAAAAGAGGTCCTAGAAAGGAAAAATTTAAACATGGCTCAGCTCCCATAGCTCAGTGGTTAGGGCGCCGGCCACATACACCGAGGCAGGCCCAGGTCTGCTAAACAACAATGACAACTGCAACAAAAAAATAGCTGGGTATTGTGGCAGGCACCTGTAGTCCCAGCTACTTGGGAGGCTGAGGCAAGAGAATCGCTTAAGCCTAAGAGTTTGAGGTTGTTGTGAGCTGTGACAGTAAGCACTCTATAGTGAGATTGTCTCAAAAAAAAAAATAGAAAGAAAAATCTAAACAAACACAAACAGGCCCCACATATGCAGTCTAAGGGATCAAAATGACTTCCAACCTATTGACAGCCACACTGGATGCCAGAAGACAATGCAGGCATGCTTTGAAAATTCTGACAGAAAATTCTACGCAGCCTAGAATCCCCCAAGGATAGCCAAACTTTCAATGAAGCATGGAAGCAAAGATATTTTCAAGTATGCACTACCTCCAAAAATTGACTTCTCTTCTCTACTCACAAGCTACTGAGGTATCCGATATACTTCTCCAAAATGAGAAGGAGGAAAACGTGGGATGAGGAGAGGCAGCCAGAGAGAGCGGGGAAAGGGAATCTCCAGAATGTGTTGAGGGGAAACGCACAAGACAGCTCTATGCCAGGGGTCAAAGCCAAGGGCAGAAACTCAACTTGAACTAATTTAAACAAAATAAAAATATAAGCAAAATGTTGATATGTGTGGCAGGGTATGGGGGGGGTTCATACAAACTGAAAAGTCCAGGATTTAGGTATTCAAATAATGTTGTCAAGCCTCTCTCCATCTCTCAGCTGTTTTCCTGCGTGTTAGACTTTTCCTGTGGCAGCAGGAGGGTCTCTGGCAGCTCGGGAGTATCTGTGTTTTATAAGGTTAAGAAAACTTCGGTGAGACAGTGGCTCACACCTGTGATCCTAGCACTCTGGGAGGCTGAGGCAAGAGGACGGCTTGGACTCAGGAATTTGAGACCAGTCTGATCAAGAGTGAGACCTCCCACCTCTATTAAAAATAGAAAAACTAGCCTGCGTTTTGGTGGGTGTTTGTAGTCCTAGCTACTCAGGAGGGTGAGGCAAGAGGATCACTTGAGCCTAGGAGTTTGAAGTTGTTGTGAACTAGGCTGAGGCCATGGCACTCTAGCCCGGGCAAGAGAGAGAGAGAGAAAGGGAGAGAAAGGGAGGGAGATAGAGAGGGAGGATGAAAGGAAAGAAAGAAAGAAAACTGCTTTCCTGATCACTCTGTTAATTCTAACAAAGCTAGATTCTAACAGGCCTAGCTTGGGATAGAGTATTCTGAGTGGCCAAGGTCAAGTTCTCAACCCTAGGTCAGATGAGCACTTTATAATTGGTGGAATGTAGTACAATGTAACAGTTATCATCTCCCATATCTGGTCAGAAACTGGATTAGAAGAAAGTCTGTAATAAGTAAGCTGTACACTAAGAGCCAAGACAACTGGGAATAGGTAACAGGAAAAACTATAACATCTCATATAAAAGCATTAGACGTATAGCGTTCTAGGACATTTGATCTACTGATATATAGAATGAGGATTCCGTTGGTCATTTACACATTAAGCTCTATGTAATAATCATGTTTTCAGTTCCACTCTCAAACTTTATTATAGGCCATCATTGTCACTGTTATCTATTTAGACAAGTTTTATATACATTAAAAATTAGTGTTTAGGGGGCAGCGCCGTAGCTCAGTCAGTAGGGTGCCGTCCACATACATTGAGGCTGGTGGGTTTGAGCCTGGCCTGGGCCAGCTAAACAACAATCCCAACTGCAACCAAAAAAAAAGTAGCCAGGCATTGTGGCAGGCACCTATAGTCCCAGCTACTTAGGAGGCTGAGATAAGAGAATTGCTTAAGCCCAAGAGTTTGAGGTTGCTGTGAGCTGTGACGCCATTGCACTCTACCCAGGGCAACAGCTTGAGACTCTGTCTCAAAAAAAAAAAAAAAAAAAAATTAGTGCTTAAAGAAGACATCCTTGCCTATGGGTCTATCCAGAATGACTCTCCCAAAATTCCCAGGTAGCTGGTAATTCAACAGGGACCCTCCCCTAGTGGACAGTTAATCCAATAGGGAAGATGGCATAGATTTGTTTATTATAGGACAGTATAGACTGAGCATTCCATTGGTCATTAAGTTCTATATAATAATTATGTTTTCTGTTCCACTCTCAAAGACAAAATATTGAATTGGGTGGGTCTCTTGAAGTAGGATAAATCTCATGTTTTCATGTTAAGCTTGCTTGGCCAGAACTTGCTATGCTAAAAATACACTCCCTCCACTCACACATGTAAGATGTAAACACACCCCTCACTGTAGATCTGTGTTTATCTCTTGAGTTCTCTCTTGCAGTTTCTTCCTCAGTAGGGGGTGTGTGTTGGTAGAACTTGCTCCCAGCAGCGAACTGCCCGAGCAGGTGCTCACCAGGTGGATTTTCATGCTGCCAGCGCTTCTCCAGAGGCAAAATGGTTTATTCTCTTTTCCATCTTCCAAACAGCTCTGGAGTTGCTTGCTGTTGCTTCAGGCCATTTCAGAGACTGCTCTTCGGAGAGTCAAATTTCTTCCCCAACTGATCTGTGTTGCACCGCATTAGGGATGTCATTGTGCTTCATGCAGTGTGTATGATCCATCACATCTACGATTGTGTTAGGAAGAAGAAAAGAGAGGAAAGAAGGAAAAAGAAAGAGAAAGAGCCTAGTTCTTAGTACATAGTTCATTTATGAACTTTCCAGACTTTGATTGCTGCCCCCAATCCATTTCCTTTGTATCTGGGCTGCAAAGTCACCTAATTCTTACCTTTTTTTTGAAACAGAGTCTAGAGTGCAATGGTGTCGTAGCTCACAGCAACCTCAAACTCTTGGGCTCAAGCGATCCTCTTGCCTCAGCCTCCCAAGTAGCTGGGACTATAGGCATCCGCCACAATGTTTAGCTATTTTTTTAGAGACAAGGTCTCATTCTTGCTCAGGTTCCTTTTGAACTCCTGAGCTCAAGCAGTCCGCCTGCCTCGGCCTCCCCAAGTGCTAGGATTATAGCACTGGCCTCTAATTCTTCCTTTTACCTAGCTCATTCATTGTTTTGGATCACCATTTTGTGCCAATTTATATACATCTCATTTTCCCTGATGCTCTGTGCTGCTTATATTCCTTCCCATAAAAATCTAATTACTGGCAGTGCCTATGGCTCAAAGGAGTAGGGCGCCAGCCCCATATAGCAGAGGTGGCGGGTTCAAACCTGGCCCCAGCCAAAAACTTCAAAAAAAAAAAAAAATCTGATGACTATTTCCTTATGCAGTTACTTAATAGAAAAGAAAAAGGCAATACTCAAGGTATTCCTAATTCCAATGACCAATCAATATAGCTCTACAAAAAACCTGAGTCTTCGCAGGAATCAATCCATTGCTGAGAGATTAGTCTGCACACAGAATGTATAAATTGGGAGGCAGATACTCAGTGCGACCACACCAGGAGAGGGAGATTGGGAGGGAAATTTGGGGGAGTAGGTAGCTTATTGGAAAGAGGCAAGTCCTAACTTAAGTGTAGGTAGAGAATGGCCAGAGGGATAGCGCTAAAGGTGGAATTCAGCAGTCCAGCTAGAGGAAACTAGTTCTATTTGTTTGTTTCCATGGCAGCCAAAGTACCTTAGAAACAAGAAATAGACCAGGCGGAGAAATAAAGAGAAGTGGAAATCCTCAAATCACAACATCCTCAACTGGACATTAGGAGAGCTAGTTGCAGAGTTTCTTTGAATTAATATTTATATGCATCATTGTTTTTCATTTCTTTTGCTGTGTTTTTTTGAGACAGAGTCCCTGGGGTTGAGTGCTACGGCGTCACAGCTCACAGCAACCTCAAACTCTTGCATTCAGGTGATTCTCGTCTCAGCCTCCTGAGTAGCTAGGACTAAAAGTGCTTGGCTATTTTTAGAGATGAGGTCTCACTCTGGCTCAGGCTAGTCTTGAACTCGTGAGCTAAGGTGATCTACCCACCTTGGCCTCCCAGAGCACTAGGATTACAGGCATGAACTACCATGTCCGGCTGAATCACTGGTTTTCAGATCTTTACTTTAAATGTTTTTTTTTCTTCTTTTGCAAGACACCTATTTGTCTGGGGAATTTAAGAACTACTTCTGAAAGAAGGAGCCTGTACCATGATTTCATTTCCATCCATCTTGAAAGTCGAAAAAGCAAACGTAAGTCAAAATGAAGCGTTCACCCTTTACCTTATTTCCTTCTTATAAGAGGTCAGCATTTACATCTTCTGGAAAATCTGTCTAGACCAGAGAAAAGTTAGTTATAGCATGTAACTGCTGCCATGTTAATGTAAACACACCCTGATCTACTCAGAATTCAGCTCCACTCTCCTAGTAGGGGCTGTATATTTTTACTTGGCCTGTGCCCTTTCCGTGACCATTCAGCCTTCACACTGGAGTCATCTCACACCAACTCTTAGTGGGACTCCACTGCCTGCAGAATGAGGAACCACTTTCTTTAAATACATTCAGAAGTCTCCCCCGTCTGTCTTTATATTCTCATCTCCCACTACGTTCTCTATCTTTCTCCATCTGCTTATCCTCAAAGCCTCAGCTTAAAGCCACCCACCTCCATAAAACCCTATCTTTAGTTTTTGGGGTTTTTTTGAGACAGAGCCTCAAGCTGTCGCTCTGGGTAGAGTACTGTGGCATCACAGCTCACAGCAACTTCAAACTCCTGGGCTCAAGCAATTCTCCTGCCTCCACCTCCCAAGTAGCTGGGACTACAGGCATCTGCTACAACGCCTGGCTATTTTTTGTTGCAGCTGTCATTGTTTGGTGAGTCCGGGCTGGATTCAAAGCCCCCAGCTCAGGTGTATGTGGCTAGCACCTTAGCCACTTGAGCCACAGGCACCGAGCCACTTTAGTTGTTTACATGTCTGTTTCCCCCATTAGAACAGAAGTTCCATGAAGTCTGCTTCCTGTGTGATAGATTTTTAAGTGATAGATTTTTAAATATATCACTCTTTATCTTTCCCTATACCTATCAGTGACTCCTTGAACACGTATTTATTGAGTGACTAGTCTAGGCCATGCAGAGTGTGACTGAATAATTCTCCTGTTATGATAATAATAGTGGCAATACTTTTTAAAAAAAGAATGATGGTTAATGTTTATCGAGCACTTACTATGTATCACTTGATGTGAGAAGTGTTTTACATTTTAAAAAGTTTTACTTTGAAATAATTATAGACTCATAGGCAGTTGAAACAAATGGTAGCAGAGTCTTCACACAGCTTCACCTAATGGTAACATCTTATGTAACATCTTAAGTAACTATGGTGGAGTATTAAAATCAGAAAATTAACATTGGAAAAATACTTTTAACTAGGCTACAGACCTTATTCAGTTTTTGTCTTTTTTTTTTTGAGATAGAGTCTCACTCTCTCGCCCTGAGTAGAGTGCCCTGGCATCATCATAGCTCACAGCAACCTCAAACTCTTTTATTCAAATGATCTTCCCATCTCAGCTTCCTGAGTAGCTGGCACTACGGTGCCTGCCATAATGCCTAGCTAGTTGTTTTTTTGTTTTGTTTTGTTTTTGAGACAAAGTCTCACTTTGTCATCATCAGTAGAGTGCTGTAGCATCATAGCCCACAGCAACCTCAAACTCTTGGGTTCAAGTGATTCTTTGGCCTCAGCCTCCTGAGTAGGTGGGACTACAGAAGCCCACGGCAACACCTGGCTATTTTTTGAGATGAGGTCTCACACTGGCTCAGGCTGGTCAGAAGTAGTTTTGAGTTCAAGCAGAACCCGCCTCGGCCTCCCAAGTGATGGATTACAGGTGTGAGCCACCAGCCCTGGCCTTTACCATTTTGGGGGGTGCATTAATTTGCGCATGT